>NW_017806074.1:1227855-1297859 GCF_001891065.2 Hippocampus comes
CACGGGTTTTTTTAAATCACCTTTTAAGATTTTAGGAGTAATCATGTAATCGTCATGAAGAACATTTTGGTCAAACAATCTGCGAGAACAGGATCGTTTTTGCAAAGAAGAGTCGGCAAACATTGCCACGTCCGCTTTGAAAATACGAACAAGCAGGTTTGGGATTCCTAAAGAATATTTAAAAACAAAAGAAGGTCGGGGCCATCATAATTCCGGCCCTTTTTTGGCAATAAGGCAACAACATTTAGTCAATGGGTCTCGCAGATGACCCTTCCTGATTGCTGGCGCGAGCCAATTACCACTTTCACTGGTACAATGACCGAGGACGATTAAAGGCAATTTCCATGCAGGTGGCGCGCCATTGAATGGCCCCCACCTATGGCACCCTGCAATCAGCTCTTCAATGAGTTTCTTTCAGAAATAGATAAAGAGATGGCGAATAGAGGTGAGAGCTCAAGATAACTGTCAAACGTAATACGGAAGTTAACCCATGATTTAAAAGGGGATTACGGTGTATTTTTCGGATTGTTCAAGGGACATTAATGGTGGTTTTCCTTTGCCAAATAAACACTGATTATCATGACAATGTGAACTAGTGCTGTTCATTAACGGAGAATACTGCCAGTGGATGGAGAGAAGGAAGCGGCCTTCGCGCCTGCACAGGAGAGAGCGTGCCGACAAATGGCCACTCCAACGGACTCAAGGATGAAATAAATAAAAGGAGGTTTCACTGTAGTTCAGCCAGCCTTGAGCTCCATTCAGTGGCTCAGCGCCCGGCACCTCGTCAACACTACTATTTTTAAACTCAATGGGCGAAAATGTCACAATGACTTACAGGATTTATTTGCATGTCACTCGATTGCCACAGAGCTTTTGTGAAAAAAGAAAAAAAAATGGTGTATTTTCTCCAGCGATGGAAATAACACTTCATTTGGAATATCATCTAAAATAATTACCTTGATCATACATCATTTTTATTTTCATTCTTTATTCATCCTTTCGGGGACAACGGTTACTACAGTGGACAGTTTATCATGTTTTCAGGTTAGAGGGTGCATGAAAGGGTAAATGATGTAACAAAGCTTCCCCTAACTAATTTGAAAAATACTTAAAAATTCATAGAAAATATTTGACAGAATTTAAAGTGGTCATTTTAAATACTAACACATTAATAATAGGTCAGTTGTCTTACGTGACTACATGACTCAAAGCCATTAGAGTTGCGGATAATTTGGTCACACGATTAATTCATACAATGACTATTTTTGGTTTTCATTAAGTATTTCAAATATTCTCTGTGGCTTTAAAAATATACATATATATATATTTCCACTCAATAAAATGACTTAGAGGGATATTTCACGTTTGTGTGCCATTTGGAGTAGTAAAAAGTGAACATTTTGTCCAGAACTAATTTGATAACTTCATCCATCCATTCGCCAACACAACATAAAAATGTTTTGTTTACAAATCAATAGTAATCTTCACCGCTTTGGAAAAAATGAAGAAAAAATGAAAGGTAAGCGTTACAGAAAATGTATGGATGGATGATAAACATAATCCAAGATTTGTTTTTTTTTAATTATTATTTTATTATAGTCCAGTACAATGTACAGTAAGAGTGGAACATGTGCGCGGGAAAGCTGGAAAAGAATGCGGCCCGAATAAGAGATTGGCGCTGATCAGTCAAGCCATCGTGCTCTATAACTGATGGTCATCTAAGAGGGGAGTGTGGAAAATTAGCGCACAGCAAATTAACTCTGCAGTGTGTGTGATTAAAACACTTTTGTGAAACTAATTTGCAGTTACTGTAGCATAAAATGAAGGTTGCTTTGGAACAGTTGGTTCAATTTTGTGAGGACCATCAGGACTTTTGAAAATTTAATGAGGATCCAAATTGCCCTCGTTCTCCCTCCGTCTCCATCACGAACAATATCTGCTTTTGTACAAGTGCACATGTCGGATAAATAGCCCGGCGAAGCAACCCAGAAATGCACGCGCCGTTAATCAGTGACGCCCACAATGGTTGAATGCTCCCCCATTTAGCATTACTTTATTTTATTGGAGTCTCTCGGGTCTTATTTTCATCTCACCATCAGTCTGTGCCACTTTCCATGCGGGTCGGCATTTGTGAATTCACATACTGTGGTGCCTTGACATACAGTACGAGTTCACGTAGGCTCGTAACTCGTAAGCCACTCCTAAATCTCAAATCACCTTTGCCCATTAAAATGAATGGAAATGCCATTAATTCGTTTCAGTCTCCCAAAAAAACAGATAGCACTGAGATATTTAAATTGAAAGTAAATAATTGAACCGTTTGTGTGTAGAAGGGTCTAATATTGTTAATCAATTCTAATAACCCTGCCATGTTTCCTTGTCCTTTTACTGCAATGTGAGGCAGCAGTCACAGTTATGTCTATTAACACTTTTTTATATTGTTTGCTGATGCTCATAACCTCTATAAAATTCTTGTCTTTTTTTTTTGTTTTCTTTAGTCTTTTTTTTTTTTTACAACACGCCTGGAGATAAAGGCTTCGAAATGGACAGATTATTTATTTTTCATGCACTTCTTTCAAGAGATTTTTTTTTTTTTTTTACCAAAACACAAAGAAAAATCACTTTTATTGTTTTACAAATGAAAACTAAAGAGGGATAGAGGCTTTAGTTGGTTGGATGAACATGTTGTGGCACTTTCCCTGTGTGTGTGTGTGTGTGTGTGTGTGTGTGTGTGTGTGTGTGTGTGTGTGTGTGTGTGTGTGTGTGTGTGTGCGCAACAGAGATTGGCCTACTTGTGGGTGAGATGGTGGCTCTTTACGAGTGTCTCATTCATGATCAGCCAGGGAGACATTGAGGTGACGGCTGTTCTGCCCGTCGCCCTCACGGTCGTCGTCTTGCACAAAGAGAAATGCAGCCGACTTGACAGCCGAGAGCGGGCTGAATATAATGGACGTAGCTTCCATCCTGCAAAGTGGCTCTGCAGACATCTGTGAAGTTTCTGAGAGGACACAATGAGAAGGTTTGATTTGTGAGAAGAGACATGTGCCAGCTTTTTTTCCCCCCAATGTTTATATGCGTGGAAGTTGGGAGGTGAGCCAGACCATGGCCTAGATGTGAGTACACAGAGGAGGTTTCCAAATTCACAGGCTGCATCCTCCGAAGGCAGCGTTTTCGGCCACATTTTTCTGGCGCATGACATCGCTTCCGGCGCAACTCGACCGCAGGTGGCTTCCAAATTCTAGAAAGACAATTCGCAGCGTGGGTCCTTTCACGCCATTCAAAGGCTCCTTCTCATGTAGCCTCCGTGGACCGCATAGACCGTGGCGAATTTGGACCGGATTCATGTGAATTTAGAGACCACGTGGGGTCGAGTCGCGCCGGAAATGAAGTCATGCGGCCGAAAATGCGGCCTTCGGAGGAGCCATCCTGTGAATTTGGACGAGGAAATTAACGTGTCAGGAGAGTTATAACACCGATATCCAACAGCAAGGGGCACCTTATTTAGGGATTTGTGTTTTAGGGCAAGTCATCAAACTGAAACAACCAGACAAAATCTAATTCAATAATGCCATCAATATTGTTGAAAAAGATTTATTAACTCTTATAAAAATCAAAATTAGCTGCCATGCTAATTTTGAGAGACGTATACTCCAATTATTAGCAATTTAGCATTGCGGATTCATGGGGTGTTCGTGGTTCAAATTTGGTAAAAATCAGAGGAAAAATGTGAGGACTGCTTTTTAAGGACAGCTGGAAATGGCCCCCCAAATCCTTAAATGGCTGCTTCAAAAACAGAACGCTTCCTGTGTCTTTTCAGGTATGGGTTAGTGAGACTATTTTTTTTTTTTTTTTGTAGTTTTACTCACGATAGCCATGCCTGCCAAATGTCACATTCAAAAGGTTTTTTTTTTTTTCCTGACTTCCAATTTGCTTTACCAACGCTCCAATATTAGCTCACAAATGTTCTGGAGCTCTATGATAATAAACTAATTCTACGTCAAAGTTGACGGGCTTAATGCGACCCACAAAGGGTGACACAACATATTTCCTTCATTTGCATTAGCGAGTTAATGGCTCCTCACAATTGCCTGGTCAGCAGCAGAGTCAAGTGCAAAGTGATGACAGTGGTGTAAAGATACAGCAGTTGTTACTGATAGTAAAAAAAAAAAAAAAAAAAAAACAGACCTCAGAAAGCGTGGCACCAAGAAAACACACACACTGGACATTTTATTTGGTTTGCCTCCGCAATAAGATCCAATACGTGAAGATGCCCGCCTTTACAACCACAATAATTGTCACTTTTGTCATAAAAATTGGAAAACATTTTTGTCATTTCATTCTTGATACAAATACTTAGATCTGAATGTCAGATCAGTTTGGCTTTGACATCTTTTGAGAAAGGTCCTCCTCATAATTCTTAATTAATTCTTAATTAATTTCAACGTAACCACCCTGTGCACCCCTGAATTCCATAGAAGTTGGGTTTTTTTTTTGTTTGCTTTGTTTTTACCAAATTTAAAAAAAAAAAATGAAATGACATGTTTATTCATCATAATTCGGAAGAAATAATGCGCAAAAGCAAATCTGATCTTAACGTTTTCATGCACCAATAATGATAAGTTGTAAGCTGATAACATGAGAAGCAGTCCACTGTAGTAGCCGCTGTCCCTGAAACGGTTAAACTTCAAGGGATGATACGTCACAATAATATTGGAGCTTTTAATTGGCCTAAACCACAGGTGTCAAACGCCGGTCCTCGAGAGCCGGTATCCTGCATGATTCAGATGTTTTGCTCCTCCCACACGTCTGTTTCAATTGATCAGGATCATTAATGTGCTCCCTAAAACTACCGTGATGGGGAAGTGTTTTGTTTTTTTTAATTGGCGTGTAGATCTCCATATTTACAGTTGAAATAGTGTTCCCACCGCATATTCTCAATACAGGTTCAGAATGACACAGCCCCATAGTTTTAATATTTGCAATCTGGAAAGGGGAAAACACAACCAACGTGACTCAAAAAAAAAATTAACAAAAGAAAAAAAAAAGGTTGTTCAGTCCTTCATTTTGTTTGTCGGTTTACGAGCTTGTAGGCTACTTCCCGGTTCATGCGTACAGACATACAGGTTGTTTTCTCATTTGCGCCATACTTGCGCAAAGTTCAACAGAATTCGTCTGCCTACATTTGGCATGATAAGATCGAAACAAACAATGAAACAAAACTGCCATGAAATGAATGCGTCGCACTTGCCTGATTTTTTTTTTTTCTGACACATTTTTGTAGAGAACAGAAGATTTGCTGTCACAGAGTCACACAAAGGCCCAAGAGCAACAAAAACAATGCTAATGTATGATAACACTAATCCGGAACTCTCATAATATAGGACACTCAAAATCCAAGAGTTCTGCTTTTAATCTTAGTTTATAATGAACATCATCACCTGCTCACCATTGTCAACTTTCTTGCGGTATTCCAAATGAATGATGAAATCCACGCTCAATGACACACCATCCAACATGTTAATAAATCCCTTCGAGGCAATTTCGCAGGCTTGCGCGCGACTTCGAAAGAGAGTCAAATCACGCGTCGGTGACATTCCAGCAATGTGCTGTGATTTACCTCTGATTGTAGTCAGATTTTTTTTCTCTCTAGATTTGAAACACAGTAGTCAGGCTGAGAAGAAAAAGACAAATTACATTTTCAAGCCCACTGGCTAGAAGTGTTGACTAGCCCGATGCATTCCTCAAACCTTCAAGTGGAGAATTGAGATGTCAGATGGAGAAGCATGTATTTGAAGTTTAATATTCCACACTGCCACCACGGTTACTTTTTTTAAAAATTGTAGATACTGTATCTTTTAATGTCTCCGAAGTTTCTCGATAGCAGACAGAGGTCACAGAAAAGTGCTCTTTACTGACACATCGATTAAAAAAAAAAAAATAAATACATATTACACATCCTGAATTAGACAAAATTGGTGGAAACAGCATTTTGAATGATGAAAGAAGACTGCTCTTTGTGATCATTTAAACAGTTCCAAGTTATTTTCAGAAAAAGGTCTCTGATATTTGGTCAAAAACAAAGGATATAGATTTTACAGTGCACTTAACATGACTTGCCACATTCTGGCTGAAATCAGTTTTGAAATCAATTTTACGTGGGGACTCATGCAAACAAGTCACTGCACACCCCGCCTTCCTACACTGTGGGGGCCAACGTAAAATGCAATTGTCATTAGAATGACGAAAGCGGAGCTAAGATGTTGCAAGTAGGCAAGTGGCTAATCAAGCAGCCCAAAGTCTGAAGCAAATGTGTTGCTTCAGCCCTTTTGGATTCTACAATACAGCCAACAGATTCTTTTGACTCACAGCGGTTTGCATGATGTGATAGCTTACATTTCTTATTCACTTGAAAGAGCACTCGTTCCACATTTGCTGTTACCGATTACCTGGCCTTTTTGGCACATGTTAACCATTAGCTTAATCTGTCACACGGCATTTAAAACACGTTTCTGGTTCTTGAAGGAAAAATAAATGAGTGGCTGCATTCATTCGACTTACTAATCACTCTGCTGTGTAATTATGTTGTTCTGCCATGGAGAGGTGTGGGAAATTACATCTTTTCACCAATGTGGGGGGGAGACGCGTTTAATAAACGCTCTAATCAATTTGAGCGAGGGGAGGTATTCATTCATCTATTTATTTAGAAGGAAAATAAATAAATAAAATAAAAAGCGAAAGGCACAGCTGCAGTATCGCATTAAAAGAGGCAGGTGCTCTTTCTGCCGTCATGTTTCGCTTAGAACCTCAATCTGATTGAAAATAATTTAAATACAGCTTATTTAATGCGCAAACTCGCCGGCGGATTTGGAAGAAAATGAGGGGTTTTGTGGCTGTTGGTTACCAACGAACCTCGCATGAACAACGATCAAAAAGATCCCCTTTCCAATTAAAAACAATATTTGAAAAAACTAACAGTGAACTGATTGCTTGAATTAATTGTATATTTGTCAGCTGAGTAAAACAATGTTGTCATCGATTCGTGAGTATTGGCTCCAACTTGGTCCTGTTGTGTTGTGTGTGTGTGTGTGCCCACCCCTGTTAAGCTATTGTGTTAGCACACGTTTGTGTTAGCTCCAACCATGACAGTGCACCACATTTTGCTCCTTCCCAACTCCAACACTTATCTGAGTCCCTTCCTCACTTGCCATCGTGTGGAAGGGACATACCAACCACATACGACATAATAAACATGAATACAATATTCTTTTTAATTAATTTTTAGTTGATATGAGTTACTGTTGATGACACACTTCACTTTTGCACTGTAAATATTCTATGGACAAAAGTTAATAAATATTACTTGGTTATAATATAAATTTACTGCCCTTTTAAAAAATAATAATAATAAATCATGTCTCAACCTATCCGGCAACAAAAGTGAGTTCACCGCTAAGTAAAATGTCCAAATTGTGCCCCAAGTGTCAATACAGTATATTTTGTGTGAACACCATTATTTTCCAACTAACGTGCTTTGGGCATAGAGTTCCCAAGAAAATAATGGCTGTGTGTTGAGTAGTCATGTGACAAGACGACTTTTAATACTGTCCTACAAGTACAGAAGGACGAGGACATACAGTACACTCATTGTGAAACACTCGTGAAGGCCTCCATACGCCCGCGTCCTCTCCTAACACTTTCCATCCTCGCAGCAAGGCGAGCAACTGATTGCGGTTTTCCCTCTTGTCGCCCCCGATAAGCACGGCACTGTCGTTCTCCCTTTTGCTCTCTGCCCGGCCGCAGAGCGACTGTCAAGCCTACCGACGGCCCACTTATTCCGGCGTCGCTCGCCTCGCGGTCACGTTCCGCTTTGAACTGTGAAATAAGCTCATCCGTGATGCGGAGCCTCCCTCCCTTCCCGTAGATTGTACCCTCCTGTCTCCTTGCCATCCCTAGCCTCCAGCATCACTCGGGGCTATGTGATAACACACTTTGGAGAGGGCCGCTCTTTTCCCCCCATTAAGAGCAGCATATTCGCTCTATTATAAGGGCAACAAAGGCTGGTGTCGCGCTGATTCTGCCATGCTAACGTGGCTCTCTGCGTGTTATCGTGGCCTTAAAATTTTGTGATATAATATGTGGGTGGTTGGGCTTTTGGATGCTAAACTGGTTGGTGTTTGGAAGGCATAAGGTACTCTGTGTAATGCAAGGGGGATTGTAATATTGTGGTTCATATTGAAGAACAGTTGTAATGATGAAGGGATTCTCAAGAAAGACTAGAGAAAAGAAAAAAAAGGAAATAACGATTAAATTAGTTTTTCAACACCCCCGCCCCCAAAAATGTTTTGTTGAGTTTTTGGAAAAATTGGAATATTTTTAAAACCATACTTTTCTTAGGAGAGGGGACAACTCAAAATTTTCAGATGAATAAATTATCAGAAACATTTGGAAAATAGTGAACCAAATATTTCCAGCTCCTCATAATGTCAATCAACCAAAAATGTGGAATTGGACAGGGAAAGCACAAAATTTATCTTTCGATTTTAAGGGTATTAGGAAGGGGATCCGCTATAATGCAAGGGGTGGTATACTTTAGATCAAGGGAGCGGTTCTTCAAGTTTTAACTAGGAAAAAGGCAGTTTGGAAGATGTCTGAAGGGTAATAAGAACTTTAGAAACAAGAAAACAAGGATCCCGATTTTGTGACGTTTTGGTATTTAATGAGTCCTTTTGGTTGAGTTTTTGCTTAAATGTACAAAAAAGCTGCAGGCGTACACACTTGTTTTAAAACAGGAACACGGTCAGTTCACTCTCGATACATCTGAACTTGAAGGTGGAAAGGTGCGTTCGCCATGTTTTTGCCCAAACGCATCATTTGTACAAACGGAGCCCCTCGTGTAGGGATTTGTGCCAGCATAATACGGAAAGGCGGACTCGGCCTCACCCATCCCAAAAGAGGAAGGGCGAGCCGGTGCACCCACCTTGCGGGGACCTGGCCAAGAGGCGCCCTAGCAACGACACCAACGGCAGTTCACCAGCCCCCAAAGAGACAGGGCCGACCCCTCAAAATTTAATTTGCTTCATACTTGTGCTAATTAATAGAACCAGTTAAAAAAGTTAAGTTGGTAAGACATCAGGCAACTGTTTAATTGTTAAAAAAAGTGTTGTCGTTTAAGTGACTCACACTGTTACACTCATGTTAAGCTTATTGCAGAGCTTGGCCTTTGCAAGGTACAACCCATGAGACAGTGCGGAGATGTTAAGTCGGCGTGGCTTGCGTTTGTCTCTTTGCATGAAGTTCGTCTTTGGCTCTTTAAAGGGACAGTCTGTCTTTGCATATGACAGTCAAAGCTCACATGTGGCTGAAAGCGCCTACCTGGGCTCTTTGAAGCCCCCCCCCCCAACCCCCTTCGTTCACCCAGCTCAAGGGTAGCTGGAGGAGAAAAAGATGAGCCATCGAGTATTATTTTGTCATCACTGATGGCTAATTGGCATCTTACAGATTCCAAGTAATACATGAATGATTGTCTTTTCATTTCATTTAGTCACAATAACTAGTCGCTGTTGTCACAACAGAACACCAGTCCAAAATGCGGGCAGCTGACTGACATAAAAATGTTAAAAATGACAAAAAATAGACAAACGTGTTTTTCACAGGACAGAGACGATACGCCATGTCTGTCTGTAAACAATATTGAAATCCTGGAATCATCAACTTGAAAAATGCTACCTTGATGTGAACTTTTATGATTTTTGTCACGTATGTACAGTGCTTGTTAAATGCAATCGAGGCTCATCCGTTTTATGCCACAGATGCCCAGAATGAACAGCACTGATTATCAAAATAATGGTGAGGTGTCTGTCATGGCTAAATAACACACCAGCGTATAGAGAAGCTCTTTTTGATGCTAAATGAATTATTGTGATCCATGCTTTTTCAAATGAACTGCTTTACCCTAAGCAACCCTGAAACAAACTATTAAAGCAAAGTACTATTTCTTAATTAAGAACGTTTTTTTTTTCCATTTCTGAACATTAAAAACAAGTTTCCGTGATTCAGTACTGATGGCAACTAAAGTTCAGTAACTTTGAATGTGCATAAAAGCACCGACGCTGCCTGGCCTCTTTATGACAGGTAGTCTCGAAAATGTGAAAAGTGCTTTTTTTGTTCTGACAAAGATACTTATATGGTAATCAAATTGAAATACTTTCAGAACAAACATGTTGAAATGTTAAAAGTAAACGCTTGACTGTTTTTTGGGGGGGTGCACAGTTGAATAGTTCTTCACAGGCCATCTGTGTATTTGTGTGATGCAAAAAAAAAGAGAGAGCGAGAGAGAGAGAGAGAGAGAGAGAGAGAAAATGCGGAAGCAGGTCAAGAGTAGAAATGGAAAATAAGAAAATTGATAATTCATGTTTTGGGGGAATAAATAAGTTATTGGTTCTGGCCTAAAGGCACGGGGGGCATATGGTAAGCACGGAGGGGGCGCAGATGCTCTGAGGGCCACGGGGGCTGACGGACAAAATAATGGAGGGGAGGCAGGGGGGGGGGGGCACTGGGCCAGACAAAGAGGGAGGTGTGAGTAAGGAGAAGGCAAAGAGATGCCGCTTAAAGAGTCCACACTGGTGCCACTGTGGCAGCATCCACCCTGCCAAGTCGGTACGCAGACGTGAGCTTCCTGTCCTTCTCTGACCTCCAAAACTGAGTCGAATCTCTTCATCTGCGCAAGTGACCATGCTGCAATTCAAGAAGATGCCACACGTGGGCTAATTGACCTTAAAAATCAATGCGTACACATTTATGTTGACACCAGCTTGTGCACAGTCCCAAGACCGAGAGGAACTGAGCGCCCTCTGCTGGAAAAGATGGGATGTGTCCCTGCAAATGGTAGAGTCCTGTCCACCTACTGTAATCCTAACATTTAACGTAAATCCCCTTGGACCAAAAAGTAGCAATGTGAATACAGGGGGCGTTGCCAGAAAATATTTAGTGAGGTGACAAAACGCCTCAGTGAGGGGTGTCCATGTGTGCGTGCGCGATTCTATATGATACCATCCACAGTCAGGGTTTCATGAAATACAGTTAAATGCACGCATATCCAGAACAATTCCCATCACGCACATCATCAAGCAGGAACAAATCTAAGCAAGCTTAATTTACGAGACAATGCCGTGACTCATGCACTGATTTGCTCGCGACCGTAGCAGCCAAACAGAGTATCAATTGTCACAGACAAGGCGATGCTATTTTGCGAACGATAATCAATGGCTCATTCATTCAAAGCATGTATAAAAGCATAATATCACAAAAGTATCGAAATTCTTCACAATTTTAAATGGTGCGTTTTACTTGGGTGTGTTCTACCAGAAAATGAACAAAGATGGCGCCATAGTTAGCAGCCGTTGTCGTTTTTTTGTGTTTTGTTTTGTCATATGGTGTTTGTTGTCCTTCGTGTGGTCCCGTTGTGGACTGTTTTTAGCGTTTTGGGCCACGACATTCGTCGAAGGAGATGAATCTGTGCTTGATGGTTGCGCCTTCTCGGCAGCACGCGTGTAGCAGCACTGATTTAGATTTACTTAAAACCGGATTCTTTTTCAGTTTCAATTCAGATAAATTGTACATTTATTCTTTAGAGATGCGGCTAATATAAAAACAACAACTTGTGGCAGAGTATCAAGGGGTCTAAGAATACTGCATCAATGTGAAAATGGCAGAGAAAAAAAAAATCACAGATGGCAAAATTTTCCCCTCGATGAGGATTGCCACTGAGTGACAAATGGTGGCCTTGGCCACTCCTGGCAACACTTTAGCTCCGCCTTTTGAGTAGTAATCATAGTAAAAGCCAACAACGAAAAATACAGAACTCCAACATTTGTTTGCATTTTGTGAGAAATTAATTTTCTCTTCTCGTATTGGGCATTAGAATGGAAGTGTGGGTAAATGCAACTGAGATTCGTTACTTCAATTGATTGGAATTAGTATTTTTACCAAAAAAACGTCTTAAAAGGTCCTCCTCAATGTTGAACGATATTGATTACATCTACAGGTAAAGGTATATGTGTCTGTCACCAGAGGCCATCACAAGTAATAACCAACGTATACAATGTCTGGATGTACATTGGAAGATCCATTGTGACAATGTTGTATAAGGTCCACTGTTGTAGGGTGAGGGAAGCTTGAATCTCAATTATTTGGATTCCGCTGGGTGGATGTAGAACTTATTTGCCCGCTCGATTCTGCTGGCGGCGTGCTTTCCCTTCCCGTTCTTATCAGCGCCGACAGCAGAATGAGCAGCCAATAATAAAATCTTTTGTGTAGCCACTTGTAAAAACTCTCTTCCCATCAGCTAGAGCGAGCGAGAACACTTCCCCGAGATTAAGTTGGGGGAAATAAAGACACAAAACACATTATGGTATCCAGCTAGCTCGCTGTTAGAGGGAGCATGCAGGTAAAAAAACCAAACAAACAAACAAAAAACTGACGACATGATTCCGCGGATGTCGTCGTGGTTTAGCTGCGCAGATCTTGATGCAATTACCGTCCATTTGTTATCAATGCAAACAGCTGCTCGCTGCTGATTGTAAAATGCTAATAAGCAAAGCCTGCTCAAGCGGTTACAAGACAAATCTTCCCTGGGAGAAACATCTTTAAAACACACACATAAACAAATGTCCATACCATCACCGAGATCTGAAAATGGTTTACGGTTGTTAAAAGGGATTCTGTATTACCTCAGCAAATCATTCGCTTAGAGTGCAACGGGCAAGTAAGAAGGCACGGGGCGTTTGTTCGACATCAACAACAACCGCGTGGGCCAATTAGCAGGCGGATGACAGACAGTTTTGAAGTGCCGCTAAAACCGAGTGTCTCAGGAAAACAACGCATGAGGGAGCAAAATTAGAAAGGGGGCTACCGTGAAGCTAATTGCTCATTTGTAGCATGCAAATTCCCGGTGGCGATGTCATCAGATGATATGCGGGGGTTTTTTTTTCATTTCTTAACCTCCATCCATCCATCCATTTTCCGATCCACTTTATCCTCACAAGGATCGCGGGGGGTGCTGGAGCCTGTCCCAGCTGTCTTCAGGCAGTAGACGGGGGACACCCTGAACTGGTTGCCAGCCAATCGCAGGGCACACAGAGACGAACAACCATCCGCGCTCACACTCGCAATTTAGAGTTTTCAATCAGCCTGCCATGCATGTTTTTGGAATGTTGGAGGAAACCGGAGTACCGGGGGGGGAAAACCCACGCAGGCCCAGTATGTAAACTCCACACAGGAAGGCCGGAGCCAGGATCGAACCCACGACCTCTGCACTGTGAGGTCGACGCGCTAATCACTGGACCATTTCTTAACCTATTTTATATATTTAATACAAAGGAGTGGTTGTGATATGAAATTAACGTATCATGTCTTTAGAGTGACTGTTTGACTTCCTCATTATTGTCGCCAAGTGGGCGTGGCTTTTGTATGCTAATTGGTTCTAGCCCTTTAGAGCGGTGACGAGTGAGCCCCATGAACTCTGCCAAGCAAACGATTACAGAAACAGTCACACGCTAATATAAAGCGCAAATATGTTGCATTATTTTTTATTTGAAATTGGTGAGAGTTCAACCTTGGCTTGCTTCTACATTATATTAACCCAATTTTAAAAAGTCATACAGGCGATAACAGCATGTGTAATGAGAGCTGTGGAAAATACAAAAATCAGACTCTCGCTTCCCATCTTGTTCACATCCAAAATGTTACATTCTGTACCCGATTTTTTTTTTTTTTTTTAATGCTCCAAATTATTCCCTTTTTGGTCTTTTATTCATGACCTCCGGGACATGGTGATTTTTTTTTTCAGCCTCTTGCTGCTTTGCTCCAAGTCAAACTCAATCTCTCTCCTCTTTATCTGCATGCTCCTCATTCTGCTGCCATCTTATCATTCCCCCAATGATGTCTCAGTGCACTCAGTGAGTAAAGAGGCAACCCTAAGAGGATTAGCGAGCGCATCTTTTATCATTATTGGTCATTAAAGAGATAGAAAAAGATGTCCTCCTTTGAAATGATTGTATTTGGAGACGGGAACGGCATTTATTTCATGGACAGCTATTTAGAATATTAATGGCCAAACAGCTATCTATTGGATGTCATTGGTTGCAGATCAATGAATGTTTCAGATGTTTTTTTTTTAATTTGTATATAATGCATTTAGATTAGGTCCGCTGGAAGGCTAACGTACCGTCCACATAATTGCAGATCATCTTTAAAACTTTGTGGCATTTATAACACGCCATAAGTCACACGTGACAAAGTCAAGGCTCGGAGGCCAGATCCGGCCCGCCACGTCATTTTATGTGGCCCGCGAAAGCAAATCATCTGTGTCAACTTCCATGATCCTTGATTGAATCTCAATTTGTCACACGTTTAGGTGCTGTTGTTTTGGTTAGCCACTGAGTTCAGCAGTTACTTTAATGTCAGCGTGTAAAGGTCTATGAATTGTTTGACATCATGTAAAAAAAAAAAAAAAACGCCATCTATGAACTGAGGTTATTCGACTGAGTCCTTTTTTTTTTTTTTTATGAACAGACAGGAAAAAAGGACGCTTTCTTTTTCTTTCTCTTTTTTTTTTGTTTTAAATAATGTTCCACTTGGCACTAATTTAGGCACAGCGACTATTTTAGCAACTCTGCTGTTTCTCATTTTTGATCATTTCTTGCTTCCTCTGTTTCATTTGTTTTAGGACCAAATCAAATGCTCTTGCTGAGGCTGTACATGACCCACTTAATATACAAAGTAACAGATTTCCAAATTTTTTTTAGGTGATCACGGGCTACTTTGGGTGAAATATGCCCAACTCACATTGAAGATTACAATTGTCTGGGCTGTGTTTATCTGGCGTTATCAAAGCTACGGGAGCATGGCTGTTAAGCCGCGCTGCGACCTCGGGTGGGGATGGGGGGAGGGGAATAAATCATTTTGAACCACAACACATTTGCAGCTGTACATCACCGCAGATATGCTGCGCAGGCACGCAGATATCACACGGCCACGGCACCAACTGATGGGGAAAGTTATCAAACAAAGACGCTCTGCATTGATATGCTAATGCCGGAGGAAGATGAATAGATGATTATGCCTGTAACGGCTTTACAACAACTATAGTGTTGATAATCAACAGGCTGCTTAACTGCCGGATGCCCTTTGAGACTCCAACTCTGGAAAGAAAGACAGACTGCAATGATTCGTATTTAGGGAATCGCGAGGCAACATGAAAGGGCACAGCGGCCAGAGTCACATTTTTAAAAATAACCGTGACTGAAATCAATGAGGAAAAGGCCAAACTCGGCAATACATGCGCCAGACACTTCATTAGGTACACCTCATGGGTTCCAAAAGAATACTCTATCAAAACTTTGGCCTTCAGATCCTGAAGTTAGATCGTACTTAATTTTTATTTAAAGTGTCAGAAAGGAAGTGTAGTAGTATTTTAGCAATGTGTTTATTGTTGATTAAGTACTGTTCATCCCACCTTGGTGCACACTGACGCACAAATAAGTACCATATTACCTCAAATAGTGCCCAAGGGGTGCATTTATTTTCTCAACTGCAGGTAGGACTATGCGCCAGGCGTTTAGTTGTTGTTGTTGTTGCTGTTCAAATATGCAGTAACTTAATTTTTGTATTTGGAGGAGTCTGTTTTATTTTCGTCAAGGTGTATGAATGCATGTGAATTGCACACAATTATATTGAGGGCCGTTTCCAATATTTTGGGCTCCTTCTTGAACAACACAACAGGGCAAAATAGTGTTAAGATATACCTAGCAAAGTGTTGGGTGGAAATCCTTGTGCCTTCAAAAAAAATCATCAGTTTTCAGGAGCCCCCCAAAAACATAGCATCGTTAAAGAGAGCAAGTCATTTTCTTCGACTGATCAATAATTAGTCAAAACAACACCTACACATGTGGATTGACCATTAATGTCGACTTATGATCAAATATGACATTTACCAAAATGTGAGGTTCCGGCTCAACGTCAGCGATATGAATATTAACCATGAATAAATTCATCGTTTAATATTCTTTTAAACTTGATTTTAAATGGCATGGTAGAATATCTCTCAGAATGTACTGAACACTTGTTTACAAGATGGAAGACAAAATAGAATCATGTTGCCCAGAGGCGTCGTGCCATAGCATGTAAGCCTGAGCTCACTTCAGCAAACTGTTCAGAGTAAATCCACAGCGTTGTCTCCAATATTTCAAGATGCTAGGATCAATTGCAGAATCTCACATAATCTATCGTGATGTCCGTCTCGCCTCCTGCAAAGTAACATCATGTCATCCATTTGTTCTGCATAAATTCACCTGGCGTAACAATCGAGAACACAGCGTTGGCGGTTCGGAACACGAAAATGTGATTGGTGAAAATGCCAACCGCTGAGCAGCAATCAATGGGTGCCGACCTTTGAGGCCTTTACACTACACACACCCTAACTTCAGTTCGGTAAAATTCAGACGGATCTCATGAGCACTCGCAACAGACGCCGACTTAAGCTGAGGACTTGGAAAAAACAAAACAAAAAATGAAAGACTACATTTAAGATTTAAGATCTTTCACAACCATTAAGATACAATACAGCAAATAACTGACACTGAAGTATGTCTGGCACTCTGGATGTCTTGGCAAGTAGTTTGAATATACTGTATTTTGCATTATTTGATATTAATTGTTGTTTGTTCGTGAGCTACGATACAATACATAGTTATTTATGTCACGCTTTCACAACAGCTGCAGCTGTAACAAAGCGCTTCACAGTTAAGTTCAGAAGTTTACAACTGGTTGATTGGTGAAATATTGGCTGTCGGTAGGTCTCGGCCTGCGCTATTAATTGCAGTTACTGTCGTTACGTTTGTAGAATTATTCCTGGCGATAGGTTGGAATTGAAATGCACCAACTAGATATTAATTGTACAGAGTTTGTTCTCGCTTCTAGATGATAATTTTGGTTAATCAGTCAGTCAGTTAGTTGGTTGGCTGGTTCGTTTATTTAGTTACGCTCATGAATACAATACAATTTGATTTTGTCGTAGAATCATCTAGATTTAGATATTTTTTTTTAAAGTGGATAGTCTCCTTAAAATAAAAAAATTTAAAAAACGTATCTGGATTCAGGTGATTTTATTTCATGCAACCGCTTGATGAAATAAAGTTGAGTAAATTCAACACACCATTTTTTTTCAGTGTGTATGAACAGGGGGCACATGATGTCACATGACATCCCACGTATCCCTCGACAAGCTCTCACGTGGCTTGAGTCTTAAAATATAAATTAATAACTCATGTATGATTGAGAAGTATCGATTCAACAAGAGAAGATGCCATGAACCCTCGGATCTGCGTTTTCCGTCTGTTGCCAGGCAACAGATGAGCTAGAAAACAACTCCATAGTTTACTTTTAAAATACTTTGATGTCCTTGGGCAACTCTACGTGGACAAAAGTCCTTGGACATACTGTAACTGTTTGGGTTGAGATAGACCCTGCAGAGCTAAGCTTGGTGTTGAACAAGTTGACCAATCAATCAAGTACTGCGCCTATCGCTAAATGTCAGTCTGATAAATCATCTTTTTGTTATCACGTGACTGAATCACGACGTATTGATGTTGTCTAGAACTGATTTGTATTCAAATAGTTACCCCTTATATTATTCCAACCCGCTCCCATTATCCGAAGTTATTCCAAATGCATTGCTTTTAAAGCCAGTTAAGCTGTTTTCTCAGCGAGAAGATGCCTGCATCAGCAGGAAGTTGAGTGTGGAAGAAAAAAAATAAAGAAATAAAGAGCAGCTGTAAACTCTTCTTCTCTCAGGGTCACCGTCCCAAATTGAGATGCAGCTTCTGTCTCAGGTAACTTTGCGTGACCCGAGGCTGTTTTGAAGCGCCAGCAAATCATTTGAGGACCCCCATTTAGACACAGGGCTCTAACCTCTACACTGTCAATGCGCATTCCCAGCACTTTGCAGCGTGGCCTTAAAGCGTCCATCAGGTGGAGCCTGACCCATGTGTCTCGACAGTTGGCGGGGTTGACATTAAGTGGGACCTACGCCGTAACAATGCCTGCCCTGAAATGCCTCAGAGCTTACCTCTACCCGCCACGCCACCCCCCCTCCCCCCAGCATGTACACAGAACCTTGTATAACTGCTCATCTGGATGCACACCGATATGCCATACTTTTACAATGGTTGTAATTACAATCCCCCGTTTACTCATTTATATAGTGGCTGTTTATTTATTAAACTACAGAGAGTACCAGGCGCTCTCATAGTGGGTTGTTTTATTCATGATTTTCTTTTTTTTCCAATCAGGAGCTTTGTTTGTACATGCACATCCATCCATCCGCTTTATCCTCACAAGGGTCGCGGGCGTGCTGCAGCCTATCCCAGCTGTCTTCGGGCAGTAGGCAGGGGACACCCTGAACTGGTTGCTAGCCGATCGCAGGGCACACAGAGATGAACAACCATCCGCGCTCACAATCACACCGAGGGACAATTTGGAGTGTTCAATCAGCCTGCCATGCATGTTTTTGGAATGTGGGAGGAAACCGGAAGACCCGGAGAAAACCCACGCAGGCACAGGGAGAACATGCAAACTCCATACAGGGAGGCCGGAGCTGGAATTGAACCCAGTATTGAACCCAGTACCTCTGCACTGTGAGGTCGATGAGCTAACCACTGGACCACCAGGCCGCCCTTAAGTATTAAGTACAAAATATGAATTGCACTGGACTTCCACAAAAGCAGGCCATGCCCGAATAGACTCCCCAAATAGTCCATGGGCAAATAGACATTTCTATTTTGAATAAAATGGTTGTAATTGTATGACACGGTCACAGTGACTTGACAATGTATAGTCTGGTTTGACACAAATATCTACAAGGTGTCCCAAAAATATCCATTCTGTGATACTTCTTTTTGTGTGTGTGTGTGTGTGTGTGTGTGTGTGTGTGTGTGTGTGTGTGTGTGTGTGTGTGTGTGTGTGTGTGTGTGTGTGTGTGTGTGTGTGCCCTGTTTCATTTCAGGTATCACAAAGGTGAGGTCATCAACATTTAACAGCTGAGGCTTTGAAGTTTTTGTGAGCCTGATGAAGACATCGAATTCCCGGCCCAGGCGTTCACACAAAGCCGAGGAAAGTCTATCCGGAGGACTGCACTGGAACTCTGCATCAAACAAAAGCTCCATTTAGCGGATGCTTCAGAGAGTGAGAAAGCTTCATGCTGGTACGATTTGCAGGTTTTTCTAAGGCGTCAAGCAGATTAAGAATGCTCATGCGGAAATGTGGGAATCACTCCTCCACCATTACCAAAACAAACCTCTGCTCTTGGAAAACTTGTGGTTCGTATTTCATCTCTCTCAGCTGTCGCTTGTGCAAATGTTCAAATCCAGCAGAAATTCTTGAGTAAGAACGAGACCCTCCAAAGCTGGTGGTTTGGTACGCCATGTCGAGCCCTGCCTGGGCTGACCGGACCATTTTTTGGTACCTCATGTCCACCTGAGTGATACGTAAAGTGCATCGTGCCTTCTGCAAAATCCTGTATATACATCTTCCATTGGATATTATTACATTTTAGCCCTGCTGTTGTGTCTAATGAATGTATTTGAGCTGATACTGTCGCGAGACTGAAGACATCTCTCTCCATTTGTGACATATTTAAATCAATGGCCGTAATGTTGCTTTATGTACTTGAAGCTCAAATCAATGTCAGCCCGTGAGAGAGGAAAAAACAAAACAAAAAACAAATCTGCAGCTACAGAAGGCGCAAAGAAGAAGCGAATATTTGCCAAGTGTTTGAAATGCAGCGAATCTCCGTGCAGGTCAGGCCGGGCCAGATGCTCATGAATACAGTTAAGTTGCGGAGACGCAGGACGTTATGTGGGGTGAAGTTTTGAAAAGCTCAAGGTCACTTCCTGTTTATTCCAATGCGCCGGCGAGTTCGCCCACCCATCTGCTCTTGTTGTGGCAAGCCAACATGACAGCTACAATTTATCTCTTTTTTTTTTCTTGCCTTTTAAAGACTATTGTTGTAAACTTCTGCTGCTGATTTTAATGTTATTTTATCATCAAATTATGGATGGAGTTTGTCTTATTTTTAAGACAGGGTCACCGTGCACCGAGGCAAGTTATAGTCTTCCCAATACATAATTTAGACTATAAAAAGCAATTATTATTTAATTAGGCACAAAAATAATCTCTTTGGGGAAACGCTTGTTAATGTCAGTGCACCTCTACTTTAATGTGTGCTCTTCACTAACTGAAGGCACAAAAAAAAAAAAAAAAAAAAAAAAAAAAGAATTTGAAAGCTTATTGTCATGCAATGGAGGGGCTCAGTTACCGCTGTCCAATTGTGGCAAACGATGGGCCATGTGAGCAAATGATGCAACCTGCCATGGAATTCCAAAAACTCTTAAAGTGAAACATCAAAAGCTTGTGCAACATTCAACCCATGTACCGTAGTACCTCAAATCACCAAGTGTCGAGAAGATGATCTATATTCAAAATACTTACAATAGAGCGACTATATTCCCATTCATACTGTCCTTCCCTTCAATATGTGCCATGATCAAATTAGTTGCTGGATGTATAATCCACTGAAGTCAAATAAAGGCATCCCACACAAAGACCGCTTTCTTTTTGACATCGGAAAAAAAAAAAATGTTGCTAACCAAAAGAGCTGCACCAACTGAGTGGCCACAGCCTTAAAGATAAATTCAAGTGTGGGGTGAGGGTCCTTTCACCCAGTCCGAAAAAAATGAGGAGTTAAGTAATCATTATTCATAGCTGGACATGAGAGACATTACTGTTGAGACCAATCTCAGATTCTTTTAGCGAGTCTTAATACTTCCATTGACTCTATGAGATGCCCCAATTAGTCGCTAGCTGCGTAATCTCCTTTCAACAAATAAAAACCTCCCTTAAATAGACCTGTCCTTTTTTTCTGACAGGAATACGAACAGGTCAGAGACATTCTGGTTCCAACGCAAACATTATCGAGTTAACTGAGCCGCTGCGAACGAGAGTGGGCTAGCTTCCTTTTCATTCACTTTGCAGGAGAGCGATTGAACATTTTTGGGCTGCCACTGAAAGTTGCGGCCTTGGTGCAGAGTGTCGGTCCAGATATCCATCAAGTCTATCAATTGGCAGATTTAAAAGATGGTAGACAAAAGTACAGCACAATTTTAAAGATGATCTTCAGTTTTGCACGTCGGGCATCTTTAACGACTCTTAGCGTTCGGATTACTCTAACATGGTCCTTTCACAATGTTGTGTTTATGACGCGTTCAATTACCTATTCGGCCTGTTCAGTAAGCCTCAATTCTTGCCATTTTATTGCCGTTCTACATAATAGGCCTTTTTATTTTGTTTCCTAACTCAGGTCTCAGTCACTTAATGTTTGTCATAATAAGCCACTAATAGTTTATACTCCTCTCCCTATCTGTAGGTGAGTAAATAAGCACTCACTGCTGCTATAATAAGCCATGATATTTCCTCATAAATTTAGTATGGCCTGCGGCGTGAATTCAAATTTGGGGAGCTTTTCAAATGGATTCTGCTCTTTCTCGCTTTCATTGTCGTCGTTTTTTTTTTTACAACACAAAAACCACTCTGTCGTCTAAAAATACTTCTTTGTGATGGGAGCGAGGAGCAACAGCTGCTTACAAGAAAATAAACACATTAAATGTGATACTGCAGTGTGCAATTTAAGGCGCAACCAAACATCTGTCGGCCTTTAAGAACCATTTGTATTCTAACAGCCCCCCCCCGACCCCCCAAACACACACACACACACACACACACACACACACACACACACACACTAAGTAGGTACGTTTAATACACATCATTGGCAGCCATGCTGTGTATTTTTTGTTCCTGTTGTTAGCGGAAACAAGATTATTGCTACTCTATTACGGCTAAAATTTCTTGCCAGGGATTAATAACCTCTTATCGAATCAGATTGTATACAGCATTGTTATCTTACTTATCTGGTGCGGCCCACTCTGACAGAAGAGGCAGACAATGAAAGAGATCGTAAACCCCCAAACCAAATCTCGTGTGTCTTCAGCTCAGTGAGCATCTAAAGAACAAACGCCACAGGCGTTTTGCTTATTCTATGGATTTTTGTGTTTGATCTAGAACCACAGAGAGTCAAAAAAATGTAATGACCACAGGAAATGTGATCAAGTAGCGGTAAAAGCAGTACCGGGCGTCTGGATAGCGTATGTTAACTATTCAGTACATCAGAGCTGTTGCTGTTTAGATGTTCAGTTGCAATTTTGCTTTCCGCCACTAGGTGGTAATAAAGCACCAGTCAGTTATTTACCTGTGCACATTAGGTTGAAGAAGAAACCTAACAGCGAAAAACAAGGACCCCCCCCCCAAAAAAAAAAAATAATAATAGAAATCTAAGCTAATCAAACATTTTCCATCATTTTTGCTGAGGTAAAATCAAATTATTTATTTTTGTGGTGATTAACTTGACCTGACCCTCTAAGCATAATTTATTTCAGGAGTGGTTTGCCTGTTTGGCCTCTTGCTGAGTGTCAAGGTTTACACATCAATAAAATATTTTTTTGATGATCGCTTTATACAAGGTTATTATTTGATTTCGTTTTACATTTCGAAACATTAAGTGGATTTGATTTATTTATTGAATACAAACATAATAAAATTTGTTGAGTAAAAGTTGGGCCCCAAGATCAAAAAGGTTAAGAACCCCTGCACTCAGACATCTAGTTCAGCTCAGGACCAAGTTTGACTTGTGGCGTCGCCTCCTGCTGCCAGAAATAATGCCGTTCATTGTACTCACACATTCGGTTTGTTCAGTTAATTTTTGCAGATTTTATCCTTACTTTGTTCTTGATGAGTTTTTATCTTGACAATTTGCATAGTTAACACACATCATAGCGTTTCTGAATATATTATCAGAATTTGTTTTTTTTTTTGTTTATTTGTTTTTTCCGAGGGGGGCAGAGGGTGATTTAATAAACTCGCATCCGTAGCAAAAAAGAAAAACAAAACCCAAAAACAAAAAAACGTTTAATTTAAACACCAAATGCATGCATGTTGTAATTACTCTAGGAGGATCTGTCCCTGCTATGCTCTACAGCTGCAGCAAATGGGCACTGTTCCAAATATGTCCTCAGCATCCTCTTCTCATCTCAAAGTTGGAAAATGTCCCAAAATCAACCAGAGGATAAAGTGTCAAAAATATTTGCACATACGGGTGATTCTTGTCTTCCTATTTTAACCCCAAAATGCATTAAAAAAATCAATTACAGATTAAAAAAATAAGAATATTACGACAGTTAAACACTAATATTGTCAATAAAATGATGCCTCGGAGTCGTCACCGACCTATTACAGATGCTTTTATGTAAATTAAAAAAACTGAAATATCTTGTTGTAGTATGTCGTTCTCGTTTAAGACCACGTAATTTGTCTTTGCAACGCACTACTTGTGAACACACTTCTGACGGCCAATTTCAGCGTTTTTTTTTTAGCTGCCTGTTTGAAAATAGGAGGCGACTTAGTGTTTTAATTATGAGTATGAATCGAGTTGTTGCTCGCTGCGGTTGGTGTGTTCTTAAAGTTCTTAACCACATCAAAACTTTTTTAACGTGCTGCTCATGAACGCACCCCAGCTTGCTCGCGCAGCGGTTCATTTGATTGGATAAACTGCCCAAAAGCGTAAATCGGCAAAATGGGGGACGACTTGGGTGACGAGTGGTGGCAGCATGACTGTGAATCAGGTGAAATATATATTTTTAAATGTAATATAATGTCTTAAGTGGCGAAGACTTATGCGTCTACATGTTTTTGTGCGTTTGCGAGTGGACGCCCTGTGTGTTGCTGCCGCGAAGCATGTTGGTGCTCACTGTAAGCTAGCTTTAGCCGTTCAACACTTGCTTGTAACGGTCAAAGTAGTTGTTATTTACATCATGTCAATAAGAACTCCTTTTAACATGCAAATTCCTTGTTAATAAGACCACATTATTACAGCCTACCCACCGTAGATGAGAAGACGAAGCCACACGTGTGAAACGCTACGCTGTGATTCGGGGACGTAAAATACGTGAGAGACGTAAACATACGTGCGTGTTCCAGTGTAACTCGTTTGAAAAGCTAGACTCAAAAATCAAACTATAACTTACCTTTTGCGCATTTTGCACATTTAGCGTCCCTCCAAACAGTCCGTAACGTTAACGATTTCTTTTGAATCTTGTGATGGAATACGGGATCTTTCAGTGTCTGTTGCTTTCCAAGTGCAGTTCACCACCCTAGCCGACAGAGGGTAGCAATGCACTCTGGTGGTTTTTAAAAAATGTTCAGCGTAGTAGAACAAGCATTCCAGTGCATGCAAATAGATGGATGAATAAAAACAAGATTTATAATGTCATTAGTTGAGTGAATGTATCAGAAAAAATGTTTCAAAATTAAATTAGACCCGTGCCTATAATCACTGCCATTTGCAGACCCTCCCTTTACCCTACCGTATGAAAAAAACCGCAAAATATATATATTTTTTGTCACACAAACAAGTTAAGCCACGGTAATCAATAGTTTATGCCTAACTGTGTCACTTCCAAACTACATACTTTTAATTAAAAGTTGATGAACGGAATGCCACATTTGTGGTATCTAACCTTAAAACTATAGGTTTATGCCACCAAATTAGAACACCATAGAGTACCTAGTTTATTTCAGTAGTTAAATTCAAAAAGTAAAACTAATATACTTTATAGATCCACTAAACAGAGGTATTGGCCTCCTGAAAAGTAATTCCTAGATTAAAAGTCATTGTCATTTTTTTTCTTATGTGACGTTGTAATTTTGGGTGTTTGGAGTTTCTGTTCGCAGTAAGCTTTTATCATCTAAATGTTTTTTTTTTAATGTAATGAATAGTTCGCTCTGTGTGTCGTGAGTTTATGGAATAAGAGTTTCAATGTTTGACTAATTTATTGTGCTGCAACTATCCACAGTATTGTGAACTGTCAAATGCTTTTCGCCAAACATTAAAATCCACATAAATTCTCAGTCTCAAACATATACAATGCTACTGTTTATCATTTGTCCCAAAAAGATCGCTTTTTTTTTGCCATCCATTGACAATCAAATCTGACCAAAAAATTTTCTCAGCTTTTCCATTTTTTATTATCAGCTCCACAAAATAAGTCGCCATTTATGTAACAGTGCATGCTGACAAATTAGCCTGGCTAGCAAGTGAAAGAAATGTCCACATCTTTAAAGATAGGAGATTGTATTGCATTTGCTTCATGTCATTCTCATACAGGCAGTAGAAACAGTTGTACAAATCATTATTTGGATAAGAAATACTAGGTGAAGTGTATTGTAGCAAACTATGGCGTGTCATTACAAAAACATGGGCGGCATTGATTTAATTTGATAGTCTTGCAGGAAGGTGGCATAATACAGTATCTATTTGGAAAGAGACATTCACACGTTGACCTCATTAAAATGGTCACTGCTACATAGGGGAGTGTTGGGCGGGAGATGTAGCGGGAGATATGGTAATACTACTGGTAATCTTGCCAACACCTTTGACATGGCAGCCATTTGCAAGTACTTGAGTCCTCTGCTCATGTCGAAGGTAGTACGGCCCGACAGGTGGCGGCATGCTGTGAGACGGGAGATACGGGTTCCCGAGGTGGATGTGGATCTTATTGTCCTCTGTGGTGATGATGCTGGGGCTGGACTCGGGGCTGCTGGAACACACGTGGTGCCAGCTGTTCTGCCGCTCAGGAGTCTTGCAGAAGGCGCCCTGGCTCCCGATGTCGGTCGGCTCCGGAGAACAAGTCCTGACCGTCAAAATCTGGATCGGGAGGTCCGGAGTCGCCGATCGGGATGAATTGGGACTCATCATTCGAGAGACGGGGGCCCCGTTCAGCAGGGAGAGGGTGCGGTCGGGACTCGACGGTGGCGTCTTATTCTGGATGATGGTGATTCTTTGGTTTGGCGTGTTTCCGCCAGATGGGATGAAGGCCGTGCTGGTGTAGGAGGCGGAGGCGTCGGCGGTGGGGCTGCTGATCTCCAGGGTGGCCGTGTTGAGAATGTGATGCGGCGTTACCTTGATTTGGAGTGGCTGCCCTGGTGTGTGCGTTAGCATCATCACGTCCCCATTAGCCGCTTGGTGCACATTTACCCCGTTGGCTGCGTGGCCTCTGTTTTGGCTCACGATGTTGTTGGCACTGTTCAAGCTGTTCAGGTTGCTGATGAGAGTTGAGCCCCGGCTGCCTGCGACTTCAACGTTGTGGTTCGGATCCTCCTCGTCCTGCTTCTCGCCAAATTTTGTGTTAATTATAGGGGGCAGTTGGCAGTCAGTCGGCAAGTTGCCTGTTGGCTCGGTTTGCACCTCCTTGGTGGGGCGATAATGCTCGTCATTTCCACCCGGCGCAAGATTCTTTAGACATCTGTATCTGTCGAGTTCGCTGCTCAAGTCCCTCATCTCCCGAGCGAGTTCCCGGTTCCTGGTTTCTTGTTGCATCAGCTTACCCTGCAACGCAGAGTGATCCGTCTGGACCCTGCTGATGGATTCCTCTGTGCCCATCAGCTGCTGGAGTTGCTCTTTGAGCGCACTGACCTCTCGTGCAAGCAGCCTGGACTTGACTTGCTCCTTCTGTAGACGACAAAGGAGGACATGTTCCTGGTTGATGTCCTGTTTTTCCGCCTGCTTGTATCCGGAAAGCTCCTTTTTGGCCACCTCTAGTTCCTTGAGTAGAGACTTGGACTTAATCTGCTCATCATTGAATCTCTTTTCCAGAGACTCGTAGTCGTCCTCGACTTTAATCAGTTCCTTCTCCATCATCTCCTTGTCCTGCAGTCTTTTTTGTAGCCTCTCCAGCTCCCATGTGAGTTGTTTGGCTTTGTTCTCTTCCATTTGGCAGCGCGGACTGGTGTTGCTGGAGCCTTGCATGTACTTCTCTTCTTTTTCTCTCCTGTTTTCCAAAACCTGTAGCCTCTTTCTCATAATGACCATTTTACTCTCGAGCTCCATGTTTCTCTGTTGCTCCATTGCGAGCCTGCCATGTAGCTCGTCCCTTTCCTTTGCCATGCCTGTTGTCTTTTCTTCCACGTCTGACTTTGAGCTCTGTGCCCCTTCTCTATAACTGCCCCGCCCGCAGAGTTTTTTCTCGGCTTCCTGCAGCCTCTCCGACATGGTCTTTCTGTCCTCTACCAAGGCGGCTGTCAGAGACCTGAGCGTGGCCAGGTCATGTCTGATTGCCACCTCGCTCTTCTCCAGTTGGCTCTCACTCGCCTCCAGCTCTCTCAGTTTAATCTTCAGGGAGTCCACCTCACCTGAGAGCATCTTGCTGCCATTTTTCTCTTTTTCCAAGCTGTCCCGCAGATTGCAGCACTCTTGTTTGCTTTTGCCCAAAGTCTCCTCGATGCGGTCTAATTCACTGATTCTTCCATTGAGCCTATTCACCTCAACCTTTAGACTCGAGCAGTTTTTCGTCTCCATAACCAGTCTACAGTCCAGATCCCGGCACTGGTCCCTCATGCGGATAAGTTCCTCATCCTTCCCTTCCATCTCCACCACCCTTCTTCTCAGTACCTCCACTTCTGACAGCGAGCCTGGTTGTCTCGCTTCCCGATCGCCAGTCTCCTGCAATTCCTTCTCCTTCTCTCTTGCAGAACTTTCTCGTTTCTCGTCTGTCTGACGGCCAAGGCTTGAATGCTGCTGTCTAAGTGGCTGATTTTGAGCTGCCCCCTCTGCGAGTTGAGCTGTCATAACGTGACGGGAGCGATGGCCGTTGTTGTATGAATTTGGTCGCTCCACCTCAGGATGCATCGAATTTGGCTGTTGTCTCTCTTTAGCTGTAGTGGGCTCCTGGTCAATACTTTGAGCGATGGCACTCAGTTGTTTGACATGACGCCCGTGCTCCTTTAACAGCTTCTCCAAGCTCTGATACTCCTTTACGAGCAGCAGTGCCAAAGACTTCAGCCGGTTCAGCTCCTTTTTAAGAAGTGATAAGTCTCTCTCTCTGATAGTCTCCTTTAACTCCTGGTATTGTCGTTCCTTTGCAATCAGGAGCTTCAGTCTGTGGAGAGCGGAGGGGCGGGAGGGGGGCATTAGTTATGTCCAAAGAATGCCTTTGAATGGGTTTACAGGGTAACTGTATTACATTCACCAAGGACATGAGGTAATGTTTAAAGTTACTCACTTTTTGGCCATGGCTGATAAACACAAATGATTTCCCTATGTGGTTTGTTTCCAACATAAACATTTATTTAAATCCTAAGGAGAACTGAATCACTTTCCTCTCCTTATTTGAGAACATAGAACATTTTGTTCTCTCCTGTGTCGACCTGTAAACCGTAACACATGTCGCCTGTGTCATGCCTGTAAGTATTGTCATCCATGTGGTCTCTTTGGCGCTGCGATTTAGCAAGTTTTCACAAGCGCGGCAGATGGCTTCCTTAGCGTGTTAGCGTTTGTTAATTAAGAATTTTCTTTACCCTCCCGTTCCCCTAACACCACATCCCATTATTTCCACCGTATGTGCTGTGCAAGTACATCATGAATAGACGCGCGGCTCAGAAAGACATTCCCGTTGAGTCACAGACGATTACAGCCCAACTGCGACTTTTAATGTGCTCAATCCGGGCAGGATCTTTTGTTCTCATTCTGTGAAACGGATATCAGTCTTATTTTTTATTAACAGTGTGTGTCCAGGTAGGACTTGTCTCACTTGTATTTTAGAATGATAGTATATTTAATGTTAGGTCTCCTTTCCCCAAATCCAGTTTCATTGTAAAACATTCCTGCGTCTTAAATATTTTCTCTTTTGCATTTCTTAATATTTGTGGTCTGTAATGCTAAATACTGGACTTTTGGTCACAAGAAGCCAATTCAGAAGTCTGTTCAATCAGCCACAGCTCTCCTCGTCGTGACAATCCAACTTTTAAAGCGCAAGCACACATTCCTCAAATCACATCTTTCACATAGTCCTACCTGCCGTCATGTGTCCCTTTCCTTACAAATCCTCAGAGATTAGTTGGCCTCAAATCTTTCACGTCTCTCTTCCCGAAGATCCCACTGATGTGGACATTCCATGCACAAAACCAAACATTATGAGAAGTGCTCTGCGCATGGACTCTTTCTCTCAGCCAGTGGCACCCATTACATCATCGGCCAATCCTTATATGGTTATAGCCTAGACTGGTTTGCGTGTGTGTGTGTGTGTGTGTGTGTGTGTGTGTGTGTGTGTGTGTGTGTGTGTGTCAGGTCTTCCTTCTGCTGTGAGACCATAAATCTGTTAACACACTGTGCACGCTATCATTTTGGCGAAAAATTGTGAGGTTGAGATTTGTGGCGATGGCATGTCGTGGTTACAGTTAAGGTTAAGTCTCCAGGAAAGTTTGTAATGTCGTCTGAAGTGATGGAAATATGACCGTGTGTGTGTGTGTGTGTGTGTGTGTGTGTGTGTGTGTGTGTGTGTGTGTGTGTGTGTGTGTGTGTGTGTGTGTGTGTGTGTGTTTATCTGTGTTCTTGTGTGCGTTAGTGCGAGTGTGTTTTTACTGGAGTTGAGCCCATTCCACATGAGCTCATTGTGTAGCCATGCCAAAGAGGCTAATGGGAAGGACAGAATGTGTTGGCATGTCCAAAAGCTGTAGTTCATCTAAGTGTATGCGTGGGTGTATGTGTGTATGTGTTTCTCACATATGTTTTAAGAAGCACCTTTTTTTTTTTTTTTTTTTTTTTGCCCTAGCCATTTTTGCTTGGGGCCTGATAACCTGACTGTGAGATGACATCATCGCTTCATTGGTTCACAATTATATCCATATGTTTTCTCTCTCTCTCTCTCTCTCTCTCTCTTCCCCAAACCCCATAATACATCTCTCTTTCATCCAGTCTAAGCTTTTTATTGGATGAAATATTAAAATGTTCAACCGCAGTTTCGCTTGGCGGCGTCATGGGCGTCCTGTTGTTCGTCGAGCGTTTGGTGCATCTGTGTGTTTACGCGCAGAGGGAATTGATGATAACCAGTGATGCTTTCATCATTTCCTGTATTGGTCACGTCTGAAGACAACCAGAAACGGAAATTTTGGTTTTGCTAAGTCACCGAACACTCCTAATAGTAACAGATGAACAAGCTGGGGAACAACTTCCATTGCCACTTCAAAAGGGGTAAAAAATGTGCGACAGCCACTCTTTCACCTGTGAATGTTTGCCATTAAATCCATTCTCAACCAGCTGCGAAGAATAAAAATGTAGCAATTTAAGCTTGACATTGAATGTGCTCCATAGATGACTAGGCCTGGCAAGCGGAACGTTTCTAAAATAAAACCTCACTCTTGTTTAGTTGTATGCTTTTGCTGTGTTTCTTGTTGGATAACCATCGGTTACAGTTGTTGGGTAGAACTCTGTTCTTTGTGTGTAATTGATTGTTGATGAATTGCGTTTTGAAATAGTCGATGCAAAATGGGAGTGCAGCCCTTGGCTCTGCCCAGTCGAGGTGTTTTTGTTTCACACTGAGCTAGTTTGCTGTTTAAAAGAGGCAACATGATGTTAGTTTATGGAATGTTGTGCTCCATCCATAAAAAAAAAAAAGATTGTTCATTTTCCCCTTCTTCGCTTAAGGAATGCACATTACTGGTATGCGGTATTTCATTTTTAACTCACTCGAATCTCCGCACTCCCCCCGCCCCCCAAAAAATAAAAAGGCTGGAGGTTAAACATTGCTCATGTTGTGAAAGGTAAGCGTCCTCCACCTTCCGATCCACGCCTCCGACTCTTGCTGCAGAGTTCACAAAGTCCTCGTTCCCATCGCAGCGCTGACATCTGCAACCCTCGTCCTCAATTACAAGCATGAGTCCATCCCGCAAAGACCTTTCCAAGAAAGCCTTCAAGCATTGAACGAGATGTAATACGACCCCACGTACCAGGACGACGTCCTATTTTCATCCAAGGGTGTAATTTCAACAAAATGCTGCTTTTTTAGCATCTGCTTTTCACAAATGAGGCACAGCCAAATGTATGTGCTGTCTCCTCAAATTGTTACCTCTGCTGTAATGCTGGTGAATTTAACAAAGCACCAAACAAGAACCCGCCCCCCAAAAAAAAAAAAATATATATATATATATATATAAAATCCTTATTACAGACTTAATTTTTCCCCTTTACTCTAACATCCAGAATCCATAAGTAAAAAGAAAAAAAACATAATAAAAACCCGAACCCACGAAGTACACCCCAGAATGACTTTTGTGAGTCGCGCACACATGAGAGTGTTTAATGTCGAGGAAGGCGTCACCCAGTGACAGACCATCTGAAACGTGTGTAATCTAATGGCAAGAGGCCGGAACAACCGCGTTGTTTCATCGCGACGTGCACATGACATGCAACGGAGGATCACAGTGCGGTGTAATAGATGATACGTAAAAACTGGAAGTCACCGTGTAGTTTTGCATCTAGCATGGGTCATCTGTTTTGCACATGGGTGCTTGTGGAACTTCGGAAAAGGCAAAAACAAAAGCTGTGATGATTGTTTCTTTGTTTCGAAGAAGCCCTTTGAGAAGAAACAGGCGCAGATTGAAAGATTTTTGTCAGGGTTGATGTGAGAACAGGTCTGCGCACAAACCAGCACAGAAGAGATTTTGAAAACGAATGAAAGACAGTCAGTCCACCTTGCAATCTCAGTGAATTAATGTCCCCCAACTTCGTACTCTTATTCAGATTTGTGCAACTTTAAATGCACCCGATTCCAAACATCTGGCGCTATTAATGTATTGCCCAATCTCCTTTTTTATTTAATCACTGACACTGGCAGCAGTGGTGCTGCATATTTGGAAGAGGCTTGTGCAATCGGTTACAAAACCAAGAAAGTAGATACAGGCAGTCACCCTTTGTTATGTATTTACAAATTTTATCACACGTCACTGCATTTTCAGTATGTATTTTTTTATGTTCATGTGCAGAGTCAGATGGGGTGGGGGGGGGGGAATTAATCATCAATTTCCTCTTCGTAAACATATACTGATCATACGTTCAGAAACTGTTTTCCACCATTTGGGCGGAGGGGGTGGGGGCTCCATCATCGGCTAGAGGTGTCAAAATGACTCTACTAATAGGAAACTAATCAATTGTCAAATTAATCGACAACTATTTTTAAAAAATTGAGTAATCATTTCAAGCTGTTGTTTAACCTAAAATTGTCCAAATCCTCTGATTTTAGCCCATCAGCGGCAATTATTCTCTTATTTCCGTAGCCCTTGATGAAAGCAGAGTAATTATTTTTTGTTTACTGTAATTTCCACACTATAACGCGCACCTAAAAACCATATAACAAAAAGTCAATAACAACGGTTTATTCAACTATTGTTAAAGTTACTGTAATGAGGGGTTTGGTAACAATAAAAAGGTTGCAATACGTCTCTTATTTATTACATATGAGAATTTTAAATTTTGATAGAGATTTTAGCACGCATCATAGAAGTTGACATGTTTGATTTGCTTTCACGGGCCACGTAAAATGATATGGCAGGCCAGATCTAGCCCCCGGGCCTTGAGTTTGACACCTGTGGACTAGAAGTCCCAAATTGTAAAACCTCTGCATCGTGAGATCGGCTTCAATGTATCCGTTATGATGAAGCCAATTTAAACTCGCAGATTTTTTTGTTTGTTTAGTCTATCTCGGCCGCTTTGCATTTGTACCAAGTTGCATTGAGCAAAGTGTTTTATGTGGCGTGATTATTTTTGGTCTAAAATTGCCATGTGCTTCTGTGGCGGCTCACTTTAAGGGTTGGCACTCTTACCAACAAATGTAGGCTACTCTTCCAAACAGTCTCCATAATTATATTACAGAGTGGACTCTGGTGCTACGAGAGCTAGCATAGGTCTCAAATAGCATAGCTGCACCAGACGTAGCCATACCCGCCGGTCTTGCCCTGCCAACAGACCTCGCCATAGCCACAGGCCACATCTGAACGTCGTCGCCATTTGGAAAGGGAAACGTTCTAGCCACCATCAATTTTTATTCCATTTGCTTCAGAAGAGGTATTGGCTGACCAAGGGGCAGGCAGGTGCCAAAAGTACATGGAATGTGTAATTACATGTTGAGCTGTTTACAAGCGCAAGTCGAACTTGGATGCACGATCGGCTCCGACCAAGTCCGGGCTGCAGTCGACTGTCCAAATGGCGGAAGTTGAACTGAGTGTTATGGATGAACTTGGGGCTAAAAGGGCTCACGTGTACGTCAGAAAGTCCAGATGTTTTTTTTTTTTTTCTACGGTGTGCTGAAACACTTAAATCACTGTACATCTTTCATACCAAGAGGGACTGGATGGATATTTACTCAGCTCAAGAATGCAAGTACGTCACATTCATTTGGGCTGCAGTCTGTAGCTGTTTTTCTTACGGTATACAGTACTGTGCAACAATGTTATGCCGCTGTTATTTTTTTGGTGTGTGTCTTTTTCCCCTCCCCCGCTTTTATTTTAAAGCCATGCTGTAACTACAAGACAGCTACCAAGGTCCAACTGTTAACAAAACCGGGAAGGAAAAAAACACGTGACGTGTCGTCATAATGTGATCTGTCCAACAGGTTCGATGTCCTTTGGGGAAAAGTAACGCGTTCATTTACTGTTGTTTTATAACTATTTTTAATACGGTGGGAGGATCCTGTTCTGATTTTTATTTTATTTTTTTTTTGTTTCCATGCCAGCGTTGTGCCTTAGCAAAGGTCTGCGTGAATTTAGAAGTGCTGTTGACAACACAGACTGATACAGTGCTGGCTGCAGTCAGTAGCGCGCCCCATTTTGTCTCAGTTGCTTCATGATGTGTTGAATCGACAATCAATTCCCACACAATCAAATTCTTCAAGCTAAATCAATTATTATTGCCATTCATAATGTCATGGGTTCTACCATGATCCAGAGTTTGAGGAAAATCATTTGTTTTATGCAACCCCCCGCAAAATGTGATGCACCGACTTACCGCTCTCGGTCCTCCTCCAGTAGCGCCGTAACGCACGTATACTTTTGAAAGAAATCCCGGTGGCTTCTCTGCTGCTCCTCATTTCTCCTAACGGCATCTCTGTGAGCATTTGATACCTCAAGAAGCTGATCCTCCATCCTCTTGTTTGACCTTTTCTGGGCCTCTATGAAATTAATAAGCTGCAAAAAGAATCAAAGCCAAGCACGATACAGTTCACACGTCAGGATTGGAATACAAATCGATTCGGGTTGGTTTGGGGATTTGTTTTCAATTGTCTCAGTGAGATTGTGGTTGGAAAGTACTTTCAATCAAGTGAAACCAAAACAATCCATTGGGGTTGCAAAATCATTACGGTATAATTACTTCACCGGCAGCACAGAATTACTCAACGTGCAGTGAAGCAGCAGTAATTAATCCGCTTTTGTCAGATGGCACTATGTTCACCTCATTACATTTGATTACCGACTCCCTATGGTGTCTGGTTTCTTATTATTAGTACCTCAGCATTCGCTGTTTTGCACACATCCTCGAAATGGTCCTGTTGTTGCCATCGCAGTGAGTCTCCACGCAGGGACCGTAGCGCCCCGTGCAGTCCACAAAAACCGTAGTGGGCTTTCAGTAGAGCCCAGTCCGTCCGCTCTGTTTTCAGCACGGCAATGACTTCCTCCCTCGCCTGGCGTGATGAGCAGCACAAAAACAAGTTTACGCAGTTTCTGTGAGCCTTTCTGGAGCTCCGGAATCATGGTCAACATTTGACTAAATCCAAAAGTTTTACCCCACCTGGAGCTCTCCCTCCAGAACACTGAGTAGGAACAACATGTCATCACGGGAAAGGTCTCCTCTCAAACATCTTCTCTCGCGCTCACGTCTCTTGTCTTGCCTGTTTTTCATGGCAACTGGGATATTGGGATGTTTTGGAGATGTTAGGGATTGGCCGAATGCACGACTTCAAAGTCGTGTTTCCAGTGAATGCGCAGACGACTTTCACGAATGGGATGCAGTTCTAGAATGAAGAGAGGAGTTGATAAATAATTTAAATGGGAACTAGAAATCTGTTGTTTAGTTTAGTTTTGTTTTTGTAACATTTTTACTGAAGTCCAAGAACCTGATGAAACGGCATCAGCAGTGCTCTTGGCACAACAGTGTTGCATAGAAACTGAGTTATCAGTTTTGCAGATAATACAATGAAAGATGGTCCCAGAGAAAACTTATTTTCTGGCCATGACATACCTAATGATCTATAGTTCCAAGCAGATGACGTCTGGACTACAATTAATTGCTTGGGGAGAACCATAATTTTGCTTAATATGGCTGCATCTCAGGGTTTGGGATCTCAGGTTATCAATCAGTATGTTTTCTCTCCACCTCTTAATGTGATGAGAAACCCTGTTATCGTTTTTTTGTTTTTGTGAACTCTCTCTGTTCACAAACCTAGTAGTGTGTGTGTGTGGGTGTGTGTGTGTGTGTGTGTGGGTGTGTACGTGTACTAGTTGGATCGATTGGATGAGTTTAGCGCAAAATGGGCTGAACCGAGATCCAAGGGGATTCCAGCTATCTCTCAAATTAACTTTGGTTTGGTTAACCCAATTGTGGGTCGATCCAATTAGCCAATGATTGAATCTGCATTGTGTTAACAAATAAACCAAGAAGGGACCAACCAACTGATTTGGTCTGTGTGTGTTGAAAAAAAAAGCGTTTTAGGGGAAAGTGTTTGTGTGATATGAGGTCAAAAAACGACGGGTCGAAAATTTTAGCGGCATTCGAAGTGCTCATTCGATGACTTTCAGAAAATTACCACAAAGATGGCGCCCACTTACCTTGCTACAATAAATCACATGGCAGGCATGGAGTTGGAAAGGCAAACAATGGCTGCTTGGCTGTTCCATAATGTAATAAATATGCTCAACATTTTTGGGCTCTGATGTAAACTGTCCTCTGAGGAGTCCCGTCCACCCCCAATAAGAGTGCTTTGACAGACGGTTGTGAAATTCTACTGTTTGCTATTTTGTGTCTTTCTCTCTCCACGCGCACACACACACACACACACACACACATTCCCTGCACTCACTAATAAGATGCTAGATTCCACAATAATTGCATCACTGTTGGAAATGTGATTCATATGATTGCTGTCACTTGAGGGTTTAGCAATGTACTGTGTGCAAATAAAGATTAGTTCATCAGGAGATAAAAAGCCTGGAATGAACTTTAATGGGAGTTTCTTCAAATACAAAGTAGGTCCTTAAATTATCTCAAGTATGGTTGCTCAAACAAACTGCTAAAAAATATATATGAAATCAAACAATACCAAAATCTTTTCTCGACTGAGCAGTTCAGATGGTACGATTTAAAAAAAAAAAAAAAAAGCAATGTACTGTGTGCAAATAAAGATTAGTTCATCAGGAGATAAAAAGCCTGGAATGAACTTTAATGGGAGTTTCTTCAAATACAAAGTAGGTCCTTAAATTATCTCAAGTATGGTTGCTCAAACAAACTGCTAAAAAATATATATGAAATCAAACAATACCAAAATCTTTTCTCGACTGAGCAGTTCAGATGGTACGATTTAAAAAAAAAAAAAAAAAATTGTGGGACCTTTATCTTTTAACTGTCCCAAAATACCCAACTTGTTCCCTCTCCAGTTTCAAACGGCTATTTGCACACAATTGACAAAACGTATAGATGCCGGACATTTACCAAGTCTCATTTTGACCTGCCTTATGTTTTAAACAGTGGGGAAAATGGATAATGAATGCAAGGGACCTCTAAAAATGATCAAAATTTGAACTGGCCTGTGGCCGTACAAAAGCATTCAGTTTCGTCAAAAGCTGACAGTGCACCGTATTGTCCGATGCACCTTATACATGGATCAATATTCTGATTTCTTGGGCGTAGTATTTTAAATGTTCTGTAAAGCGCTTTGTTAAAGCTGCAGCAGTTGTGAAAGCTCCGGTTAAATAAAGCAGTATTGTATTGTATTCTCTTTAGCGTAGCACCATCTCGTGGATGCATAACGCAACCGCAGCCACCATTGTACCTTCTATTCTATGCGCCTTATAATGCGGTGTGCCCTATATATGAGAACAATTTTAAAATAGCCCAACATGCGCCTTATACTCCGAATTGCCTTGTAGTGCGGAAAGTGCGGTAACGGCAATATACGGAAGCCATTAACACAAGCCTCTGTCCTGGCTGCAGTGCAGTATGGCTAAGTCAACAGTGATAATCTTTTTGTTTGTTTGTTTTTCTTCATACAAACCAAGTATAATCCCAACTCTTTGTCAGTGCATCACTTCATGAATCATCTCACACGACAAGCAACAGCAGCGACAGAATACCATTGCTGTAATGCGGATGGCGAACAATCCAAAGTAGCCATTTATTATTGAAAAGGGCCCTTGACGATCCCTCCTATGCCTTCCATATGTCAAACAAACATTTGCAACAGAAGCAACTTGCAGTGTTAAATCTGTCATTGTTTGTCATCAGGAGCCATCTGTATTCCCAGAATTCTCAGTGCTTTCCCCCAATGCCTTGGAAGGGATATAATGTTGTGGTGGTCGCCATGACAGCTGGTCCGTTTTAGCAGAGTCTTGGTATAAAGTCTCTGAATGTGGAATGCGCAGGGCGAAGCCTGCAAGCATTATCCGTCGCGTCAGTAATGGTTAATGGATGATGACGTGGAGTGTGTACTTATTGCTCTTACAACGTGCTAACCCATGTAATCACCACTAATTGCCCAGGTACAATGAAACCACTTGAAGCCTGAAAGCAATTTGTCTGCAATACCCGCACTCCTCCCTCCAGAAAAAGCTCATTTCCTGCAAACAGTCGATTGTCATTGTATCCATTCGGCGCCATTGACTGCCCATTAAAACCAGTCGCCATTATTGACTGGCCGGTTAAAAATGACGAGGCATGAGCCTTTTTCGATCTTGCCGTCTTCCTCTCCTCCCATTGATTTTCTGTTATCTGACCCCATGGCTCGGGTTGTCGGAGACCGAGCGTCTTGTTCTTGGGGTTTTTTTGCGCTATAGTTTTCTGTACTAGTTTTAGGTGTGTAACAGTTTACGTTCCAGTTTTTTTCCCCAAATATTTTCAAATAATCGATCATTAATTTGCGGATCAAGGAAATGTTGTCAAATGCACTAGATCACAGGTGTTAAAGTCATGGCCTGGGTGTCGAACTCTGGCCCGCCACATCATTTTATGTGGTCCACGAAAGGAAATTATGTGTATCGATTGGTTATGGTAAAATATCAAAAGTGGGAATTGACTTTTAAACATTTTCTTGTTCGGAATCCCCCTTTAACATGTACCTATATTCAAACAGTTTTCACTGGCATCTGATTTCAAAACTAGTTATTAATCTTTTTTTTTGTGTGTATATTTAACATGAGGCATCAGACATGTGTGTTCACCGTCATCATGGCTCTCCGAAGGAAATTATAACTGCAATGTGGCCCGCGACAAAAATGAGTTTGACACCCCTGCCTAGTTTGAAGTCTCAATGTTGATTCACACAATGGTTTTAATTGTTGAAATTTTAACATAAATGTGCTTTTGTTTTCAAAATTTTCTCCAGGAACACAAAATTTGAAGCCTACACATTTGTTCGGACTTTTTAGCTTCCACTAATAAATGTCAATGCACAACAATGACAAGAAATGCAAGCAGAATGTCACGAAACAATTAATCCCATAATAATACTTTTTTAAAAATGTAATACGATCAAGGAAAAAAGACTTACGTGCGAGGCGGGCGTACCATTTGTCGCCAATCTATACTGCATTGGTTTTATTGGTGATCCTTCACGCTCCTAAGGTTCTGGCATCTCAATGTCCTCACGTCAACCTCGCTGTCGTGAGGGAAATAGCTGGCTTTCTCCGTCAATGGAACAGGATTGGGAATCGGGAGGGGGGAGGGGGGGTGTCAGTTCACTTGATGTAGTGCACTTCTGAACTAATGACACTCAAGCAGTCTGGCTGTGAAGGAGTGGAAAAGGGGTGGAGCTGCGTCTCAACGGAAAGCAACCAGGCAGCCAAAAGTGATTGTGAACTACAATCCTGTGCTCATCTTTTGTCAGTAATAAATATGCTCAACATTTTTGGGCTCTGATGTAAACTGTCCTCTGAGGAGTCCCGTCCACCCCCAATAAGAGTGCTTTGACAGACGGTTGTGAAATTCTACTGTTTGCTATTTTGTGTCTTTCTCTCTCCACGCGCACACACACACACACACACACACACACATTCCCTGCACTCACTAATAAGATGCTAGATTCCACAATAATTGCATCACTGTTGGAAATGTGATTCATATGATTGCTGTCACTTGAGGGTTTAGCAATGTACTGTGTGCAAATAAAGATTAGTTCATCAGGAGATAAAAAGCCTGGAATGAACTTTAATGGGAGTTTCTTCAAATACAAAGTAGGTCCTTAAATTATCTCAAGTATGGTTGCTCAAACAAACTGCTAAAAAATATATATGAAATCAAACAATACCAAAATCTTTTCTCGACTGAGCAGTTCAGATGGTACGATTTAAAAAAAAAAAAAAAAAATTGTGGGACCTTTATCTTTTAACTGTCCCAAAATACCCAACTTGTTCCCTCTCCAGTTTCAAACGGCTATTTGCACACAATTGACAAAACGTATAGATGCCGGACATTTACCAAGTCTCATTTTGACCTGCCTTATGTTTTAAACAGTGGGGAAAATGGATAATGAATGCAAGGGACCTCTAAAAATGATCAAAATTTGAACTGGCCTGTGGCCGTACAAAAGCATTCAGTTTCGTCAAAAGCTGACAGTGCACCGTATTGTCCGATGCACCTTATACATGGATCAATATTCTGATTTCTTGGGCGTAGTATTTTAAATGTTCTGTAAAGCGCTTTGTTAAAGCTGCAGCAGTTGTGAAAGCTCCGGTTAAATAAAGCAGTATTGTATTGTATTCTCTTTAGCGTAGCACCATCTCGTGGATGCATAACGCAACCGCAGCCACCATTGTACCTTCTATTCTATGCGCCTTATAATGCGGTGTGCCCTATATATGAGAACAATTTTAAAATAGCCCAACATGCGCCTTATACTCCGAATTGCCTTGTAGTGCGGAAAGTGCGGTAACGGCAATATACGGAAGCCATTAACACAAGCCTCTGTCCTGGCTGCAGTGCAGTATGGCTAAGTCAACAGTGATAATCTTTTTGTTTGTTTGTTTTTCTTCATACAAACCAAGTATAATCCCAACTCTTTGTCAGTGCATCACTTCATGAATCATCTCACACGACAAGCAACAGCAGCGACAGAATACCATTGCTGTAATGCGGATGGCGAACAATCCAAAGTAGCCATTTATTATTGAAAAGGGCCCTTGACGATCCCTCCTATGCCTTCCATATGTCAAACAAACATTTGCAACAGAAGCAACTTGCAGTGTTAAATCTGTCATTGTTTGTCATCAGGAGCCATCTGTATTCCCAGAATTCTCAGTGCTTTCCCCCAATGCCTTGGAAGGGATATAATGTTGTGGTGGTCGCCATGACAGCTGGTCCGTTTTAGCAGAGTCTTGGTATAAAGTCTGAATGTGGAATGCGCAGGGCGAAGCCTGCAAGCATTATCCGTCGCGTCAGTAATGGTTAATGGATGATGACGTGGAGTGTGTACTTATTGCTCTTACAACGTGCTAACCCATGTAATCACCACTAATTGCCCAGGTACAATGAAACCACTTGAAGCCTGAAAGCAATTTGTCTGCAATACCCGCACTCCTCCCTCCAGAAAAAGCTCATTTCCTGCAAACAGTCGATTGTCATTGTATCCATTCGGCGCCATTGACTGCCCATTAAAACCAGTCGCCATTATTGACTGGCCGGTTAAAAATGACGAGGCATGAGCCTTTTTCGATCTTGCCGTCTTCCTCTCCTCCCATTGATTTTCTGTTATCTGACCCCATGGCTCGGGTTGTCGGAGACCGAGCGTCTTGTTCTTGGGGTTTTTTTGCGCTTTAGTTTTCTGTACTAGTTTTAGGTGTGTAACAGTTTACGTTCCAGTTTTTTTCCCCAAATATTTTCAAATAATCGATCATTAATTTGCGGATCAAGGAAATGTTGTCAAATGCACTAGATCACAGGTGTTAAAGTCATGGCCTGGGTGTCGAACTCTGGCCCGCCACATCATTTTATGTGGTCCACGAAAGGAAATTATGTGTATCGATTGGTTATGGTAAAATATCAAAAGTGGGAATTGACTTTTAAACATTTTCTTGTTCGGAATCCCCCTTTAACATGTACCTATATTCAAACAGTTTTCACTGGCATCTGATTTCAAAACTAGTTATTAATCTTTTTTTTTGTGTGTATATTTAACATGAGGCATCAGACATGTGTGTTCACCGTCATCATGGCTCTCCGAAGGAAATTATAACTGCAATGTGGCCCGCGACAAAAATGAGTTTGACACCCCTGCCTAGTTTGAAGTCTCAATGTTGATTCACACAATGGTTTTAATTGTTGAAATTTTAACATAAATGTGCTTTTGTTTTCAAAATTTTCTCCAGGAACACAAAATTTGAAGCCTACACATTTGTTCGGACTTTTTAGCTTCCACTAATAAATGTCAATGCACAACAATGACAAGAAATGCAAGCAGAATGTCACGAAACAATTAATCCCATAATAATACTTTTTTAAAAATGTAATACGATCAAGGAAAAAAGACTTACGTGCGAGGCGGGCGTACCATTTGTCGCCAATCTATACTGCATTGGTTTTATTGGTGATCCTTCACGCTCCTAAGGTTCTGGCATCTCAATGTCCTCACGTCAACCTCGCTGTCGTGAGGGAAATAGCTGGCTTTCTCCGTCAATGGAACAGGATTGGGAATCGGGAGGGGGGAGGGGGGGTGTCAGTTCACTTGATGTAGTGCACTTCTGAACTAATGACACTCAAGCAGTCTGGCTGTGAAGGAGTGGAAAAGGGGTGGAGCTGCGTCTCAACGGAAAGCAACCAGGCAGCCAAAAGTGATTGTGAACTACAATCCTGTGCTCATCTTTTGTCACTTTCCCTCTGACAGTAATGAGGCCCGGCGAAGAAAAAAAAAACACACACAAGCAGGCGGTGATGATGATGGATGAGATGGTACGAATCCATTAGGGGTGGGATGGAGAAATAAGAGGACAAAGATGGGAGTCAGATGTGCGTTGATTGTTTATATTCACTCGCCCAGCCACACCATTAGGTACACCTGCACAATTGAACGAGATCCCAAACAAGAATTCTGCCAGTAGCAGTCATGCTCTCGTTAGACTGATGTTGCCAGGGAGGCATCGGTTGAACATGAAATGGAGTGGAACAGAAAATTGTCGTCAACATCAAATTTTTATTGATTCCAACTTTTCAACATTAAGAGTTAATGATACCAAGATTTCGGCGAGTACTTGGGAGGTGAGGTGAGATGACTGGACTACGTTCGTGCCTCGCAATAAGTTCTGTTTCCTGTTGATTTCGTTGTTGTTGTTGTTGTTGACGACATTGTGTTTGTCTGACTTCCAATTAAGAGACATGGATGTTTTTTTGTTTTTTTTTTTGCCTGGTTATAATTATGGTCAGAATGAGTGTGATCTGAATTCTGCATGAGGCTTGACTTCTTCTCTCCCACTGTTCTTTCATTCATGTCTTCTTCGATCTCTTTTGCACAATGTGATAAGAACTGACATTTACAAGATTAATAAAGTTTTTGGTTGAGCGGGATTTCTTCAACAATATGTTTTCTGTTGTGCCTGTAGAGTTGCACTGTGTCACCATGACAGATGTTTTTAATGTTCACCCTCTGATGGAGATTCATAATGTTGTTGCATATAACTTATTGATCCAGATTTAAATTTCACACCTTTTGCCCCCCCCCTTTTTTTTTTAAATATATGTCTATGATAGATGGGTCCGAGGCGGAGGCGGAGGCCGAAAAAAAGAAAAGCCAGAACAAGCCAATAAAAGGAAAGTCAAATGTACCAAAGAAAGCAGAGAAGAGGACGAAGCTAATGGAAAACACGGTGACAGCAAAGAAGAAGAAAAAGAACGAAGAGGTATTCCAACGTAAAAGGTTTTAAACGCTTGGAGCGACATGGAGTGCTTTTGGTTTGGTCTCTATTGGTAGAGGAGCCTGCACTGAAAAACACTTTTAGGTCATAAACATAAAACCATCAGATGGAAAAACGGCAAGAGCGGTGGCCACGTAGTATGCCTTCTTGTACCGTGTGACGACGTGTTCTTACACCGCTTCACAAACTCTTTTGGGGCAGAACATTTAATCGAAATCAAATTGGTGTGTGTAGATTATGAAATTTTCAAATCGCAAAACCTGCAATTTTGGCCGAGGAAGGGCTGTCGCACTTCGCTCGGTATGCTTTATTTTATATTTCATATACCCGGTATATAGTTTATTGATTTATATCGTGTCTGTTCAGTGCTTAAAAAATTGAGTCCACTTGTGTCATGATTTCAGATTTATTTGCATTATTGTGGTACTCTGATTTAAGTTTACGCCACACAGGAAACCTGTCACGATGATTGCTTAGACTGCAAGTCGAAATGTTTCGGAAGTTAACAGCACCAAGCGTAGTGCCGTAAACAATGTCATTTTAATTCATGCTTCATCTGCCTTTTAGCGAAAGCCCAACGACACAAAAATGTGTGTATCATAAATCTGATTTTAAAAAATTGGGGGGGATTTCCGAATCTTTCTGCAATTGAGTAAGAAAATGTTCCAAATTGGCTGTCAAGTGCATCACACCTGTGTTGTCTCAGGCGTCAAAGTTTCCAAAGCAGAAGAACGAGAAGGACACATCGAGCGATTCAGCCAAAAAGAGAAAGGTAGGCCCAACCAGGATGGCTCATGTCCGCCGTCAGTGGCTCGTCATCTTTCAACTGTATTTCCAGAGGAAGAAGAAGACCATTACAGATGTGTTGGCCGCCTCTGAGCCAAAACCAGGCTGTCCGGCCGACCTTCAGAACTCCCTCACACTTTACTTCTCAGACAAGCGCTCCGTGATCGAGCAGGAGGAGCTCAAGCTGCACGGTGAGTCCTCACAAATCCGCATTCCAACGTCAAATTTCGTTCCTTTGCCGCCTGATTATTCCCCCCCGCATTGTTCCAGACTCGTGTTTCCTGACCTGCAATGACCTGACGCACAGCCTCTCATCCTATCTGAAGCAAAGTGAGCATGAATTGATTGTCATGACATTTCTCATGGTCGTCGTCGTTTCCCCAAATATTGTCCAAGTGATCGATGAGAGCGGGGGCCTTCATTCATACGCATTTTTGAAATCATATTAAACTTTTATATTCCAGTATATGACGAGTGAAAATTGAGTTCTATATTCAAACAAATGTTCATGCGTGACATAATGTGACATCTTTATTACTGTGGAGGGAACTTGTTGACAGCATGTGGTAAGACTCCACTCTTTCCTTTTAATTATTATTATTATTTTTAAATCTATAACCATTTACATCTTTGCTGTATTCGCAATCGGTTCAGCAGTTAAATCTCTGTCACTTTGTGAAGGATCAAGTATATCAGCTGTTTGTTTCTTGTTGGTAAAATGAAGGTGTCTATTTGAGGGAGGTGTTTATTTTTCTTCCCAAATTATTTCGAAATGAAATCATTTGAAAGAACTTATTTTTAAGCATGAGAGAGGATGAACCTCAATTATTCCTTTTTTCCCACTTTGCTATTCACGCTTGTGTCCCTAAATATATTGTTTTATTCTTTTTTTTTTTTTTTTTTTGGATCAGTTTGTCCCAAATGGGCAAAAGTTCAGCGACAGCACACAGAAAAAAAGTCGGTGGTCCTGCTTATCGTCTGCAGCTCTGCCCTCCGTGCCATCGAGCTCATAAAGTAAGTTGTTTCATTTGTTGGACTCCCATAATGGAGCCAGCTCTTAAGTATGATGAATCACAGCACTGCTTAATTTGTTTTTATTTCTTTCCCAGGCAACTGACAACATTCAGGGGTGAAGCCAAGGCTGTAAAGCTTTTTGCAAAACACATCAAGGTTGTACACAAAGACTGGCTTTCGCTTCAGTGCCAGCGAATGTTCTGGAACAGGGGTGGGAACCATTTTCATTTCAGCAGCCAGCATTTATAGGTTAAGTGTCGTTATCATTTATCAGTCCTTCTCTTGTTTTAGAATTGCTTGCAAGTCCAATGCTGTAGCGGGCTGTGTGTGGCCCATGGGCCATAGGTTTCCCACCCTTGCTCTAGAATGATTTCAGTGTGAGAAATAACAGTTGTGCGTGTGCATTTTGGTGTTTATGTGAAGATTGAGGAGCAGATGAAGCTGCTGCAGAAGGGAGTCGTTCACATAGGAGTGGGTACACCTTGTAGGATCAGCGCCCTTATTCAAAGAGGTAACTGCACGTCGCACCTTTGATCATTTTTGAAATGAATATTCACCATTATTGTAATTAATCTTCTCTCTCCCTCTCAAGATGGATTAAGCTTGCAGGCATTGCGCTTTCTGGTTCTGGATTGGAACTGGAGAGACCAGAAGTGCAGGAGGATGATAGACATTCCTGAGGTGAGCTACCGCCCCCTGTTGCCGCAAAATGACACTACACTACACCGCACTACATTGTTCTGTGGACTTTTAGAGCACATTGAACTAATGCTTTTGGGGCTCTTCTGTTATTTTTCTCTTGATTATGATTTGATTACTTATTTATTATTAGTAGTTATTTTGTGTGATATATCAGTTCAATGTATCGATAGAAGATCCAAATAGATCCACACATTTTTTTGAAGCGCTCAAAGCCAGACCACAGGAAAATACAGCCTGGGGGCCATTTCCGGCCCGCCCACAGTCTCGGCCCGGCCCTCACTGTCACCATGAAGTCAAAAGTCAAACAGGAAATTTGCGGCGAGAGACAGACAGACAACCAGACAACTATTCCTGATTGCCGATATAAACGTCACATCTCCTTTGGCTCACTTTTACATGTGTTCAAATAAAATGTAGAGTTGAATCGCTGAACATAATGGCTGGCACACCACAGACATGACTAGTGGAACTATCCCAATGTCTTTAAAAAGTCACAATTTTGGATGACATTTCTGCCTTGAAAAGCAACAGCTTGAAACTGTTTACCATGGCTATTACGCAAACCCACATTTAAAAAATAAGGTTATTTTTTTTCCTCCAGAGGGTGTCTCGGTAGCTCGAAACAAGCGAAGACACCTTTGCCCGAAAAATGCTTCATGAGCTACTGTTTATATAGTCCATCGCCCGGCTCTGAGCTATCCATAGTTGTGAATATGAGTGTTGGCGGTCAGTTCGGGGTGCACCCCGCCTCTTGCCCCAAGTCAGCTGGGATCGGCTCCAGCTCAGCCATGACCATAAACGGGACAAGCGCAAAAAAAAAAATTTATAATAATAATGGAAGGACTGATGGTGAAACCTTTCATCGAGTGGCGCTCTCAAGAACATTTCCCAAGTCTGACCAAGTAAATTCTGCCAAATTGTCTGGAATGCAGCTTTGTACTAACCAGTAGTTTCTCATTTCTTGAGCTTTTGATTCAGACATGTTTACATCTTTTCCAAGTGTTTCTGCTTTTCTTTCAAATGTGTTTCTGCTTTTCTTTCAGATCAAACTGGATGTTTTTAAGCTGCTGGAAAGCTGGGTCCTCGACAGATGCAAAGCAGATAAAGTCAAAATTGGACTGTTTTAACTCAAGATTGTCAACTTAACTCTTTAGCTAATGATTTACACAAGCTCACTGGTTCAAAGCTTTGTGCTGCGGCATCTTGCGCCTTGTCTGCCCACACGATGCTTTTTACTATTGTCAGGTGGGGTGTAAAAATGTGCAACGCTGTTTGTTCGACAAAATGTCTTGGCGGGATGTTTTCAATAAATTGACCGGCAAATGAAAGTGATGATATTGTTTGTTTGCGACGATTTTAAAAGCAGAGTGTCTCCTGCCGAGATCCTCATGTCATTGATTTACGACAAATACTTATAATGTCAACATCTCTGGGGTGTACAAACAGGAATTGAACTCCAAATAAATGCCCACATGAGGAATTACAATCAGGACAAATTGACTCTGTGTTGTCCAAAACAAAAAAGGCCAGAGCAGTAGAAATCAGGAAGAGGCGATTGTTTGTGGTTAATTATTAACAGAGCTCAACCGTCTCTCGCCACAGCGAGAGGCCTGTCATCAGATGTCTGTGCGTCTTTGCGTAGTGATACCACAGGAACTGGAACAGGAAGCGAGCTCAGCTCCTTTGACAAAAAAACTGAAGCAAAGTTCCCCGTGCCGTCGCCGCCATGGCCAAAGCAAAGAGCGGACCCCTGGCCCGGAGGCCCGACAACTCGGCCTTCAAGCAGCAGCGTCTGCCCGCCTGGTCGCCCATGCTGACGGCTAACACCGTGCTGCCTTTCTTCTACTTCATGGCTGTCATCTGCTTGCTTCTGGGAATTTGGCTTCTGCTTACTGTTCAGAGTGTACAGGAAATCCGGGTAAGTCTCTCTCGTATTGTTTTCGATTGATAAAACTGGACGGTGGCGAGCTCAATGTTTTCACGTGCCTGAAAAGCATCGAGGAAGGAAAAGGGCAAAGTTCATGTTGTGTGTTCTCTTCATCAATCTTTCCTGTCATCTTAGATGGACTACACAGACAGTGGCGCGTGTGCACATTGTCACGACTTGCGAAAGAATGTGAGCAACGCAGCGTTGATCTGCACTTGTAAACTGTACTTTCATGTGGACAGACCCCTGAAGGTAAGGTGTCCCCAGGAAGTAGTCTCCTTCGGCGCTCGACGCAGTCTTAGTCCACCTCACTTTCTTTTATCTCATCTGTCGTACTTTGCCGATGTCGTAAATGATGTAAACCATTAACTCGAATGGCCAAAAGAGACCGTTAGAATCCCTGTCTAATTGCGGCTGAAAAGAATAGCAGGAATAACGAGATTTAAAAATGCCCCCTCCGCCTTAATAAATTAAATAGGCATTTAGAATTTTCATTTTGTGTTTCCTTGGGTAGTCTCTGTGTGACATTAAAATTGGTTTGATGAACTGAAACCTTTGTATGTGATAAACATGCAAAGGACACAGGAATCAGGAAGGGGGCAAATACTATTTCACATCACTTGTATGTTGTGTTTGTAGCGCGTGATAGGTGGTCTCTGCTTTGTATCGGTGGTGGACCAGTTTGGCTGTGCACTTGGCCACAAACGTCTTTGATGCTTACGAAATGGAGTTGAAGCCAGACTGAAGTTTAGTCTTCTGCTTTGTAAGGGGGACGTCTTCTTCTACTATGGCCTCCAAAACTTCCACCAGAACCTGCGCAGATACATGGACTCCAGGGACGACGCGCAGATGGTTGGCAGGAAGACCAATTTGAAGGTGTTTTGCAGAATATTGCGCCTTGTTTTTAAAATACAAGTCGACCTCGTGTGAATGAGTTCATCTTTATTGCGCTGATGCAGAAACCCAGCTCATACTGCAAGCCATTCGCCACCAATGACAAAGGACTGCCTATCGCTCCCTGTGGCGCCGTGGCCAACAGCATCTTTAATGGTAAACACACACCATTGGATATCACCAATGTCCTTTGAGGAATTATAGATGGGAATGAGAACCCACTTGAATGTTCTGAGCCCCTGTTTGCATGCCAGTGTCCAATCAGATGGACTTGCTGGAGATTTTGCGCATGGATGTCGCTAACTGACATCGCGCTGTGTTCTTTCAAGAGCAAACTAGTTGAGCAATTTTTTAACAATGAATTTCATGATGAGGATCATCCCTCCCCATTTATATGCGGTCAAATAATGTCTGCTTGAAGCAGCATGTGGTTCACTCCCCAATGTTATTTTGTACACCCCAAGGTTACAGGTGTGTGTGTGTGTGTGTGTGTGTGTGTGTGTGTTACTAACTGGATGCCCATTACATATGCAGTAATGTCTTGGTGAAGCAGCATGTGGCTCACCCTTCCAATGTTGTTATTGTACTCAGTGTTCATGTTTGGTGAAGCAGCATATGGCACATTGGTCACTATGTGTTTGTTTTGATTTGACATCTCTTACTTCCTCACAGATTCCTTCAAGTTCCAATATCTGGGCTCTGGTAGTTCGGATGAACCGGTGCCTTTATGGCGCAAAGGCATCAGCTGGTACACGGACAAAAACATTAAGTACCGCAACCCGCAGATGGACAACCTCAGCTTGGCTGAAGTCTTCCATGGTATTCTTTTTTTTTTTTGTGCAATTGCACATGATGGTGGCTAACTAGTGTGTGAACCCGACAGGCACGGCGCCACCTCCCTACTGGCACAGGCCCGTGTACGAACTGCAGACGCACGACGCCATCAACAATGGCTTCATCAACGAGGACCTCATAGTGTGGATGCGGGAGGCTGCCTTCCCCAATTTTAAGAAGCTCTACGGCATTTTGCAACGCACCAACAAACCCTTCGAAAGTGGCCTCCCGAAAGGCAACTACAGCGTGGAGATCACCTACAGTATCTTTCTGGGAGAAGACATTATCTATTTTTATCACAATTTTATAACGTTTCCAGGTCTCTTAATAAATGTCCCGCTCACAGACACATTTTCAGAAATAGGCAGGACAAAATATTTACATGGTTGTTTAATTTCACACTTGATGGGTGAGCAGGCACTTAATAAATCAAACTTTTTTTTTTTAACAATCCATTGAAACTTTCCACATGAACCTTTTACCTTTATTTGCTGCCTTGACTCTTGACTTTTCCCTCCAGACTTCCCTGTGCAGTATTTCCGAGGCAGAAAGCAGGTGGTCCTGACCACGCTGAACTGGTTCGGTGGCCCCAATAAGTTCCTGCCCATTGCTTACCTGATCACCAGCTGCCTGGTTCTGCTGGCGGCCATCGGCCTCACCGTTGTGTGGTGGAAGTTTGGGAAGGACGGGAAAAACATGGATGAGTAATAAATATGTAGCAGGGACTAATGATGGGAAAATGAAGCTTCGGATTTGCTTCATGAACCAATTGTAATGTTGGCTTAAAGAAAGGGGTTTAAGAAATGGCAAGGCTCCATCAAGAGGAGTGAAAAAAATACATTTGCTTCATGAACCAAATTTGAAGCTTTGTTTGTCCATCACTAGCAGGGATGATGTAAAACAAAAAACAATTGAAATTAATACCAGAAAATATTGGTCAATACAAGTATTGTATTGGAGCTGAATAGATTGCACAGGTTGACCTAACGTTACATTAACGTGAATAGAAACTAATTTAATATCAAAATGTGTACATGTTTACTTCTCATTTTATACTAAAAGATATCAAATGTATTGTTTTTTTGTTGCCTGAAATCTTTTGACACTTGAAGGCTGGAACATACAACGTTATTGGCAGATAGAGTGCAGCATGTAGATTGTGCTATGAACTTGCAGTAGAAAACATTAAAGTTGTCATTCAGGAAATGATCTTGTGCTGTCAATGGCAGTAAATAATTTTAAAACCTATTTTTCCCATTTACCCTCATTTGGCCTTATTCACTAATAAATGCGTTACTCTGCACATAACCACTGTATATCCAAAATCAAGTCTGGCACGTGCTTGTCGGCTGAATCTCAAAAATATAAAAAATAAGCAATATGGTCAAGATAAATGTTTTAAATTTCCGAGGGAGCAAAAAAAAAAAAAAAAAAAACAAGTGAACGTAATGAAAGTGAATCTTTAATTACCGCCACTAGACAATCTATGGGCTAATAAGCACTTCCCAAAATAAACAAAAAGAGTAATGCTATACCTCTATTAATCTTTAAAAGTTTGCTTTATTTCTCACATTAAGACTTTGAAAGGTTTATTCTGCTGAGGAACGACACAAACACAAGAATAGGCAACATTTGGTCTGCGCAAGCAGCGTGGGGTGGGCAGCGGGTGGGCTTCTCATCAGCAGGATTCAAAAATAAATATCAGTAAAAAAATCACTTGGGAATTCTACGAGGTTTGCAGCGACGGAATCACACGAGCAGTAACACAAGTTCAAGTCACACTTTCTAAGACGACACGTACTGTGGACAATGAAGCTAAGGAGGAATTCTTTGTTTTCCCATCATCACCTTTGTAACAGAGGGGGGGAAAATCACAGTTTCACAAGAGCAAGAATCACAGATTTTGAAAAACAGTAGTCGGCGCGCTCGTCTTGTGATCCGCGTGTGGCGCGCAAACAAACATTCATTTCTGCGCTTTCAGTGTTCCGACTGGAATGGCGCCATCGCAAGCGGGTCCAACTCGCCATGTGTACATGATACAAAGCTCAGGTTGTTGGCTAATCACGCGCCCCCTTCGGCCCTGGTGGCACCGCACTGGGGCACCTGGTAGGTGGGGTCGTGTCCAGTGGCGGTTTTGGGTGTGTCATAGGCCGACTGGCTGCCGTCTGTCCGTGCCAGCAGCAAAGCGGTGGGCGCGGCCCCTGACGGGTGGCAGCCCATGTCCACCACGATGGGGGTGGCGTACTCGGTCCCGGAAGCGGGCAAGGGCTCGGCGTACGCATGGTAGACGTCCGGAGAGATAGGGGCGTCGTACAGGTCGGGGTCACTGTAACCCGGGTCGGAACCCTCGTCTGGTTTAAAGGTGGACCGGGCACCCAACGTTGTTACGCCGCTCACCAGGGGCTGTGCGTATTCTGTACAGATACATGTGATGTAAATATATGACAAGAACATCAACACCGTGTAGTAAGCATCTCCACAGATGTCAATATTTAGTGTGAAGATGTTTTTTTTAACTGGACAGCACATTATAAGCATATTTTAAAAAAAAAAAAAGGGGGGGGGGGGGATCAGCTTCTTGCCCTGCTCTCAACTGTTACCAAAAAAGACAAATGCAGAATGCTGCAACCTGCTGGCGGGTTTCTTTACTACCAGCTTGTGCACCACTAGTACTGTGTCACTCCAACAAGACCCGTTTCAAATGAAAGAATTTTGCAACAATACTGTATTCAAGTGGGCAAGAACATTGGTGTCCCAGCCAGGACACCTCAAATGCTGTTCAGACTTTTTGGGAGGAGCCTGTTAATATTGAAATGTTTTCTTTTTTTAAGCTGTCTTACCTTAAACAACAAAAAATTGACTTTCTGACAAGTTAAAGTCACTTTGTAGAATATTACTGGAGTAAAAGTCTTCAAGCATCTGTCATTTGCTTTACAAAAGTACATATCAAAATGGCAGTTGGATATAATTTGAAGCAAAAAAAAAAAAAAAACAAGTTAGAATTTTCATATTTCAATTTTATTTTTATTGGTTGATTTATGTGGTGTTAATACCCAGTGTTTCACTCCACAGTTAGGCATGATGAACAATTGTGATTTTGTTTTTCAGTAAGGAGTAATGAAGATGCTCGAGGGGAATGTAAGTAAACAACATTTATGCCTATAATAATTGTAATTAATCAGCAGTTTACTCTCATAGGAATTTTATTCTGCCAAATATAGCATTCTGCATCAGCCTAAAAAAAAAAAAAAGACATATATTCTGTATCGGAGTTAGTTGTGAACCTCTTCTTTGTGTGTCTTATGTCTGTATCATACTGCACCCTGATGACCTGATGATCGAGGCGCACACACACCAGAAAGAGCAATGTAGGGCTGGAACGGATTAATGACATTTTCCATTCATTTCAAAAAGGAAAGAAGATTTGGGATTTTGATTTCCTCAATAGTCAGAAGCATGGGAGCAAGAATGACCCTTAGCGATGCTTTAAATCTAATGGTCAGTACAGCAAACGGCAGCTTATATCCGGCATCACAAATGGTACCTGCAGGTTCAGCGTACAGCCTCGGAACGGCGCCCCTCGTCGTGAGCCGGCCCACCTCGCTGCTGCTGTAGCGGACCTCCGCGTCCACCATTTTGGACGGCAGCAGCTGCTTCATACTTTTCCACCAATCTACAAGGAAAACGTGACTAATTCCAAAAGGGAAGTTGTCAAAGGGGGACGCTAAAAAGAAAAAACAATGACACACCGGTTCGATTCCAGTGAGGAAGGTCATATGCTCCTTCGGAGCTCTGCTTCCTGTAAACAGTGTCGAGTCATAAAAGCAATGTTGCTGCTGTTTTTTTTTTGTTTTTGGGGGTTTGTCAAGTCATGATGAGCAGATACATACCGACTCCTCCAGTGCCAAGCACAAACCACCAGCAAGATCAGTGCTGTCAACACCATGACCAAGACAGGTACCAGAACGGCAGCAAGCGCTACTTCTGAGCAAACAAATAGAATAAGAATGAACTCATCCGTAGCCCAACCATTTGCTTTAAATTCGGTAATTTTTTTTTTTTTTTAACAAACCTTTGCCAGTGAGAGGCGGCATGGTGGTGTTTCTGATGTCTGGAGATGGTGTGGTCTTGCCGAATGTACGTGGCCGTTTCGTGGCTGCTAGGCGAGGGGTGAAACCAGGAGGCGGAAACATCCTGGGCACCATACCCCGCCTCGCTGTGGAGAACACCACCACTTTAGCTACCTTATATACAGGCGCTACAGTTCCGTTTTTAAAAGTTTGATCAAGTGTCCCAAAATATCCAACCCCGATGCTCAAAATAAGGGGTTTCACATTGCAGTTTACAGGTTAAAATTAGCATTTTGGCCTCATCAAAGCATCCTGAATTGCAAAGATGAGAATCAACCAGCTTGACTGTCTAAGTCGTTTTGCTGGGCCGAACACACGTGAAGCAACACGCCAGTCGGAGGTTGAGGCTTGAGTCGCTCTGTGCTACTTACGCCGCGCCAGGTAGCTAGCAACAAAGTTTGGCTGCCTACTGCTATGGTGTCCCTCCTAAGTTAGTAATCATCACCACCACGGGGCAAATGAGCTATACTTCTGGTATGACAAGTCTTGTTCTCACAAAAGGGATGACGAGGAAAGCCAAAGAAGCCAGCATAGATCCAAAGCTAACCTAGGACTGACACGGCTGGCACGTTTAACACCGGAATGAATTGCTTGATCAAGTCCACGTTTCACAGACGGAACCACATTAAAGCGGAGACCATCCACTTTGAACAGCGAAAAAGCAGGCAAATTAATAAGTGTCTGGACTCCGGAGAGAAACCTTTTCTAAAGAGAACCGTAGACACGTGAATCGGAGCTCGCATCAAAATAAAACCACCACCCAATGAGCATTGCGCTCTCACCTGTAGACACTTGGCATCCAAGCAGCTCCAGCTTGATAGCGATCCTCTGCTGCCACCAGGTTGGATTTATCCTCACGTAGCGTGCCTCGATGGGGGGGATGAAATTATTCCTCACCTCGTCCAGGTAGTTGATGTTGCCTTGGAAAACCTGAAACCACAACAAAAAAAAGTCTCCAGAATCCCAATGGTGGCATTCCCAAAACAGGCCACTTAATCCATATCCATCCATTATTAAAGCAGAGTGCCCATCCCAGCACTCTCCACAAACCACTCATTTCCTGGGAAACCCTGAGTCAATACCCGTCGTTATGGAAACACCACAACGTATGCGACCCCTCAGCCATCCGAAGAGTCATATTTTTTCCAATCAATTCGTCCAGCATGGATTCCGGCGACGTTATTGATAAACTGATTTGCCGCTTGCGTTACCATGTCTTGTGTGGAGTTGGCCTCTTTGTAGCAGAGCCACCGCTGGCCGTCGTGACTGTAGAGGACTCGGTATGCTGCCACGTAGTACGGGTACTCCCTCAGCGTAGAGCCTGTGCTAGTGATGCCTTCATGGAACAAAAATAATCATAAGGAGAATAATTTTACTCAAAAAAATGATTGCTTTCACAGGATTTATGACAACATCTAATATATTGATAACCTGGTCAATACCTGTGATTCTCTTCTGTCGTTTCAGGTCCACCTGCAACCACTGGTGCTGGTCATTCTGGGAGGGCGCCCAGGGAAGGCCCGCCTTTTTTAGCCGAGCTCCTGACGGCGCCCACACGCTGAGCTGGCCCGCCACGTCGTTCCACTCCCACACAGACGAGGCGGAGATCTGAATATCCGCCACGCTCCCGGACTCCAATCCCAAGGTTCCATAGCAGCCTTACAGCAGTCATTTAAAAAAAAAAAAAGTCAACCACATACCTTTTGGTGTGTCCTTTTACACTATTGAAGTCACGTGACACCTACCATTTGTCCTGAAGGTGAAGAGACTGTTTGACAGGGTTCCTCTGTGGGGCAATAAAAAGTACATTAGGGGAAGGTGACAAATCAACATTTTCTTCTATTTTCTGTCTGACTAGGCTTCCTAATACATTTGTCCATGAGCAGTTCTTTTTTTTTTTTTCTTACCCAGTGGACGTGACGTTGTTGGCCAGTGTGCCCTTGTAGTGCGGGATGCCTTTACTGCTAACCACATGGATCCTGCCCCCAATGGCGTTGGACACCACGCCAGCGTGGACGGCGGCCAAACACAGTGGGGATGACTAGATGGGTGGCATTTTTTTTTTTAATTAAAAAAGGTTGTTAGTCACACAACAAGGATTCCCACACCATCAACCTCATACCCTCTGCAGTATAGTAGAATATGAAATCAATTGAAGAAATGCAGTACCTGCAACCTGAATACACGGACATTTGATTTTAAATGGCATTTTCTAGTTTACATTTACACTGCTCAAAAAACTGCTTCTGAACCTCCATAGACATCGCAGCTTTCAATCTGAACTGTTTAGAATTTATTTTTTTTAATTGCAAGGGTTTTGGCCATTGATCAACACTTTTTTTTAAAGTATAGGCTATAAATTGTGAACATAAATTATTTTTTTTTAAATCATTAAAATACAGAAAGTGATAGTCAAATAATCATATCAAATTTAACAATCTCAATTTTATATAATACATAAAAATGAACGTGTGTAAAATAAATCTTTGATAAGAAAATGTAAAAGATATTTTTTAATCTTATTGAAAAATCAAGTTAAATCAATGCAATAAAAACTGAGCCTTGTCTTTCGGAGGCGCAATTCCTCATGAAGATTATGCATGCTATCGTTCACGCTATGGCAGATGGGATGCCCATGAGTTGCCGTGATGTCACCTCTATTTGGCCAGATCCGCGCGAGTGTCTCAGGTAGTGAATCATGCCGCCGGCTGCATTCCAATCTAAATGTGCTACCCTCAACACAAAAGAGAGCCTTCCCGGGAACAGCTGGGATTTTTTTTCTTCTAAATGACTGGAAAAGGTCTACCAGAGGAATTTGGCACTAACGAGTTGTGGGGCAACATGCCGAGTGACGATGGTGTTGACACGCATGTATTTATTCACAGGCATGCTGCAAGCAATCAACACTCCTCCAATGACTGCTTCAAATTTCATATGAACACACACACACACACTACACTTCCGAGCAAACCACTCGGGCTATGTTTCCACCAAGCCCTGGTTTGTGTAGGCGGGATGGCCATAACTGCGTTCACTATATGAACAGTGTGTGACATCTTAGCAACACCACACAATTGCGCTGTACTGATTCAAGTGCGACACCATTCGCGAGCCAAGCACACAGCAATATGTTGCGATTAAAAGAACACTTCCAAAATCCAACTGTAACACACAACTCAAACCGTAAAAAACATGTCATGCAGTATTATTTTCAGTGGTGAAGGCATCACTTCATCAGATTACACATTGTCAATTAGTGTCGTTGGACCGTGCATGTGACGCATGCACCAGACATGTTTTATTGAAAACCGAATTGTCCCCAGGTGTGGATGTGAGCGTTAATGTTTATCTATATCTGCTTCGCGATTAGCTTACGACAAGTCCATGATGTTTCCCACCTCTTACCCAAAGTTAGCAGGAATGGGCTCCGAATCAGGATATGTGTAACAGAAAATTGACGGATGTTTAATTTCACACCTGATCGGGTGGCCGGGCACTCCAGAGACCCAACTAGTTGTACACAAGCCATTAAAAGTATGGCACCTTAATAGTAATTTTTAAATCTGTTGACAATGGAAAATCGAAAAAACTGCACCGTAGTGAATTCCATATAAATGGAGACCTTGAAAGTGAACTGGATAGCTTCACCCTGCCGCCGACGCAGTGTCAATGTGTCATTCCTCCATACTCACGATAATATGATGCTGCTGGGATGTGCACGCACGCACACTCTTACATACCCTATATATGACATGCAGACACAGTGAGGTGTTGTCCGGCATGTCAGCTGCACTGAGTCACTCTCTGAGAACACGGTGCAGCTGCACTGGATTAGGAGCTCTTTTCTTCTGGGCCAAAGTATTATCTCACCTCCGTTTCACCCCTCTGACCCGGACCCCTCCTCTGTTCCTGAGGGACGCCCCACTCCCTCATAGCCCAGCCCACCACCTCCTCTGTCCGTCATCCTCCCGTCGCCCGGCAGCAACCCTCCTCCCTCGGTCGAATCATGCAGTGATGACATCATTGCGCCCCCGCGGACTCAGATACCAAAAAGAAGAGACCAGTTGACAAGGCAAAAACTCAAAGGTGCCTTAAAAGGACCACAAGGTCAAATTGCAATGAGGCTCAGTGAAGGGAAAACAATAACCCTACGATGGCAACGCGTCCCTCGTATATCAAGAAACTGCGCTCGCCCATACGCTTGTATGTTTTCTTGGTGTTGCTATGATATGCTATGATGTAGTAACCAACATTGTGGTCCTCAATTTCTCTCATTTGCATTTTGAGTCGGTGACATTTCTCAGCATTCATACTCAATTTTGGCAGTAATAGTATCCACTAAGCATTGCGGCGGTGTATTTAGAATGCAGAAGTTGCTATGATATGCTATGATGTGGTCATCAAATTTCGAGTTTTCTATTCTTTTCTTGAGCTTATTCGTTTTCTGAGCATTCAACAAGTTTCATAAAGTAACTTAATTTCATGAAAGAAAGACATTGATAGAATGTAATTTATAACAGCTAATTTAATTTGTGAGTCATTGTTAAATACAGTGAGCTTGCTTCCCAAGCCAGATAGCGACGGTTACTACTCTAACGTGACTTCGCAGACACGAGAGAACATGTATCAACGTGTCCCGACCAGCCGGGTGTCAGGTGCCGACTGCAAGTGAATCGCATCGGTTGCCGCTTATTGCGTTAACGTGCCGCCTAACTAGATAGCGGGCCAAATTGAAGTAGTTCAGTGCCATCCAAACAGAGAGAAAGCTAATTAGCGTGGGAGCAACAACCACTTTGTAACAACAAGAGACAAATTGCCGGCATTTCAAAAGGCGCTCGATATCAGATCAATTTGAGTACTACCTTAGGAAGAGGAATAGAATTTGCAGCCAACAGTGTGTCATGGTGACACCTGTGAGCTTAGCATCCAATATGGACACATATACAGTCTGGTACGTTCAGCGGGTGTTGACATGACTGCAGTCACAAAGTTCAAAAAAAAAGAAAAATATATCTCCAAAGTGGGTTGTTAATAACATTTAGTGTGGTTAACTTATTTTTACATTTGTATGAGTTAAGAAGTGTTTAAAAGGTATTACCGTAATGTGTGAAGTTGACTTGCCTTCAGCAAGCCTCCCTTTCGACTTCAATAGAACCCACATCAAGCGCCATCGAAGGATGAATCATTGCATATTCTTTGAGTTGTATTGTTTAACCCTTTCATGCACCAATAATGATAACACCGTAACCTGATAACATGATAACCTATCCACTGTAGTAACCACTGTCCCTCAAAGTGTTAAATAGAGGTTCACTGTGTCTTTGTACAGTGAATAAGGATTTTATAGTCACATTTCCACCTACCATTCCCCAAACCTTTAGTTCTAGGTCTTTGTTTTAGACTAAACGGTTCCAATCTGTTCACGGCTGCATATCCTTCCCCAAAGGTTCTTGGACCTCTTCAAAGTACGAAACCCCTTAAGGGTCTTTATTTGCCCCTGATAAATTTCCCCAGGACTCAATTTTAAAAATAGTTCCAGCAGTCTTAGGTCCTTGGGCATGCGCTACCATATATGATGGCTACCGTGACACGATAAGATTTCTATTGCCATTACCTCCGATTGAGAAATCATGACCCGATTCCTAATACGGCTTCGAATCAGGTTTTGCTCACCTCTCTGTATCCATTTGGTATTGTTCCGGATACCTCCTGTGTCGAAGTCAAGCATCCGGCTGGACAGTATTTGCTGGGGAAGAGAGAGAATGGAAATGAATGTCGGAGAAAAGAAAACAAACAAACAAACAAATGTCGCCGTTACGCAAACATCACGGAACTTACCTAAACTCCGCCTCGGGAAAATCACTGCCTTTGTGCAGGCAGGTGATGAGATCTAAAGTAAACAATGTCAGAACAGGTTTATGTCATGAATTAACAACAATTAGTGTGATGTTGTCTTACAAGCAATTAGTGGCTTGAACACAATTGTGCTTGTGCCAGTGGCTATACAGTACTACAACCTGACTTGCTGGTTATTTGGCTAAAACACCAATGTGGCTAAGAAGCAAAAATGATAATATACAGTAATAACAATATAGAGGGAGAGAGATTACAATTCTTTATTTCTTTTTTATACGGTACACATTTCACAGCTTTTCCGCATACCTGTTCACAATCTGAATGCAAATTCTTGAAGAGCAACTGATCAATTAATTGGTTTCTGATTGAATGTTTTTTATATTCATTTGTAATGTTTTAATCACACATCTTTAGGTCATCTTGTTCATTACTATGCCCACCACCAAATTGGAGATGTGAGACTTAGTACACCAGAGAATGTCACATACGCAGGATTGAAAATATTCCAAATCTTAAAAATGATAGACATGTTGAGGTTTTAACAGTTTGGCAACCCAAATTTTAACAAATCCATGAGTCAACACGGCTTACCCGGAATTCTCCAGAAATCCTGTGGCGTAAAATGTATCTGGTAAAAAAAGCCACTGAGTCAAAGTGACTAACACTATACTCCCCCCACCACCGACCACGAATGGTCGCTATGGTGACATATATGCCGGCTAGTGGCCGCGTGGGTCACCCTTGTAAGTGAGAGATATTGGCAATGATTTGCAGAACAAGAATGCACTCTTAAAAAAAAAAACTAAAAAAAAAAACGCTATTTGGAAGAGCTAACTGCCGTGACTTGACTTAACGGACGCCACCACTTCCTCTTTCTGTGGCGTGAAAAAGCGCAAGTGACGGCCACGCCGGCTGAGTAGAAAATTAAAATAGCAAAAAAATTGTATCCACATGTTCTGACAAAAAGTCAAAGCTTGTTACCTGTGTGTTCGGTGGTGGAGTAGGACAGGTAGAATCCACGTCCAGTGTGGTGGCTCCCACTCATGAACTGAACAGTAACCTGGTTGCCGGTGGACTCTATTAGCATGTTCACATTCACGTTCAAGCCGCAGTACTTCGCTGGAGCATGACAAAAGTCAGGTTGGTTAGAAAACAAATTTAATAAAACACTTTAAGACTACATATTATGTAGTAACATAACTACATTCAATTGCCTTCTCTGAACATTTAACATCTGAGAGGCTAATTTTGGTTGGTAGCTAAAGTGACTGCTTGAAGCACTAGACAAGTGTGACCGGAACACACCGGGATCGTAATTTAATTGGTAAAATATATAGAATAGAATGGATTGTATGAATAGTGTCTTGTGACAAACACTTGTGTTAATAAGCTAACTGCGTTCATACCTCATACCTTGAGCTAGCATGCTAAGGCCCTTTTAGCGCTTCTTTAAAATCTTTCGAGCTTGACGCTATCACAGTACAAGATGCAAATCTTATGTGCGTTTTGTGAAAATCTATCAAATGTTTCTATTGTGCAATGCTCCCCGGCAGCTAGTTTGAGTCATTTTTCGTTTTAATGAGGAAAGGTTGCACAATTTTTTTTGTAACTATGAGGGAGTTAACAATTAGTCAATTTATAAATGAACAAATCAAAAAGGTGATATATTTAGCTGCACCAGTAGTACAAATAGTTGCGTCAAATAACACTGGTCAACACATTTTTACTACTTTTTTAATCAGAGATTAAACTCAACTTTTCTGAGTCCAAATTTTACTTAACACATGACAACAGTTCCTCCCTTGGAACAAGTTTCACAAAATGGCTCAAAATAAAATGATCGATTCATACTTTGATGTTTACCAAACTGAGGCTGAGGGATCTTAACAAGTTATATTACAAATTAAATATTACATTGAACAAGCACCAAATGATTATTTTGTAATTTTAACTTTTTCTTTAGCTTTTGGTCTTTTTTTTTACTACATATACATCGACGTTGCGCTTACCGATCTCGTTCCTGGTGGGTCCGATGCCGTTGTACAGGCGGAGGTAGTTGACCTGGCAGTCGCTGTCGTCAATGTCCAGCTCGGCGAAACGGAAGCGGACCCTGTTGCCAGGGGGCACGCTGATCTCCCACTCGCACACAGTGTTGTTGGGGTACGGCCCCGGGTAGCCCAGAGACGACAGCGTCCCGCTACTGGGGCCAAGCACTGTAGGGCCACAGCCATCACCTGCACAAAAACAACACCACCACAAAGAGAAGGTGACTTTTGTGTTGTTGTTAGGGCCAGACCTCAGTTTGGCGATCAATTGACTGGGTGCTTTAATTTAACTTAAATGTTACACTGTTTGGAACATTGCTTAGCCCGAGGACCAGGCTTTATCTATTCCCTTTATTTCCTATGGGGAAAATTTGAAGTCAAAAGGCTTGTTTTCAACCTCCGAGGATCCACTGTAATCCCCTTTGCAGCTGCGAAAAACTAGCTAATCGTAAGCGATACATCAAAAAGTGCAACTTAAGTCAACTTGTGACCTGAAAGATTTTTTTTCTTTTTAAAAGGGGGAGCTGAAGTGTGTTTATCTGCGTTATGCAAGAGCTTCCCGGTGGACATTATCCAGCTGAACAGGACAAAAACAAAAGCCTCTTTCCCTGCTCTGACTCACAGCAATGTTCACCAACAGCTCATGTTACCTTCCTAATAACTCACCACAACACTTCACTTTCAAATTAACCGTCCCTTATGCAATTGCATTCGGTGTAATTCCATTATATATTAGATAGATATTGACTGAATTGCATGTAGTTTCAGCTGTAATTAAAAGTTATGTCAAAATTGTCCACGTGTTTACAGTCAAGCTCCCCCATCCCCTAACTTCACCCCACTTGAGTTTTACTTTTAAAACTTTACTCGTTTCGCACACCTGTGCCTGAAGTAGCTTCTCGCATATTAAATACAGTACACCATTCGATTCCCCAACACACCATAAAAGCGTGCAAACATGAGGAACTGGCGTGATTGGTGCGAGGGGAAAGGCCACAACATGCCCGACATGTGCTGCTGTCTCGTATTGGCGAGACAGCAGCCATGCTCCGTTAAAACTTGAAGGATTTTAAATGAACCTTCCTCAATTTCACATTTTAATACAAGCAGTGAGTACGAATCTGCATCTTATACTCTTGCTTTGACACTTTGCTTTATATCGGCGGTCGTGTGAGCCCCCAAACCGTCCGCGTATCGAAAGCAAATCACGTGAACAAAACCGGTTCTCCTGGTTTTTAGCGCAAGGAATGTATGGCGACGGGCGGCGACGGGCGGCGGCAGGCGGGGAAAAATCAAACGGAATTCCGCGTACGAAAATGGCCATGTTAGGACACAGCTCAACTTTTCATTGCATTTGTAACACATTGTGTTGGTATGTACGTTCCCCCTCCCCATTTCACGCCAGCGTTCACACCACTTATCGCAGACTTTTGGCACCCACCTTTTTGCGCCCTGCAGCCTTCCGCGGTGAGGATGATGACGAGGATCGACAGGACGAGAACCCCGGCCCCTGTCGGCCCCCTGCCCACCATTACCGCTCCTTCCATAGTAGCAGCCTGCAGTCCAAATGCATACTGCTCGCTTCGGGACCACCGGCAGCACACCGCTCCGATCGAAGTGCACCAAGCGGGTCGACGTTCAGGTCCACGCGAGCGGAACCGATCGTGGCTTGTCCACCCCACCCCCGTGGATGTTATTCTGTCCTGCTGTGATGATCCAGTGATTCGCGACACTCACTATGGAGGTCAGTTAGTTAGCACACTTACACACACACACACCACAGCCAATCTAAAGGGGCGACTTCCTCCATTCAAGCTCCACCCCCTGGAACTCGCTCACACACATTTGACACCCCCGCAAGTCCAAAGGGCAAATCCACCTTGGACTTATTTGGCCTAAGGAGAAATACAGTCTACTCCAAATGTATTGGAACGGCAAGGTCAATTCCTTTGTTTTGTTTTTTGTTGCTGCTGTGTAAGGAACACATATGTGTTTGAGATAAAAGTTCAGAATCCCAGCTTTTAGTTTCTGGTATTTACATTTAGGTGTGGCAAACAACTCAGGACATAGCACCTTCTATTTGAAGCCACCCATTGTTCAAGTGAGCAAAAGTAGTGGAACATGTGACAGATGTGTCTTTCTAGTTGCTCAGGTGTTGGCTTGAGTTTTATTGCTGAAACATTAGATAGTGCTTTTTGTTTCACATGTGAAAACTGCATTTGCTGTTAAGAAAACGTGAAGACCAGAGAGCTGTGTATGGGTGAAAAGCAAACCATTTTGTATTTGAGAAAAAGAGTGGATAATAGATCCGAGCTAGTGCAAAAACATTGGCCATAGCTAATACAACAATTTGGAATGTCCTGAAAACCAAAGAAACTACTGGTGTACTGAGCAACAGACGTCGAACAGGTATGCCGAGGGTGTCAACAGCACTTCATGACAGAAACATTGTGAGAGGCCGGGAAAGGAAACCAGTGGTGTTGTTTACCTCTCGGTCCCCACACACCGCAATAATCTTGTCCCACATTGTTTTTATTTCACCACACTGGGTGTGTTTTTTAAATTTTGTTTGACTGTGTGTGTCTGCCTGTTCTGCGCATGCGTGTGACATATTTTCTCAACGGCGATGGGATATCACCGATATCACGCCACCAAAACGTCACATCAGCCTATCATGGCGAAATATATAATACAACTTCCTTATTGTTTTGCCGTGTCCACATTGACTCTGTGATTTGTTTTCTCTTCTGAAGCACCACAAAATCAAGTGAAAGAAAGCAGTTACGGTCCAAACATTTGTTTTGGAGAGTCACTGGAGCGAACAGTTTCGGTCACTATGGTGTTACGGAGGCGTTCCATCAAAATCGTGTTTCCTCAGCATCATGACTCATCGGGAGGATGGCCTATTTATTATTTTTATTTCTTTTTGACATATTCCAGGTTGGATTCCATTCAACTGCTGTCACACTAAAAGTTCATGCTAAATGAAATTAGCAGTCATTAAAAACACACACACACACACAATCATAAACATAAAAAACACATATGGACAATTTAGATTCATGCATGAGGAGAAAATACAAAACTCCACACAGGAAGACCGCAGTCCAGATTCAAGCATCAGAATCTCTGTGAGGCAGACATGCTAACTACAAGTGCTACATGCTATTGTTTTTGTCATTAAAATAATAAAAACATTTTATCATGACACGTTAAAACAAATTGTAATTTAATTAAATTGCTTAGGTATTATTTATTGTATTTTCTAACAACATCTAAAATACTCATCCAATATAAATGGTAGTTTAAGTAAACGGTAAAAAACTCTGTGTGTGTGTGTGTGTGTGTGTGTGTGTGTGTGTGTGTGTGTGTGTGTGTGTGTGTGTGTGTGGAGTATATCTGGAGTTAGTTCTTGTATTATGTACTGCAATCCTTTTTTTCCCCAGACTTCATGCATTGGAAGATGAAGCAAAGGGCGACATTTAGTGGTCAGAATATAGAACTGCTGCACCTATTTAAATACAATACAATACAATAAACATAAACTGCACAATTTCAATTTAAATCCTTATCTACTAAAATGATGACAGTAAAAAAGAATGAAAAGCAGTAATCGGGATAATATCAAAGGGATTTGCTAAGTTGTGTATGCATCATGACGCAGTAACATGAAATATTTAAAACAGCAGCAGATGGTCCAAAATAATTGCTGCACTGGTGTGTCACTTAATGCACTCAAATCAATGACTTGATGAGAGTGCGGCCAGTTCGGAAGATGACAGTTGTTAAGAAGGAGGAATTTAGTTCCACATCACGTGACAGGTTGATGTCCCAACATAAAAAAGACAACTAGGAATTCAACTATTGAAAAAGATGCAATATCCACGAAGATGCCATTTGATCGAGCTCTTTTACAAGAGCCATTTGAAATTAATATTAAGAATTGATTTTTTTAAAGTCTTTTGTTATTATTTAATGTAAATATCAAATTGAGGAATTACTTAAGAAATGATATTGTGATACAACAGATATAAAGTAATCAAATGGGAGTTGCCGTTTTTTAAGTGAGGGTCACATTTCAGCATCCGTGTTGCAGTACATGTGCATAAGCACATGTTTCCACCAGAGGGAGCTCTAAAGGGCACCAATTTTTACCAGGTTCACCATTTTTCACCATTTGGGAAGACACTTCGGAAAACTCATTAAATATCTCAAAATTATAAATATTATAGACAGTTGGCGGTGCATTTCTTTAGATTACTTTATTTACACGTGTTCGGAGTGCTGCAACATGTAAAACAAAAAAAAGTAGTGGTTAATGGTTAATTCAATAATAGTTTGAAAAATAAGTACAGAATAATAACAATTTAAAGGGGGGATGACTGTACTCCATGTGCATCAATCAGAGAGAAAACACATAAATAGGCAGTTAGTTAAAGACAGCGGATGTTGAAGAAACCCTCCGGGTAATGTTCGCAGCACGCACATGCAGCTCAGACGATTATTTATTTGCGACGCAAAAAGGTAATCAAGGAGGCCTCGCTGGTTCCTGGAGCAGAACGTCTGTTTGTGTATCCGCGTCTCAGCATACATATGACTGCGTGCGAGCTATGCGTCCTCCTCCATCCATCATGGCCGATGTTTACCACCTGTCTACCATGCTGGCGTGGTACCTCTTCGACCATCTTCATTTTTCCTCTCTTCCCTGACGTGATGAGCTACGCTATCCGGTTCCACGGCCCGGCGGGGCGTCAAGGCCGGTGGTCTGGGCCGGCACGTGTACCTACAGCACACACTCAGCTTCCTGTACACTTGCACAAATATACAATTTACAAAAGCTCTATAAAGGGGGCATATTCCCCCACAGGTTGGCAGGGGAGGAATAATAATCTCTTTTTACAGGAAGACTAAATAATTCCCAGACAGACTCCCACCGTGTCAGCAGTTTGCTGTCTGGGCTCCACACTACTTTTCTTTCTCTTCTGTTACTAATGTTTCATTTTTCTGTTTTAATAGAAAGTTTTGTAATAACAACAACAATAAGAATCATAATAAATTTTTATTTGACATGGACAATGCAGTCAAACAGTAACGAACGTGCATCTGATATGATGCTTATGGATTTCAAAGCTGCAGTCGAACCTCGTTACAGCGTACCTCAAGGGACATAACGAATCTGTATGTTGTAACGTTGTAACCATTTCCAATAAAATAGCTGCCAACTACGCTGCAGTATGAACATTTATAGATGTAAAAACATGAACATGTAATACAGTATAAACACGTCAATTAAAAAAAATGTGTATATGAAGAAAAATGATTTCATAAGACATGAAACAAACAACTGCAGCCTTACCCCTTCATCTCTGAAAACATTCAGTCAGCAAATGTTACGCGCCAGAGGCAACTGCCAGTGCCGCTGATTTCTGTGAGACGCCCTTGTGAGAGACAATTTCAGTCTTCACAGACAGCGAGATTTGCTTCCGTTTACCAGACTTGTTTTCAGACCACGTGCTCAGGACCCTGGAACTGATTATTTGTATTCCTATTATTTCCTGATCTTGTTGGAGGCCTTCAGACCTCCAAGCGTGGCCTCATCTTCTGTCCTTCCTTCCAATTTTCGATCCAAGGTCCTTCCCCTTCTTGCTTTCTCGCGGCTCAGTCTCGAGCGGCCAGCATCCATTACTCGGCGATCTGCGAACATTCCTCGTCCAGATGCTGTGTATTTTCCTTTTTTCTGCATGAGCCTCAAATGTACACAGCGAGGATCGATGCATTTATTTTTCAAAGACAAAAGGAGAGAAGATCCATGTGTCTGGCAAGAGGATTCATAAACTCATCAATCTGTTCGTTCATTCGGCATGCGGCGCAGGATGGAAATGTTTAAAGACGTCATTTTAAACGGACGACGCCACAACTTTAGACTATTTTCCATGGGAAGAGAATGCAAATGCTTCTTAAATGACTGTCTTAATTTTATTGCAAATTAGAAACAAGATCGGAGAAGTTGAATGTGCAAAATAATGTTCTTATGGCATAAATAAATAATATCAGTAATTTCTCCAAGACTGTTAAGAGAGCCATGAAGAGTGGATCTTATCGATAACCCGGTCTTTAATAGTTTAGCGCCGGGGCCAGTTTTGTACCAGGGCTCAGTACCCATTCCTATCCTCTGGGGATTAATTTAAGTGAGGCTACATTTACTTATTTTCCTTATTTTTCTATGGCAAAAACACCACAGCACTTTTTTATTGACCTTTGCATTTACCTAGATCAAACACAATGTGGAGTACCACAGGGCTGTGTTCTATACCTTCTTTAGTTCAACGATGACTTCGGGATATGCACCCCGAAATGTGGCCATGAACTTTTGGAGTACCGTACATAGTGTACTATACACTTTATTTCTGAAGGACAACAAATTTGGGTGGATAGAGGAAGCCTTCATCTTAACCACTTCCTCCACCGTCATACTGAAAACATTCACTGCTAAAACGCAACGGGAATGAACACAAATATTTTTTACCAGTTCCAGTAGTGAATGCAAACATGGTAATTGAGCTATGAAACAAACTTGTTAAGAGCGGCCTTAATTTCATGTATATCTAAACTGGCGTGCTGTTAGTTTGACATGAAATAACACTGACCGATTTACGAGCATTGCAGGTACTTCTGTCACAGAGTCCACATATAACGATTGCTTTTGTGTGCAATGAAAAAAAAAACACATGATGCTGCTTTCTGAGTATGGGGTGAGCTCATTGTAAGTAAGCAGTCTTTATTTATCCAACTATTTAAAAAAGAATAACAACGTTTCCAAAGGTGCTTCACACACCATCAAGTGTAAGTAGGAACAGCCTAATGGTTCATTGAGTGTGGAAACACTAACAGGAGAGCAGGAAGTGAGGTCGTAGAGTGCGTTGGGAGCAAACTAGCATCGAAGTGAGGTTGAACCATTTGGACAGAGCTTCTGTTGAATCTCATTTCACTCTGATGCGATGAGATTTTAATAAAATAATCATGAGAACCCGTTTTTCTTCCCCCATGTTAGGTTTACACTATTGCTAAAGGTGCAATCTGGACCAGATTCGGATTAAATCCGATTTTACATTTCATTTTCGTAATCTGTTTATACGGAAAATTTCATTCAAAGTGGCACTTCAACCACGTCCGTTAGAAAAAATATTTTATTTAATTTTTTTGTAGAAATGTTTGTTTCATGACATTTCCCACGGCAGCATCGTGGCTGACACTATTCTATGGTTTCCTGAAATGGGATTCGGAATATTGCTGCCTTTTCAGACAACCAGGAAATATGGGACTTGTAAAGGTCCTCTGTCACTCAAATTTGCAACTTCATCGAGGATCTTCCTTTTGCCTACACACATTTACATGTTGGAACCATCAAAATATATCCACTTAAAGCTTCCGGTGGCTGGGATATATCCCAGCAGAAAAGATTTTTTTTCTCTTGCTGACCATATGCTGCGTGTGTCCTAGCATGCCAGGCTGTTTGTGTCGGGTCAACAGTGACTCCTGTGAGCATTCCACGCATTACTCACACTCGCCTGCAGAATAGCCATCCCACAATGCCGTTCTGCAAGCACCTGCATTTATGACCCGGTACGTTTTACCCTTTAACCCAGTGAAACGATGTCTGTACTCGAGGAGCGGAAGAAGAGGGACTAGTAGTCAACTGGAATGAGTTCTGGAGAGGAGCTCTTGTGGCGACTTGAAAGGGATGACTTTTCCCCACAGTATTGCCTAACAGGCTAATCACTTGAGCATTTTGGGTTGACACGGTCGATACTAAATCGCAGGGTGGACTGATAGACACCAGCTCTCACCTCACATCAAAATGCAAAAGCTAGCACACAGGTACGAAAAACAACTGGTGACATGGTGGCTAGTACTAAAACAATATATAAATAAAATAAGGCCTGAGGCTGCTGCTTGTTTCAATGCTTGCGAGAAGTAGAGAGGTTGCACGGTGCAGATCAAGGAATGCAGCTTCCAAAGTCCTGTGACTAACGCGACTGCTGCTGTTGTAGTAAACACGAGCCACCAACATACAATTGATAATTACTTGGAACACAGTGTACAAAATCCATCCATTACGATATGATACATGCTGCTTGACCAAGACATTAATATCTGATCTCATGCAAGATTGTGCTCCAGTAAATTTCCATTTCAAACGAGTTAGCATTCGGACAAAAACAAATGTGTAAAGGAGCATATTTAGTCTAGGATGTGGACTGCAGGGCTGTCAAACTCATTTTTTGTCACGGGCCGCTTTGTAGTGACAGCTCCAGAGGGCCACATTATGACTGTCAAACCAAATAAATGTTGAATCATCTCATAATTTTTTTTTACATATACACAACAAATTGATAACGAGTTAAGAAATCTGAAATAGAATGGTTTCTTAAACAATTGTTCAAATTAATGTAAAAAGTGTAACTAAAATGCTTGCTATATCTTGACGTTCTTTATTACATATGACGATTGGAATTTTTGGTCTAGACTTTAGCAAGGGTCACGGAAGTCGACACGCATGATTTTGCTTTCGTGGACAACATTAAATGATGTAGTGGGCCAGAGCTGCCCCCCCCCCCCCACTCCCAGCCTCGTGTTTGACACCTGTGGTATAAAGGCTCATATACTGTACTGTACTGCAATGATGATTTTCAACAAGTGTATAAATAAATATATATA
>NW_017806074.1:1298270-1308407 GCF_001891065.2 Hippocampus comes
TCTCCTCTCTCTCTCTCTCTCTCTCTCTCTCTGTCTCTCTCTCTCTCTCTCTCTCTCTCTATATATATATATATATATATATATATATATATACCTGTATATGAGAGAGCATCAGGTATGCCAGAGTTTCGCCAAATTGGTCCAAAATGTATTTTTTATTCACTACGAATAGTGCATCTTTGTTCACCTGTCAGCAACGTATTCTGGCAGTCATTAAATGCTCTTCCATTCGGTATAATAAAACACCGCGTGTATTCACGTTTTATGACTAGTGCAAGACCCGTTTTTAATCTGTCAAGCTAGCAATATTAGCTGGTTAAGCTAATGATGCTAATGATGCTAGCCATTCCACGTTTCCCCAAAGCTAATGCTGACTTTTGTCCAACACCAAATGTGCTTGATTTAGCGTTACAATAAGGCTGGTGGACATAATGTGAGTTGCATGAACATGGATATACTGTAGATTCCTGACTTTTGCGTGACTCTTCTTACATGTGTCACGTCAACATGTTTTTCTCCCACACGCACGCCTAAAATCAAGCGTCGGTTCAAAATGTCAGGTGCCGACAGACAGTGTGTCTCAGCATGTGAAGGTGCCATGTTGACAAGTTATGAATGGGGATGGGGAGCGTGGATTTGCGGTTCTGGACAGACGCGTGAGATGTGCAAGTGGTTTCGGATTATGCGCTGCGTGTGAAACCGATGCTACCTGGACCCAAAGACACTCAAATAAATCATGTTGTGCAATAACACTGACATGAGTGTCGTGCAAAACACAGTGGATGCCTGGTGGTGCCCAGGACAGCACAAAGACATGAAATAAAATAACCCGTGCATAAAGGCATACTAATGTAATCAAATTTAACTCCCCCCCTCCCCAAAAAAAAACATAATCGCATTAAATTGAAATAACATGCACCAAAATAATATAGCACACCTCAAGAAAGCCCCGCCCCCCCACCGACATGCCTTTGTTAAAAACGATATTAGCGGTGATGTCACCGGTGAGCTGGCGCGAGACTGGAATGTTTTCCCAATGTTGATCGAGACAAAGGATTGTGGGTATTGGCTACGTGTGAACGGAGAAAGCGAGAGGCATGTGTAAGCTTGTGTGCATGTCATCTGCGACGCCGCCGTGCGAAGCCTTGCCTAAAGCAAACGCAGGCAGCGACGAGCTCACTACTACTCATTTCGAGGCCATGTTTGCTGTTGACTTACAGTAAGTGGCCGATCATGAAGGATTGCACTTATTACGTGAAACAATTCCAAATCAGTCATTTTCATTGGCCGTTTGATTGCATCTATATATTGCTTTTAAAATGGCAAAATGTCTCAAAGGTCATGGGACGACTTCTCATCCTTACCGTGAGCACATGGGCCAAGAAAAAGAGGAAAGGAGATCCCCATTTGAGAATAATGGGGTTGTTTGTGTTCAAAACTCATTAACACACCTCAGGTTTTTTCGGTGGGAGAGGGTCGAGCAGTGGTTATCCCGGTCATGCTTTGGCATATCCTTCCTTTTAGTGCCATCCATTGTTCCTGCGGGTTGGTTCAGAGTGACCCGGGGTCAGAGAGAGACGGCCGCTGTTGCGGCTGGTGGGGGGAAAAGTTCAGAATAGTAAAAGTCTATATCGTCCCAAGCTGATTACACACACACACACACACACACACACACACACACACACACACACACACACACACACACACACACACACACACAGACTTGTTGAAAGGCAAAGTGTAAGGAGAATTCAGATTTTCTTCTCGGGGGAAAAAAATCATTGTGGGGTGTTGCTAGGTGCTCTTTTCACAATGGGTACGGAGAGGGGAAAAAACTGCTTCTCTTTTGAATATGACACTTGAAATTGCATTAAATTGAAGATTGTCAAACCATGTGTACAATGAAACAAAGAAGTCGCGATCATTTTATCTGAAAGCTTAAATACTTTCTTTTTAAGAGAGCAACGCAAATGGTTTGCATTCTTTTGAACACCAGTGGTATTTGTCTCCATGTGAAGATTTCGGGGGAGAATATTTCAATGTCGCGAGAAGTTTCATTGACACACTCCTGGCAGTTCTAAAAGTGAATGTTCAAATTGTTAGCTTAGCAGGCTAATCCCGTGCGATGTTTGTTTCCGGTGCTTGCATGCGTCTTCTCCACATGTGAATGCGAATGTGAAGGGTTGTTTGTCTACATGTGCCCTGCTGGCGCCGTGACACGTTTCACTTCGCAAGAATCGGAATCCCCAAATATGTACCCGCTACGCCATGACTTACTGCACACAGGAGGTGACATCATCATCAATGTTAGCCCAGGTTGAGGGCAGTTTGCGCAGTGAACAGTCTGAAGAATTTGCATGCAATTGAGGCGTCTTTCCTGCATCAGCGCTTTGTCCCCGCAGGCCACCTTGTCGTGTTTACTCCCGTTTGCACTGCAAATTCCAACATTGCCTCACTGCGAACGGTTCCCCCAACCAAGCGAGGACTGCGGAAGCTTGGGACAAAGTCTAAAGTCGTAAAGTCATCTGAAATTGGCGACGCGCTTCCAATTACGGATTTTGTTGCTACGACGATGGTGTGATTGTGTCTTTGACTTTGTGTCTGTAAAATGCAAATGTTCCTCAATGCATTGACGGTTGCTGCGACGCTGCTTCCTTTATACGACGCGTTCATTTAGTACATTTAAGCTCGAATAGCTGAGTTCACGGAAAATAGTGTAGTGACAAGGAGCAACGTGATAAATCTGCTCTCTTCATGCCGCGATACAACACCCTACGTTTGCATCTATTCCGCTGGTTGGAAGATATCGAGCGAGAACATCAAATGTATTCACCATATTGAGCAGACACACCCACGGAATCTGAAAGCTGAGACGGATGTGTTAACCTGTCGCTCTTCACAACAACTTTAACTATTCTATATTCTATACAAAATTGAAGGTTTTTTTTTTCATCATCATAAAGGAATGATGTCGGCTCGGTGATCCAGCGTGTCGACCTCACAGTGCAGAGGTCGTGGGTTTGATCCCAGCTCCGGCCTTCCTGTGTGGAGTTTGCATGTTCTGCGTGGGTTTTCCCCGGGTACTCCGGTTTCCTCCCACACTCCAAAAACATGCATGGCAGGCGGATTGAAGACTCAAAATTGTCCCTAGGTGTGAGTGGCAGTTTGGGTGTGAGCGTGGATGGTTGTTTGTCTCTGTGTGCCCTGCGATTGGCTGACAACCGGTTCAGGGTGTGCCCCGCCCACTTCCCGAAGAAAGCTGGGATAGGCTCCATCACCCCCCGAGACCCTTGTGAGATCGGAAAATGGATGGATGGCTTTACGAATGATTTGTCCCATCTATCCAATTTAAAAATCAAACATGGCTCTGGTGAACAAAACGTTGCCCACCTCTGATCTAGACCCCCTTGTTGTTCTGCAAAAGTTAGCTTCTTGTTACACTTGTGTGGGAGTTATGAATGTTAAAATTCTACTGATTTTATTCATTTAAAACATTGTCTGTAGAGTTAGTTTTTTTTAATACACGTATTGTGTCACTTAAAAAGTTCACTAGTGTTTTATGATTTTTTTTTTTTTTTTTTTGTGATGGTGACAGTTTGACTGTGGAAGTGATTATTTCCAACGGGAAATTTCTTCCAAATCCTTCATTGTTTGTATTTCTCATCGTGAACCTTGTTCCTGTTTGTAGTTTTCATCTCCAGAGGTGATTGTAGCACCACCCATCCTGCCATACAAACACATAGAAACGCAATAAAGGCCCAAGAAGCCCAAGAACACACACACTTGGAGTCGCGGTGTGAAAGGTACACGATCGGCAGAAAGTAATGAGCTGCGTGCGTTTGTCCTTGTGCTTCAATTCTCTTCCTGCTCCATTAAGGAAGCATCATTGGGACCACAACTACTGTTGTGCACCTCCATGTACCAACTAATGAGCCGCCCCATGGCTAGCTACAGCCAAGATTCGGTCCCTTCGGCGAACGGTTGTTAATTTGCTCCCTGATTTTACATTTCATAACTCTTGAATGAACTTTGGCTGTTTTAATCCAATATTTGTGTGAAAATGCTGAGATAAGAAATATCAAAAGAAGGTGTCAGAATTTTGTGAGCTTTTCTTCCCCCCCAAAATTAAATAGCTTCTAGTTAGTCAAAAGCATTTGACCACTGTAAATTGTACATCACAATTCTTTGTTTTTATCATGTTTTGGTTGAAAACACAAAAAAAAACCAATCATATTTCTGTAACGTATTTCAATCACAGGGATGCCCCAAAAACAAAACCAAGAAAAACATTTTGTTGATGTTTTAGCTGAAAAATGAAAGCATGAGTCTTGAGAAGCTGTTTTTTTAATTTTTATTTATTTATTTTTTTGGGGTCATTTAAAAAAAATGTAAAAATGTGTTATGCAATAAAAATCCCAGAAAAAAACAATGAGACACACTGTCACAACACAAAAAGGAAGTGTTTTGTCAAAACATGATGTCGTCACAATGAACATCTGACAATGCCTAAAATGCCTTTGTGGGCTAAAACATCACAACCTGTCATATTCTGGGAAAAAAAAGGTTGACACAAAAACACTGCCAGTGACATGTAGTGTGGACCGAGTGAGTGATGCGTCGCAAATGGTGCGACGCGAAGGCTGACAGTGCAAAGTGCTTCGCTAAAAGCCAGTAAACTGACTAACATGACACTTGGCTGTTGCAGACGGAACAGGACATCCACCCTTTTGCACCGGTGTGTCACTTTAAAACCGCGCACGCACACACCCATACTGACTTCCATTTTATCCTCGGCACACTGGTTTCGTGGGACTTCAACAAATGAGATGATGAGGGACGTGCGCTGCCCCATCGCTGTCTGTAGCACACAATGAATCGCAACGGTGGGTGGCCGGGTCAATGACAGGTGTCAAAAAACAGAACGAGGAAAGTACCGTGGAAAAAGTGTCTGTCGACACAAAGACGCTCTGAGGAAGGAAGATTTATTTTTAGTGACGCCGCCCCTGACTACGCTCTTCACACTTTTACTATGACAGGTGTGAGGGCAGCCATGTTGTTTTTTTCCCCCCCCTGACGACAGACATGGCCTGACTGACGACTGTCATTTGTTGGTGAAACGAGACTTCTTTGACGAAATTCAACATATGGATTGAACTCAAATTTCAATTCAATAACAATTTGTTGATTCACGGATGCTTTAAGTCAAATGTTAACATTCTTAACCCTTTCAGGCACAGCGGTTACTACAGTGGACAGCTGACCATGCTATCAGTTTACAGGGTGTATGAAAGGGTTAAAGGGCAATTAAATGTTAAAGAAAAAAAAAACCCAATGAGTTTATGACTGCTACTGTATGTACTCCTTTGACATAGTGCCCGATACTGTTCAGACTGAGACACTCCGTAACCGAAAGGCCTCATGTTAACAGGCTATAATCAGGGGTGTCAAACTAATTTTTGTCGTGGGCCACATTTTAGTTAGCGTTTCCCTTGGAGGGTCATTATGACTGAAACCATATTAAAAAACTAAATCATAACGGTTTATTCAATTATTGTTTAAGTTACTGTAATGAGGGGTTTGGTCACAAGAAAATGCTTACAATATGTCTCTAATTTATGAAATATGAAGATTTTAAATTTTGGTAGAGATTTTAGCAAGCATCATGGAAGTTGACATGTTTGACTTGCTTTCGCGGGCCACATAAAATGATGTGGCGGGCCAGATTTGGCCCCCGGGCCTGGAGTTTGACGCCAGTAGGCTATAAAATTGAAATATTTGGCACGATCGTTAGAAAAACGTGCAGGTGAATGTTAAAAATGTTAGCTATAACCAGTTGTGACTCCAATTTTCACGCTTTGAGTGAGCTGTGTTTCCTGTGGAAAAATCCCTGAATTGCTAATGATTAGTCAAAATAGTCAACAGAGGTGTGTTGCATTCATGTTGATGCTTTTCCAACGTGTTTTTCGTGGGCGAAAAAGCCAAATAAAAAGCAAGAGACACCAGTCTGGAATTTTTCAGTAAAAAGTAAAAAGTCTGCACCCCATTTATGATTCCTTGATGAGTCGAGGTAATAGTGAGGTTGCAGGGAGATCATTTTTGGAATTGTTTTATTTTTTTTTCCGAAAAAAAATACTCACTTCTTTGAATGACACAACCTAGAAGCAACACCGGATTAATATCATATTTATATCCTTACACATACACACAGCTACAGTACTCATAGCATTGCTTCCAGTTTCAGCACAGCAATCTGGAATTTGTGACTTCATTTTTTTTTTTTTTCGGGTCCTGTGTGTTTGTGTCTTCATTGCAATAACACATCACGTCACATCACAACATCGGTTTCTTTAATTTGATGTAATTTCTTGACTCCTCTAATTATACATACAGTCCGTCGGGACGCATGCTTGCTTGTCGTCTGTTTGGGTTTTTCTTTGACGTGTATCAGAACAGGTGAAAGCCCAACAATGCCTCCACTGTGGCTTATTTTAATGCATTCAGTGCATTAGATCACCGAAAGTGGGCGACAAAAATGGCTCTTTGTTTGTTATCTTTGTGGGTACTCAGACGACAAATATGTTTTCATGCCACTATGTGGAATAAGTTCCTGCTTTGTTTTTTTTTAGGGGGGGGTTTAGTAGCCTCCAAACCCTCCCTCCTGTTCTTCCAAGCGGGCTCTGGCTGGGCCGCCCACCCCATGTGGCCCCACCCTGCAGCGCATATAAACTGTGTCCACAAAGGTGGGCATCTGTTATGAGCACGTGCCAGAGGTGAGCTCGCTCGTCCATCCTGATATTGCTGCTTTTTCCCTCTCTGTCTGTCTCTCTCTCTGAGTCCCCCTGTGGTGATTATTTCCACTTTGCACCTGACCCTCAAAGGTAAGCAATGCTGTGTTTTTTTTTTTCTCTATGTACATTCTTGTAATTTGGAGTTATGGTTGTGATTTATATTCTAAATAAATTTTCAGGTAAGAGTTGATTATTTTCAAATGAATGCAAAAGATTGTGTGGGCCCGAAGTTGATCCCTGTGCATTCTCAAATTAAATTATCAACACCCCCCCCCGCCCCATAAAGAAAATACAATACATTTCATTTAGTTTTCCTTCATATTTCATTAGTATCCATAAAATATTTTTGTAATCCTAAAAATCAATTTTAAACATTATAGTCCCAGTCAATTATACCACATTGTGTTCATTTTTGTGATGCCCTGTTACTGATTAATGAATACAATGTATTTAACCAATTTCATTTTTATCTATGTATTCATTCATTCATTCCTATCCCAAGCACAAAGGAAAAATATATAGTTTTGTTTGTTTTTTTCCCCAAATCCCTAATATTAATAATACTAATAATAAAATGTGTCTTTTACGTTGGTTAAAAATGAAAGTGAGAATGTCCTGATTTTACAATCTTTTCCGTGATACCAATTTTACACAGAGTATTGTGCAACGTGTCATATGACATCACTTCAAGATTTCAAGGTTTAGGTGAACTGAGTTTTGTGAAAAAAATAACAAAACAAGTGACACAAAATGGAAATCGTCAAAGAAAAAAGGACCTGAACTGAATGAAATGTTACAAATCTCAAGAAGAAACTGAAAAATGAGATAAATCCAACATACCAAACACACCTTCCAATCATACCTAGGTTGCCTTATGCATTGTTTCTTGCGAAATTTACATTGATGTTGCGACATTTTGTTCGTAAAGTAAGTAGGCGGCACAAATTAAAATACTTTTTCAATGGGGATTTCGATTTATTTTCTTACTGTGATGGACTGGCATTCAGGTCCAGGGTGTGACCCGCAGACACTGATCACCCAAAGTCAGTTGTGATAAGCTCCAGCTCACCCACGACCCAAATAAGAACAAGCACCAAATGGATGCACCATTTACTGTCATTCTTTCAATAACTACTTTTCATTGTGATCTGATTGGCAGGAAGAATTCATATGGCCTTTATAGTGAGCCATGTGGCATCCGTTCTGGCCCCACAGTTGGGTTACTGAATGTGGCTCCTTGTCTCCTGAGGAGCTACCGTTAGCATTTATCGCCACGATTGCACATCATTATGTTCCAAAACATCCCTCTCAAAATGAGTGTACCGTGGGACGTGCTGTGTGCACCACATGTGTGTACGAGTGAATGCGAAGCAAATATGCATTGAAATATTTAGTGAGCGTGCAGGAAGCTGAAGCCAAACTGTCACATGTACGCCATGGGGGCAAGAGCGCGCAGTTTGGTGAGAAGAGAGTGCCGAGCAAACACTTCCTCAATTGCTTTGCTGTGAGCTCACCGGCACGCCGCTTTGATACACTCACTGGAATGTACCGTGGTTTAACCGCAGGACAGTATCGGGCACTTAGAATGATTTTATTGAAAAATGAAGATGGAGGAAATGTCACCTGGTTTAATGTATAGCTGAGGTGCATCTTTAGTGTGCAATGTGAGTGTCGTCTACACCGAGATGCTTCTGCCACCAAACAATTGGGGGTTTGAAATGCTGTTCTGAGGAAAATTTGGTTCGAAAGTTGAACAAGAATTAACTTCCCGAATGAAAACAGAGCAAGGGCAAGGCTTTTTTGGGGGGGGGGGGCCTTGGTACATTCCACAGGGGTTTCAATGGTATTTATTTGTTCGTTGATTGATTACAATAAACTAAAAAATGAAATTATTAACAACGAATGGAAGGTTTGCTTTATGCTTACTAATAATGTACCATCCTAGTTTCTCACTTACTCGTACGTCCATCCATTCTCGAGAGTGACAGTTCTCATTAGGGTAGCAGATGGGCTGACTTTGGGAAAGAGAAGCAGGGTACATTTACTAGTCGCCTAAATCTGTTGGGGGGTTTTTTTGGCCATATGTATCAGACTTTTTTTTTTTATGTCATCATGTGTCCAAGTGCAGATACATATCTTATTTTTGCGATGCGACCACAGTCTGAATGGACAGGTCGCACATTTTGGTCGGGCTTTGAGTTGAAAACAAAAACCTTATCGCCAATGATATGACACCACTTTTGCTAAAAAGCCAATGCATGGCTCTTAGTGGCATGAAAAGGGGCTGTTGAACATAGCACCCTTAGCACAGCTGACCCACACAACAGGAAGCATTTTGAATGCAGTGTGTGTGTGTGTGTGTGTGTGTGTGTGTGTGTGTGTGTGTGTGTGTGTGTGTGTGTGTGTGTGTGCGCGTGTGTGTGTGCGTGTGCGCGCGTGTACAAACAGCGCTCATGCACACATTATTCTGCAAAAGAGTGTAGGATGAACAATGGGACAAAAGGGCCTCAAGAGTTATTGTGGTTGTGTAAAGGAGAGAGGTAAATACTTTGGGACATTTAGCTGCACAGCTGTGGCACTGTGTGTCAGCATTTGTGTAAATGTGTGTGTGTGTGTGTGTGTGTGTGTGTGTGTGTGTGTGTGTGTGTGTGTTCCATGCGCGCTCCCGTTGGAAATAGGTGCTAATTTTACAGGATTAGCCCCCCCCTACGTGATATTTCTGAGTGGAGATTATTCTGTTCCAGGGTCAAACCGGTGCCATCTTCAAAACGTGATTAACATCTATGTTTTATGTAACATTCTGAACTGCCTTACAAGTGCAAAAATAGTTAGGTAGTTTATAAAAGAAAAGTGAAGACGATGCCGGGTAGACCTAGAATAGAAAGGGAACAGCCAGAAAGTGTCGCGAGCCAATAAGCATTAGGCTGTCAGCTAGATGCAATTTTTATTTGGTGTCGGCTAGGTAAAATTCTTTTGTGTACGCAGCTGATATTGTATTATTCAGATTGTACTGAACAGCCAGACCCATTGCAAGTCATTCATTAGTATTGAGAACGTTATTTATTTATTTATGTATTTTTGGGGAGAAGGGCAGGGGGTCATATTTTTAGATAAAGATTGATACGTACTGTTCCAGATGATGTGCATTGTAAAGCTGTGTCCTGTTATACTGCATTTTTGTGTAGGACAGTGCTGCCTTGCGATACGAGTGACTCGATTCAGTTAAGATTACATTTTTCAAGATACGAGTCGTTGCTTAGCCGTAGATTTTTTCCTTTTTTCTTGCTTTGGTTTCATCGTAGAAAGGGTTCTGTCAGTCGTCATCTGTACCTGTGGGTAAAAAAAAAAA
>NW_017806074.1:1309757-1335900 GCF_001891065.2 Hippocampus comes
TACCCACAGGTACAGATGACGACTGACAGAACCCTTTCTACGATGGAACTTTCCTGTACGACTGAGAGCCTCCACAAGCATCTTGCTTTGGTTTGCAAGCACCGACTTGAGATACAAGCGTTGTATGGTGGCAGTCAATGCAACTCGGCTCAATGGAATTCTTTAAACCGTGGGTTAAAATCCAGACACATCCCTTAGTAGGCTAAGGGGTCTTGAGGTGCAGTCTGGCCAAGGACAGGACATCCTCATCAGTATGTTTGAGTGGCTGACAGTGTCGCCTGACTTGTGTACGGCCAGCATGGCATCGGTTCTCACTCAGTGACGGTGTGATTGTGGATGTGGATGGTTGTCTGGCGACTAAAGAGGTGTTGAAAATGGATAATGGATGGATGGATATTTAAAACAACCACATAGCTTAGCCTTTCAGTCCGCTTGCTTTATGCTAATGCAATATAGAAATAACTATAGGGCAACGTATTAAACACAAATGACGCAGCAACACATGTAGACAGATATTAGAAGAGTATTCAGTCAAATATACTTACAAGTACTAGTGCCGTACTGATGAGTCAGCTGTACTGTTTATAGCTGTCTGCCTGTTTTATACTGCCCTCAGGTGGCCAAGGTGGGCGCACCAGAAGGAGCAGCATTTAATTGATGCAGTGTGACAAAAACTGTTTGTTTTTCATTCTATTTCTTTACTCTGTGTTTCTATAAAGTACAATTTTATGGACTGCTATTTTTCGTCATTATTTTAGTTGTTCGGAGGGGGTAAGATGGGAAAAGATGATTGGACGTTATAGTCACATCAGTTTTACTTTAGATTTTTCTGTATTTTTTTTTTTAATATAATTTTACACAGGAGAAATCACACGGTTCTTCCTTTTTGCTTCAGTTACCTTTTCCAATATGATTGCAGGCTCCTTTACTGTTTTTTTTCGTTAATCATGAGACGATAAACCCTACCATCGCCATCATCGCGTTTGAGGCGAACCAAAGAAAAAGCCTGTTGCACAGCTGCCGCACTGAAATAACATCCAGCCCTCTGTAGCTTGCGTAAACATCCAGCATCTTCGGCGGAGGTTGACTCTGCGAAAAGAAACAAAATTCGATGTAAGGAGTTCATTTAAGACATTGTGCTTGTGTGACATGTCGGGGAAAAAATATGGACATCTGGAAGCAATGTGGCAAACAGCAGCTCGCTCCCTCATGCACCCGCACACGCGTATTAAACGCAACACGATGTGGGAGGTTGCTTTTTTTTTTGAAGTGTCTGGGACCTGTTTTTGTATGGACATGTGTGTGGGGCTTGGCAGCACATGTTCAAATGTCCTCAGAACTAATATTAACACTACAGTTCCAATACAAATCATTGTAGCGTTTTACGATTTGAGTAGGTGGCATATGTCAGGGTGTTGAAGGGAGGTTGTGTTCCATTAAAAACATGTTTATTTCCCTATGCAGGATCTATATAACAAATCTATCTTTGCCAAATTATTGTGTGTAGCTAACCTGACCTACGCAAGCCCTCCCTACTTTGTTACCTCCCCAACTGTCTTACTTACCTCTTCGCTTGTCTCAATGACCTACCCACTGACCTACGTATCTCCAGACTACCTACCTGGCTTTTTAAAGTACCTACATTTCTTCCTGGACGGCCCGGTGGTTGACTGGTTATCGCGTCGTCCTCACAGTGCAGAGGTGCAGGGTTCGATTCCGGCTCCCACTTTCCCGTGTGGGGTTTGCGTGTTCTCCCCGTGCCTGCGTGGGTTTTCTCCGGGTACTCCGGTTTCTCTCCACATTCCAAAAACATGCATGGCAGGCTTAATAGAACGCTCTAAATTGTCCCGAAGTGTGAGTGTGAATGCAAATGGTCTAAGTGTGCCCTGCGAGTTGCTGGCAACCAGTTCAGGGTGTACCCCCTACTGCCCATAGACAGCTGGGATTGGCTCCAGCATGCTCTTTTGGTGAGGTGCAGTGTTGTGTTTGCACTCGGCAAGGAAAGGCATCGCAGCTTTATATACATAGCGCATTTCATACACGAGGTATGAAAAGACAATATGCTTTACATTAAAGTACAACATTGGAAAGCATTTAAAAACAAGGAGCTTAAAAACAAGGAGCTTAAGACATTTATTTTTTTTAAAGGTAAAGTATTTCTAATAGATGTTAGGCAACCTGAGAAGGCCTCGCCAGTTGCAAACCTTGCACAAATACTGTATCTAAACACAAATAGCATTATTCAAAATCCGAAGAAAGTATCCATGATTTCAATCATTCGATCAATCAATCAATCAATCAATCCAATTGTATTCATAAAGCGCTTGTTATTCAAAAGAATGCAACTCACAGTGTTTCACATTCTAAAATCAAAGGAATCAAAGAAGGGGATCACCCCAGCTATTTTCTGCTTTGCGAAACGAGTTGGCACGAGCATGCGAATCCATAAAACGCTCCGCGACTTCTCACTTCTCACGCCATGTGCGCTCACGACTGCGTTGCATACACATGTGACCTCACGTCTGCCCTCTTGAATGGGCGACTATTGTGCAATGACACAGTGGCACTCAGGAGCGCAAAACAAACTCCTTTCTATTCACGCTCCACACGCCACCGCTGCTGTTTCCTCAAATAACAAATAACAAGTTAAAGCTGTGGAAATTGCTGGTTAATTTTCGCGGCGAGCGAATGAATGAGTCGCTTGGGAGGCGACACTTATTTTCAATCGCATGCCGGGGGGGAGTCTGCGCGGCAGGTAGAGTCGTGAGGTGTTTCCACCGCCTCCCTGGTTACCGTGACAACGGGGTGTTGCCATGTGACAAGTGAACAGGCGCTTGTTGTGTACTTGTCACAGCATTTCCAGCCTTTTAAAAACATCTATTGACTCACACACTTGCTCCCTTACTGACATCATGTATCGATATGGGGGTGGGGGACACCCTTGCCCCAGGTCATAAAATATTTCAATATTTTTGGAACATTTTAAAGGCTCCCGCTGGTCAATATTGCGTTTGCCATTCATTGACCCGGAGGAAAACGATGACGTTAGTTTTGTTTTCGATGCACTTGACACAGGATTTCCTTCATGGCTTTATGAGCAAAACAGTGAAATATTTCCTCTCATCCTGAGTCCATACCAGAAAAAATATTATTCGGTACGACAGACCATTCATACAGCTAATAATGCTCCAGACCTGGAGAGGTATTCATTCAACAATGTTTACTTTTGTAGTGTAGAATCAGATCGGTGATTTCCAACCAAGTGCCACGGCACACTAGTGTGTCATGAGAGATCAACGGCGGTGCCGTGGGAAATGATTCCATTTCGCTTTGCATGTTTCCAGCATTTGCCTTCAAATACATTGAATGTATTTAGGAGGAAAAAAAACTGAAAATGACTTAACTGGGTCTTTAATCATAAGCTCAGTTACGGAACAAATTAAACTCATCAGTCTACCGTAACAGGATGCAAAAATGGAAAAAAAAAAAGGTCAAATGGACCCATCAACCAAACTGAACTGGAAGTCTGCCATTTTGGTTTGAAGCAGTCATATTAACGAATTCCTATTGAGGAATTTGCTCAAATTAGGACTCAAGTAATTCAAGACCGATGGGCTGAATTTCAAAGTTTTTTTGGCCATCTTATGTGAGAAAAGCACCCCGTCGAAGTATAATGACAGTTTTTTTTTTTTTAAGATTAGCCACGAAAAAAGCTTCATAATGTTGTACCTTTTTTTTCCTCTTTATTTATATATTGATTTATTTTCAGAGAACCGTCAGTACAGTAAATCTAGTCGGGTCACGTCATTGATAACAGTATCGGAAAAGCCTTTTTAGTAGAGTGATTTTTTTTTGGTTTGTTTTTTGCGAGAAACTTGTGCAGCTAAGGCAACGAGATTCATTCCCTTTCAAAGGCCATCTCTCATCGGGGGGGGGGGGGGGAGACAGGGACCCCGCTCTGTCAAAATTACCAGTCGACTGAGAAAAGGTCAGAGATCCGAAGGAAAAGAGCATCGGTGGCGCGGATGGTGTCGCGATGCGGCTGGGAATTCTGAAAACAACAGTCAAAGTGTCTTGAGTAAAGCACCAATGGGAACGAGGCTGAACCTTGATGACAGGATGGAATGACGGGACGACAAAAAGTCAATGATTCACACAACCTGACTCTTATTTATGGACCTGCACAATAGAAGTCGTCTGGGTTACATCCTGGTGGCAGAACATGTTTCATGTTCAGGCACAAAGCCAGCAACAGGGAGGCACACTCTTTTTTGGGCTCCAGACCAACACCATGTTTGCACCGTGATTACAAAATAGTTACAGCATGGTTTGGCCTATGATCCACTTTTTACCAATCCTATTTCGATTTGTGTTTAAAAGTCCATGAAAACATGTTTATTGTAGCTTCTTTCTATTCACATGACAATTAAACTCATAAAACAAATCATCAAAAATCCATTTTAACATTGACTTTCTTTTCAGTGAAGATGCAATAAACTTTTTTAAAGGTTTTTTTTTTTTGTATATCAAAAAGATGAGCCAGCTGTGCAAACTACAAATGATTTCACATTGATCCGGAAAAGATCAAAGGAGATGAAACTTTTTGATGCAGTAAAACACTAAGTCACATGGTTTCGCGTCTTGTCAAAATCTGTTATCCAGCCTTGTCTAAGTGATATTCTGTCCCTTTGGTACAGGCCTTGGCCATGCCGCCCCTTGGGCCCCCATTCCTCCTGACCCTGCTGCAATTGATTGTACTTACATATGTAAGTGATGGAAAGTACTATGGACACAATCAACACCCTCAAGCCTACCAACAGCAGATGCAAATGCAACACCTCCAACACATGGGCATGGGCAGTGAAGGCTACCCCCAGCAACAGTACATCGGCAAAGATGCGCCCTATATGCACTATCCCCAATATAGGAAAGAACTCCCCCAAATGCCCATAATGAAGGGCAAAGAAAAGGCTCGCAAAGGGGGTGTCTATAATGGTGGACAAGACAAAGGTAAGAAATAAAAAGCTACATAATGGACGTTATTGTGAACCTGGTCCTCCTGAAATACCTGACATACATATTCTACATATTCTGTGTGCATCATTGATTCCAGGTCAGACAATACCAAGTGGTGCTGAGGGAATTCCCCAAGGACAACCTGGTCCAGTTGGCCCACCTGGTCCAGAAGGACCTATAGGTCCCCCTGGACCTCCAGGCAACGGCCAACCAGGACCAGCAGGGCTACCTGGACCTCCAGGTCAACCAGGACTACCTGGGATGGGTAAACCAGGGTTACAAGGACCACCAGGCAGACCGGGGGGGCCCGGTCTACTTGGGCCGCCAGGAGAAATGGGCCCTAGGGGCGAACAGGGGCCGTCCGGACAACCAGGACGCCAAGGTCCACCAGGACCACCTGGGCTACCTGGAATTGGTAAACCAGGTGTCCAGGGACTACCAGGCCAACCAGGGATGAAAGGAGAGCCAGGCCACAAAGGACTGCCAGGACTTCCTGGATTACAAGGACCCAAAGGCGATAAAGGAATGGGACAACCAGGGCAACCAGGTCATAAAGGTCTACCCGGACCCCAGGGCCCTCCTGGACCAAGAGGTTTACCTGGTTTTGGAAAACCAGGTTTGAATGGGATGCCAGGCCCACAAGGACCTCCTGGAGATAAGGGGCATCCAGGACTGAAAGGACTAAGTGGGCCACCGGGTGAAGGAGGACCACCAGGCCCGCCTGGCCTGCCCGGGCAAGGAAAACCAGGTCAAAATGGTCTACCTGGACAGCCAGGCATGCAAGGTGCGAAAGGTCATCCAGGACCACCTGGTTTACCAGGAAAGCCAGGGGTACCTGGCTTTGGAAAACCAGGCCTTCAAGGACCAAAGGGTGATCAAGGTATGAATGGACTACCTGGACCCCTAGGACCAAAGGGAGATAAAGGTCATGCAGGATTACCTGGTATGATTGGACCAGCTGGCCCAAGTGGTCAACCAGGCCCTCCAGGACCCAAGGGGCCATCAGGAGGTGTAGGCTTACCAGGTCCAAAAGGAGAATGTGGTGAAGGAGGACCTAAAGGGATTGATGGAATTCGGGGTGACTCCGGTACGCCTGGATTACCTGGCACTGATGGTTTACCTGGAGAACGTGGAAGTCCAGGGCTGAGAGGTCCACAAGGACCAAGTGGCACCAAAGGAGACAATGGACATAAAGGCCTTCCTGGCCCACCAGGTCCACCAGGACTTCCTGGGCTCAAAGGAGAAGGTGGATTTCCTGGTGAAATGGGACCTCAGGGTCCGAAAGGAATCCCTGGTATGGATGGTGCAGCAGGGCCAATTGGATCACCTGGACTTCAAGGGCCAAAAGGAGATTTTGGCCCTCCTGGTCCACCAGGCATTGCAGGTGAAGGTATTCCAGGTCATCCTGGTCCTATTGGACCTCGGGGAAAAGACGGCCCATCAGGACCTCAAGGACTGAGCGGACCACCAGGCCCTCCTGGACCCCCTGGCCCACCAGGAGAATCTGGTGTGTCTCCGGACTTGGCTGGAGTGCTCTCCCAAATGGGCCCCGGCCTGGATGGTGAAAAGGCTGGTGGCTACGGTAAAAAAGGCAAATATGGAGGAAATGGCGCAGAAGTCATGGGAGCAAGTGGGCTGGAAATGCCAGCATTCACAGCTATTTCATCATCTCCATTCCCACCCGTGGACACTCCGGTGGTGTTTGAGAAGCCTTTGTACAACGGTCGCCAAAACTTCAACCCCCAAACGGGAATATTCACCTGCGAAGTCCCTGGCATTTATTACTTTGCCTACCACATCCATTGCAAAGGAGCCAATGTGTGGGTGGCCCTGATGAGGAACAATGAGCCGGTGATGTATACATATGATGAATACAAGAAGGGATACTTGGATCAAGCATCAGGAAGTGCAGTCTTACCTTTACAGCCAGGGGACACTGTATACATTCAGCTGCCCTCAGATCAAGCTGCAGGACTTTACGCCGGAGAGTACGTGCACTCGTCTTTCTCCGGATTTCTGCTGTATCCATTGTAAGCGAAAAGTGAAGAATAGGAGATGGGCTGCATTTTTGTTGCCAAAAAGTGGACTTTTAAGTAAAAATCTGGGAACGTCATAACTGCAGATGAGAAGGTGGTTTGGTTATCACAAGGAAGGACGATGGTCTGTATCTAAAACCCATTTTACACCACAGAGCCATTAGTCCATGTGCCATTTTATATGTATAAAGGTATAGAATAACCTATGAAAAGGCATTCACCGAGGACCTGAATGACTTATCGTATTCCCTCAAATAGTGGCCTCCTAGAATAGACACGGTGTCTCAATTCGTCGCCGGGTGTGTCGCCAATTTGAAGTCTGCCGTTAACTAAAACAGAAGCACCAAAAGAGGGATGTGAAACAGTCTCTCAGATAAGAGTGCCATACTGCTGTTTGTTGTAAACAATAATAATGATTTTACATTATGGGGAGACTAGATTCGAGTTCCAATAGACTCTGCCATGTCGCTCCACAATGTAATGTGCGTCCAAGTGTACATTCCCGGCATCGATGCGCCTGATTTTTTTTTTCTCCTCCTAGTCACTCATTTCTTTCTGCATTTTCTCCATTATAATAAAAAAGGCATACAGTACATTGATGTAAAAATTTATATGATTTTTCTAGAAATCGCATTTATACAAATAGAGGACGTCTCCGCCCATCTGCAGTTGAGTCGCCAAATGCCCCTGCCCACTAGATGAGGAAATCGGGTAGTTTTGATGAAATTCCGGCAAACCAAGTGAATGCAGTTTATTTGTATGTTTCAACGTGAGGGCAGGAAGGGAATTTGTAAAGTATGCAAAGAACAACTGAGCATAAAATATTGTTGCAATAAGGTGTTTAAAAAAATTAGGAAAAGTGGCAGCTACCCAACGTGGCAAAGAATGTGAAGTTCAGCCAAAAACGTAAACAGATACATTGATGATGATTGATGCCCCCCCCCATCCATACCAATGTGTAAATACAACTATTGCCTTAAACATTCCAGTGTTGTGCCACATGCAGTATATACACATTTTTCAGAGAATAACATCAAATTAATTGTGCTTTTTTTACTTACTTATGCCTGCTTTGCTCTAATTCTGCGAGGAACTTTAACAGACTTGGCGGTATGATCAATGCCCTGCAGAGAATTTAAAACTAGATGCAATACCACTCCCTACGAACAAGAAACAGAAGAGGCATTTGTTATGAAAGCCAATGTGAATGGATAAAGAAGTTCTTTTAAAATCATTGTCAAATTTCATTAAAAATTCCATTCCTGACCAATGTCACAATATCTGGGTTTTTTTCACATTAGTTTTTATCGTACAGTGATTTCATTTCTGCAATTGTTGCTGCCAATCTGAAATGTGTAACGGCAGGAAAATTACATTTAAAAGGGGGAAATGAAACAAAATTTGGTGTGAAGATGTGTCAAAAGTGATGGGACATGGGTGAGTACTTATAATGTCAGTAATTTATTATTTGGACCGATAATTGCCTTACATATAGGTGTAAGAGGCGTGTGGGGGAGGAATTTTGAAAATAAAATAAAAGGTTTTTCTTTCCAAGCATGGTGCTAATATTGTCATTGTGACCTGAGAGTTAATGTATTAATGTTTCACTGTTATAATAATTATTTTTTTGTCAATGCTGTTTTTCTAAATAAAGATGTTAGTGAAAATGATCACAGAAGTCTTTATTTCTGAAATCAACGAGAGCAAATCATCAAAACTTACATTAAATTTATATTAAATTTAAATTATATATTGTGTTTTATTATTATTTGAAATGAGATATTTGAAATTCTGTGATTGGCTGGCAACCGGTTGAGGGTGTCCCCCGCCTACTGCCCGAAGACAGCTGGGAAAGGCTCCACAAGGCGATAAAGCGGTTCAGAAAATGGATGGATGGATGGAAATTTGAAGTTGTTCTTCAAGCATTCCTATTAATTTATGCATGCCATTATTATTAATTTAAAAAATAAGAATTCCTCAATTTTAATGCTTGTAAAGGGCCGCGCCCATGAATGCTGCATTCGAGAAAAGTGGAAAATTGTATTTATTATACTCCATTGTCCCAGTTCCGACCTTAAAGCGTCAGAGGAGAATGTAAACAACAAGGTGATTCTGATAAATTGCCTGTTGTTTTGGGTTTTGGTTCATCGTGGCACATTCTGACCTATAGTAAATCTTCATAATTTATTTCATTTATACAAATAAAGGAATATCTTGATCTTCATCTTCACTCATTACAACAAAAACGCCATGGAATCAGTGCAAATGACGTTCTGTTACGTGAAGTTATGTCAAATAACCAAAGTATTCTAATAATAGAGGATAGATAAATATATGTTTACAGTATTGTAAATTATGTTTTGCCATTCACGGTCAAGGTCTCCATGAGGGTCGCTATTGATGAGTAACATCACATTACAGTCAGTCGGTAAACTCGGGGTCGACTTCGCAACCCCCGCGACCCTCGTCGCCTTTCGGGTCCTTTTCCTTGTCAGAAGTGAGTTGAGTTGAGTTGAGAAGTCGGAAATCTCCAACTTCCCATTTTCCTCGAATGCAGCAGAAGGACCAGATGCTGATGTTGCCGCAAGAGGAAGCAATGCGCATGCGTGTAGCTGACGGAAGCTCATTGATTCTTGACATCTTTTGTTCGGTGTCTTTCTCTAAGCAGGCCGACGGAAAACGCAGCCGGTAAGAATTTTTAGCTGTGCTATTTTATGTTCCAATATCACAACGCACTCTTTTGATGCTGATTATATGAAGTGTTTTCAAGTCTGTTTAGTTCGAGTGAAAAGTGTCATTGATTTTACGGCAGCAGTTTTAGCTAACCAGCATTGTCGGAAAACGGCAAATTAAGCGGTAGCACTTCACTTCATCAGTGTCTGTTTTGTCAATAGGTATCCCACCTCAATATGACGTCACGTGTTGGCCACAAACCTGCTGCCTCCAATGGAAGTGACTTTAAATTCAGGGAGAAGGCGAATGCACACTACCAAATGAGGTAAGGAATTCCTTTTTACATGTGGATTTATTCATAAAGCGGCCGAGGGACTGCAGTGTCTAATAGGAGTGAGGTATGATATTTCTTGTTTTTATATAAAGACCAAGACCAATGACAATGTAAAACAAAAAGAAGAACAATTGACAAAATGTAGCGGTTCGTGCTTCTCATTGACAACGATTAGTATAAACTGACGAGAATACGAACATAACAATCCATGCATTCCTCATGTTGCAGCGCTTCTTTGAAGTCAGAGGTGCGCCGCTTGAATGTGATCCATCTTCTGGTTTGGCTCCTGATAGCCGCCCAAGTTGCCGTCAGTCACTTCGACCTGCTGTCACACGACACCGTTGCCATGCCCTACCAGTGGGAGTACCCCTACCTTCTCAGCATGGTCCCCCTGTTATGCAGCAGTCTGTCGCTGCCCAAGAACAACATCAGCTACCTGGTCTTGTCCATGATCAGCGCCGGGCTATTCTCGGTGGCGCCGCTCATCTATGGCGGCATGGAGATGTTCCCCCTGGCGCAGCAGTTGTATCGCCACGGCAAAGCCTACCGCTTCATCTTCGGCTTCTCCGCGGTGACTGTGATGTATCTGCTCATGGTGGTGGCGGTCCAAGTGCACGCGTGGCAGCTGTACTACATGAAGAAGCTACTGGACTCGTGGTTCAGCGCCACGCAAGAGAAGAAGAAGAAATGATTGTAAAAAAAAGAATTATTTTTCAATTACTTTATTCTACAGGAATCACATGTTGGTATTTATTCTGGTTATTTTGTGATTTTTCTTTTAATGTAATACAACATATTCTCCCAACCTGAATACAATTTTTAATAATGTATTATGAACATTTTATGACTTGACTTATACTTTCTTGTATGTTTGACTTTTACTTTTATTGTGTCTGAATATTTCATTTTGACTCCTGTACAATAGAAAGCGTGTGTCTTCAAAAGCAATTTGTTTTTATCCCCAAATCCTCCTTTTTTTCAGGCTTCCGGAAAATAATTGTAATTTTATGAAAACATTTGTCATACATGAAAAGTATAAATCTCAAAATTGTTTTATTTTCAAACAAAAAAAATGTCAATTTGTTTCAATTTTATGGAAAGAATCAACATTTTTATGAAAATAGCGTTCTCTTTTTTTTTAATCGTGACTTTATTTTAGTAATATAAAAAAATTATGAAGATAAATACTGTAACGCAATGATTTCAAGACATTGTGGGTTTTCCCCCCAATCATATTATGACTTTTGTTCTACAATATTTGATTCTACCCTTTTATCTTTATGACTTTTGTTGCTTTTCATTGTAGTCATGTAATATGAAAAGCATTATTCCTTTTTTTGGTGGTTATAAAAAAATGAGCATAATTTTTTGGGTGATTTTGAATGGAACAAAAAGCTGTAATTTTCAGTAAAACATTCACACTTTTTTCCTGGTCATATTTAGATTTTCTTTTACGATAACAAAATGCGTTCTTGGAAAATTACAGCTTTTTTTCCGAAAAAAAATTACAACTTTATTTTGACTGCGATTTATTTCCCTCCAAGTGTGACTCAATACTCCTTTTTCACTCTGCAATGAAAACTAGGTATCACCACTGACATCTCCCATGTTTTGAGGAGAAAAAAAAGCATAATATGTGTATTTTATTCTCCCAACGGTCTCTGCATTTTACGACTGGGTACCCCCTACCAAAATACGGATATGATGAAAGAGAAATGGACAGATGTTTGGTTTTTATTATTATACCGTTCCCTTTTCAGTATTTCCTTAAAATAAATCATTTTCAATAACTGTTCTGGCATAACATTGTGTAGTAATGCATGGTGAATTTCGAATGAATAAAACACGTTCGTTCCAAGTGTTTATGGTTTGACGATTATTAAATGGCCTTTGGGCGCATGCGCGGCGGGGCTGCCACGTACAGGTTGACAGCTGAGGCTGATCGGGGACACTTCCTGATTGCTCCTGCTGCCATCCGGCTCTTGCTACGCTAGCGACCCTCTTTCACGATTTGGGAGCAGCGAGTGAAAATCAGCGTTGGTCCGTTGTCACAACAAGGTAAAACACATTCTCGGGTTTACTAGCGAGTCGTCGGATCGTCCGTGTCTAATCCAATGTCACGTGTTAGCGGTGTATTGTGTGAGTGGGTGTTGCTAGTTAACATGTTAACTAGCTAGCCGGCTAATGATACGTTCGCATTTTCGGCGAGCTAACAGGCCAGCTTGCTAAAACAAGTGTTTGGGATTCATTGAAAGTCAAGGTAGACACCCTCAAGACTCGCACATCAGGAGTTTTTGTTTCTATTTTAAAGCTTTTTTTTTAACCCGTCTGTTAGATGTGTTAGCAGTAACCGAACATGTTTCATTTTAATTTCATCACCGCTCAGTAATGAGGACGTCAGTCAGGGCTGACTTTTGTTGTTGAATACATTAATACTCCATGTATGCCATATTAAAGCAGTGTCATCGTTGGCAGTGCTGCGAAAAAGGCCAAGCAAACTTTCACTGTCACAAGTTGTCAACGGCATCTGTTCTACGGTCAGATGACTTGGCCTGTTCAAGTTCGGGCGTCTCTGTTCGTTCAGTGTCGAGTGGTCGATCGCCCATTACGAAATATTTACGTTCACATGGATGATGAGAATGGACGTCGACTGTCCCCCTGCTAACGTCTAATGTTAGCCGCAGCCCAATCCCTAGCATCCAGGCAATTATTCATCTGGCGAGAACGCAACGCAGAGCCTCCCTGGAGATGGCTGATTGTTCATCATCCAGTTTACAACACCACCGTGAGCGCAGTTGCTAACTGGTCACGTTATTGGAGTTAACCGCCACTTGACACCATGACGAATTACTTTTTTTTTTTAATCAGTTTCAGGTCAAAGTCTGTGCATTAGCACGTACGGGTCCTCGCCAGCTCACACGATGATGCTTGACCCTTAGACTCGTGTGTAGTCAAGAGCAAACTTGGCCTGCCTCTCTCCCTGTCGGGTGATTGGTTTCGTGCGATTGACTGTACTCTAGAATTGAGGAAATCGGCTTTTCCGTCAAGTTGCTCAAAGGCCACTTAAGTGCATAAATACTCAGTTTAATATTGTAATTAATGTTTACAATATGAGACCCCACGTATGATGAGGAAAAAATTGGCACGTCTTATAGTGTGTCATGTATCCAAGAAGACCTACGCAGCACACACACATAACAGTATCTCTTCCGTAATTGTGACCTGCCATAGCAAGGCAATACAGATTCAATCGGTCAAACTTTTACCCCTTAATTACAAATTTTATTTTTAGGAGACTGGTCACGTTATTGGAGTTAACCGCCACTTGACACCATGACGAATTACTTTTTTTTTTTTAATCAGTTTCAGGTCAAAGTCTGTGCATTAGCACGTACGGGTCCTCGCCAGCTCACACGATGATGCTTGACCCTTAGACTCGTGTGTAGTCAAGAGCAAACTCGGCCTGCCTCTCTCCCTGTCGGGTGATTGGTTTAGTGCGATTGACTGTACTCTAGAATTGAGGAAATCGGCTTTTCCGTCAAGTTGCTCAAAGGCCACTTAAGTGCATAAATACTCAGTTTAATATTGTAATTAATGTTTACAATATGAGACCCCACGTATGATGAGGAAAAAATTGGCACGTCTTATAGTGTGTCATGTATCCAAGAAGACCTACGCAGCACACACACATAACAGTATCTCTTCCGTAATTGTGACCTGCCATAGCAAGGCAATACAGATTCAATCGGTCAAACTTTTACCCCTTAATTACAAATTTTATTTTTAGGAGATTAACATCATGAAGTGTTCAAAAATGTAAACTCAACAAAGAAGTCAGTAATTATCCCAATTGCTCATTACAACGCCGTAGATATCCACACGGAGCTTCCCCAACATACGGGTATCAGTATAAAGCTGACGGTTCTAGGTTTTTTTTTTATCGCCTTGAACTCTAGCATAGCAACAGTTACTATGCTAGAGTTCATGACCCCAAACAATATGAGGATGGAAGAAAACCCACTTCCATCATTGCTTACTCTGATCTTGCTGGTCGGCCTAAATTTCCAATGATTCTTAGCAGGAAGTAGTCCCAGTTCCGTAATGACAAAAACATTTACTCACCTGCTTGTGATTAGATACGCATGACAATGACAATGTGAATGTTATAGGAAGGAGTTCGAATTTTGCAAAGCTGACATTCATCCATTCACAGGGCGCACGACACTTTGAACCTCTCCTCTTTCATCTATAACTGCTTCATACAACAAAGAGGATGCAGACAAGTGGTTAAGATTGAATGACTGTCTGTGTCTTATGCGTTGTGTTGTATTATTTTGTTATTTTGACTTCAAGATGGCGCCGCAAGAGTGGCTGCCTTCAGAGCAGCTCCGATATTTTGTTCTTCTACTTCTTCCTTTCATAACTCTGCTGCTGTGAATTGGGAATTTCTCCATTGTGAGACTAAGAAAGGTTTTCTTATCTTACATTATAAAACGTGCTGTTGATTTTTGAGCAAATGTCAGGATTTTAAGGGCGCTTTCTGGTCCGAAGAATACGGTACTCAAATTGCTCGAGGACTTGTTTCATTCCGAAACGGCAACAATGTCTTGACTGTTATTTTCCTATTTATACAACTTTGTACTTGGGACATTACAACCTCATGTGTGTCTTTTGCAGTGTGGCCTTAGTACATCTTTGTACAAATACCATGCGATGAGCAAAGGATCCAATTGATTCAGGGCTAACTAGTTTACTCCCGAAACGTGCTAATATCGATGCCCTTTCCCCCCCGCATCTGTTTTCTACCTTGAGCACACTGCCACTGGGCTGCTTTCGTGTGTTGACGTAGTCATCGTTGTCAACAGAAATTCTCAGGCTTCAAGGAACTTGCATTTGAATGTTGAACATTGAATGTTGTTCCTGTTTATACTTTTTTTTTTTTTTTTTTAACAAAGTCGTTCAAGGTTTTTAGTTTCTTTTGAGATGGCCTTATTACAGATAAAAATGCAAACATTTTTTCAAGGTGGAAGCTTTCTGTGTGAAATGATGGGAGTAAATGTGATTAAACCAGGAATGTATTAAATTGAAGGCTGGTTCTTAATGGGAATAGAAATGTACTAATCAAAGAGAAAACATTTCAGCATGATTCAGACAAAATTTGATCTAAGTACCGTTGAAAATGAAGAACAGATCGGTAGAAAGAATTTGGCAAAAAAGTAGAGGCCATGTTTGAACCTGAGGAAAAATGCTGTTTTTTTTAGTTGCGCGTTGAATGGCACTTTTTGTGTTGGGAGAGGGTCTTTTTCAGTCAAGTGTTTGAATGGGACGTAGAAGGAACTTTTGGATGGTTCTGTGCTTTTACTTTTCTTGATCTTTGAATGGGTTGAGTGGGAGCGTAAAAGTTAACTGAACATTCAATCAAATATTTACATTTTCATTGATTGTCCATTAAAACTTTTAAATCTTGATAAAGTACAACCTCCACATCTGTTGAGTTAACGTGCTTTTAAATTGTGATTTTGCATGGATGTCTTGTGGGAAAAAAACATTTTGTCATATGTCCTTATTGACAAAGCAATTATTGAAAGTTTTCATTAAAAAAAAACATGAAATTCAACAAAGTCTCCAGTTGCCTCGATCCAATCTTTGTGGATTAACATGACCTGGATGACCGACAATCTACACAGACATAAGGCAAAATAAATTCCTTCGGTAATTACGCTTTTAGGCTAAGAATTAGTCAAAAAAACAAGACAAATATTGTAAGTCGTAAAACTGTCAACTGTGCCCCGTGGGGTACGTTGTGGTCGGCAGCCATGCATCTACATTCTTGACCAACCTATCATGTGATTACAAGTAATCGCAATCACCGTTGCTAACGTGGTATGAAGTGGGCATTTTCCCACCTTTTTCCCCCCCGTGTTGCTGATCTGAGTAAATGTCGCCATTGGCCGTTTGTCATTCCTTCCCTGTCAGGAGGTTGGAGCAGCAGTTAGGACGGACGGCACCATGAACGGCCAGCTCGACCTGAGCGGGAAGCTGATCATCAAAGCCCAGCTGGGCGATGACATCAGACGCATCCCGATCCACAATGAAGACATCACTTACGATGAGCTGGTGCTCATGATGCAGCGTGTCTTCAGGGGCAAACTGCAGAGCAGCGACGAGGTCACCATCAAATACAAGGACGAAGGTGGGTCACGTCCTCTCACTCACGTTCATGATTGCTTAGCTTCCCCTCGAGGGCCACGTTTAATTCCGGCAAGAGAGCTGAAACGTTTGAACAATTCTAATCTGGACCCAAATTATCGTTGGTGTCTTCATAGAGCCTCACCTCCAATGTGTGAGTGTTATTCTTTTGAATTCTACTCCAACTTCTTCCCACATTCCGAAATCATGCGTGTTGTATTGATTGAATATTATTTTGCTGTACACTCACTCACCATCTTTTCCCACCCCACTTTTTCCTTTTTTTATATGTACAGACGATGACCTCATCACCATCTTCGACAGCTCTGACCTCTCCTTCGCTATCCAGTGCAGTAGGATTCTCAAGTTAACGTTGTTTGGTAAGTTCACATTGTTCAGGTTAATTTACTGTAGCTGGTCACTAGAGGGCAGTGCAGGTCTAGCTTCAAACTATTGCCCCCAGCCAAAGGCTGACGCATTTGTCTCCTGCTACATGCACAAATGGGACAAAGTGTGCGTGTGCGTGTGTCTAAAATACAAAAAAAAAAGGGAAATTACTATATCGTAAGCGAGTCATTTAAAGAAGTTGTGTCACGAGTATTGTCCTGCGTTACAGAGTCTTTCAATCTCACATGGAGATGATTCGCAGTTATGTGCAAGCGTTGCTTCTGTTCAGCCATTGCTTTTAATTTGTGCAGTTGCTATCAATTGCAGTGCACAAAGGACTTGCATTCTGATCTCGTCGACTGTTTCAGTGCGTTTCACTTACATTTCTTTGTGACATTGACAAAGGAGCATGCACTAAGAGAAGATGCCGTTGTGCTGTTATTGATCATAGTTTGGTAGGTTTGTTCTTGGTGTTTTTATTTTTTTCTTTCTTTCCAACGCGGGGTGTGCCCTGAGAGTCATTCAAGTCACTCTGGATAGATTTCAACTCTCCCAGGACATTGAGCTGGCGAAATGGTAGAGGATGGATCCTTGGCACTGTAAAACATTGCCTGTCGTATTATGATGTCATGGAATGAGGTAGCACCGTACAAACTAAACATTTGGCTGAAAAACACACTGCAACGTGCAATTGCACGTCTCTGATGACAGGACCGCGTGCAAGTTTGTTGTGCTCTGTTTCCAGTCAATTTGTCATCGAGCAGCCGCCATTAGCCAGGAATCTATTTACCATAAGAAAAAAAAAATTGTGGGTGGTGGTTAAAACGTTTTTCTTCCTTCCAATCAAAGCGGAGCCCAAGCTCGTCACATGTCGCGACCTCACGTGCACGAGTGCTCCCCTCACATGCGTCAAAGCTTAGAGAAGAGTTGGAGGAGGCCGGCATCTGGGTGCAGTGCCTTCTGACCTTGAACATTTCTGTTCAGCATTATCCACTCAAAATGAGAATGTGTGTGAGAAAGGAATGTCCAGCAGTCTTGGCGTTCATTTTCACTCTGTTGGTGGAATTTTCCCCCCCATTATCTTCTTTTAAGTGGGGAAAATGAGGGTGCTTAAAAGGTGCGTGTAGCACAGGTGACAAATTGTCACTATGCTCTAATGGTCGAGTCATTATTACAGCACAGCGGTGTCCAAAAGGTCGACCACAATCAAGGGTTGACTTTTAAAACATGACTTGCCATTGCAATCGGATACATTTGGAATAAGGAGTTCCAGTGTCCTCCAAACTGTCACATCCTAAAATGTTTACTTGGTACTTGTCAATGAAAACTTTACATACAACATTTTAACATTGCCATTCATAACAGCTAACCAGTCTTGATGCCTTCCTTATATGTGGTGAAAACTCTTTCCAGCTTTTATCACGCAGGCTGTGAAAGCCACCTACTTTCAAGTAATGTGACTCTGAGGACGGTGACAGGAATGGAATATAGCCAATCAAAGTAGCCCCCTGACTGACAGGCAAGGAAGCAGCGAGATGATCAAAATATGCAGGGGGAAAAAAAAATAAAATATAAACACATGACAAAAACATTCTTACCTGGTGATGATTTTTGCATAAAATTGGCTTCTTCGTGCGGTATTATTTTTCCTAACCAAGTGTTTCGAGAAATATAAAATAAGTCAGGTCAACCCCAAGTGTAAATGCTTTTAAATCCGCTTATTTTTCCCCCCACATACCCTTAAGGTTCTTTAAAACATCTTGAAATCTTTTTTGTCCTTTACTCTAATTTCTTTCCTTTTAAATGTTTTTAAGTTTTTCTGTTAAAGTGTTTAAATGTTGTCAATATATGTTCTTTAGTAATTTTTGGAAGCGACTTTTTTATTATTTTTTTTTTTTTTATCTTCGTTGCCTCTGAACGTCATTAACTGTGAAATATGCTTGTAGGAGTTGAGTTGCTTGTGTATGAATTGTGCTCGATAACTGAAGCAGCTTTGTCTTGCCTCTATGGCATTCAATGACTATTTCGCACGACCGTTAAATCATTCTATTTCTTCTGTGAGTCCTATGTTTTTATGAGAACGGCTGTTAGAATGTGTCATCGCACACGGTATTGTCACAAGCATTTCTCGTGACTCTGTTGACTGATGGACACGTTTGACAACTTGCTTCTGTTGATCTGGAAGTTACCGTGCAACTTCAGATTCAGCACTCTCATCTGTTGTCATCGACAGTGAACGGTCAGCCGAGGCCTTTGGAGTCCAGTCATGTGAAGTACCTGCGCAGGGAGCTCATCGAGCTGAGGAATAAAGTCAACACCCTCCTGGATACCTTTGAGCCCCCCAAAGAGGCCGACGTGGCCGCTACAGCACAAGAAAGCGGTAAACCACACAGAAAACAAAGCCGATTCATTTTAGATTAGTCATTGTCGCAGTCAGTCCATGTTGGTGATGGGGTTAGGCTGTTAGATGTGTTTTCTCAGCAATCTTTTTGTTATCTATCAAAATGCAAAGTATGCGTCTCGTTCATCACTTGCCGTAGCCCCAAGCGGGTAAGCTAGGAACGTGGGGATTGGTTGAGAGAAGAGTCGATAATGGAAGCCAAGTGAGACCGGGAAATCGTCTACTTTGGTAAATGTCCAAAATGTCCTTTCAAAGTTCTTGCGTGGTGAAAATAATTTCCCTTAGTGTGATTAATTTTTCACCTGCTGTGAAAAAGCATTAAAATTATGGTTCTGATTATCACCATGCAGCAAAAATATAACTCAGGTTTTTGCATGAGAGCTCGTGTTTGATTCAATTGCCATGTGGAGACAGCATGGCTAATAGCTGAAAATCAGCATGCAAACCATCTTGCTTTGAGCGAAGTGCCAAGAGCAGCAAGTCTGCGTCGCCGCATTAAAAAAACAAAAAACCTTGCATTATTGTTGGCTGCGACACATCACACAAACCACTGCAAATGTTACAGACAAGTGGAGGATTTTATTTTTGGAGGCCTGCCTCGACCTGTCTGTGTCACACTTTCCACAAAGCACACTCGAAAGAACAGCATGAGACAGAATCACGGCTAGAGGGTATACTAGATTAATACAGAAAATATAAACGGTACTTTGTGACGGTTGGTGGAACAATGAAACAGCATCCATCCATTTTCTAATCCACACCACAGGTGCTACAGTATACGTACATCCATTGCCACACTACAATACATTTTCCTTTTGGGGGCTGGTACGTATGACTTATTTTTTATTTTATTTATTTATTTATTTTTTTGCTGTTATTAGAAACAGTTGACGGACGTGAAGGCAAGGTGGCGACAACAGACCCCGCTGCGAAGCATGTGACCCCAGTCAGCGCGGCCAGCATGTCCGCCTTTGACCCCTTAAAGAACCAGGATGAAGTCAACAAGAATGTCATCTCAGCTTTTGGTCTGAGCGAGGACCAGTCCCCAGGTATTGCACAAGCATCCTAATCATCTCATACGATGATCCAGCAGTCTCTGCAACTTCCAATTCGCATTGATAAGCAGTCGAGCAGCTGGTGTTTGCCGCGGCTTTGTTTCAGCTGTCCCTCTCTCCTTGCCATCTGTAGCTCCGCCTGCAGCGGCGGCCCCAGAGGAGCGCTCAGGCACCCCCGACAGCATTGCGTCCTCCTCATCCGCAGTCCCTCAGCCAGGGTTGCCTCACCAAGCGCAGGCTCCCTTTTCCGGAGGGCAGCAGGCAGCCCCAGCTGGCATGGATGGTAAGATGCATGTAAACGCCAACAAGTTTGATTGTACCCTATCATATATTTGTGTGAGTAAATGATATATGTATTTCACATTTTACCAAAGTCACCACCCACAAAGATTTTAAAGTTCAGCTTCAAACATCGTCAACGCGTTGTCTGGCTCGTTATGACGGCGCACCCACAGGAAGCCAACGATCACGTTGTCCGGGTTTGGTCATGTGACGTTACAGATAGTGGATTGAGATCTCGGGGCATGTCAAATTTGATGCCAAAATGTCACCACGTCATGTTCCCAAAAATGAATAATGAATGTTTTGTTTTGGCTTTTTTTCCCTCCCAACATTTGCAGATTCGAGCTGCGACTGACTAGCGCATGAGGTGCGAAGTTCACTCGAGTCCCTTTGCGATCCAGATGTTCAGCATCACTTCCCCTATCTTTATGGGAATTTCTTTGCCTGAAGATAGGTTCCTCCCCTGATTGCCGTAGTAGTTTGTCAACAGAACGTTCTTTCCTTGATCTTTGTCGTGTCATTAGAGCAGGCTTTCCAGCTAAAGTGCAGGAGTTCAAATGGTGTAGCGTTTTATTTTAAGCCTTGAGCTTGGTTGCTTTGTTGCATTTAGAACGCTGCTAATAAGAGCCATGAGCTGACTGCGTAGTTAGATTACAATCTGTTGCCAGACAGATCCCAGTGAGTGGACCTCTTGGCAGCCATTTACATCTGTGCTGGGGGGAAAAAAAAGAAAGCATCAACATGCAAATGGAGCTGCCGCTCAACCATTCTTTTTTGTGAGATGGTTGATGTTTTGTATGTAGTTAGTGCAAAATGTTTATTTTAAACTGAGCCCTGCGTTTGCTTTCTCACAAAGGCATGTTCAGGCCTTCAGCGTGAGGGAGCGTTAGACGAATCCACTGGGGAGTTTCGCTTTGCTGGATATGTCGTTCTTCGGGGAGAATAAATCTAGAAAGTTAGAGGAAAACCGAAACGACATTGTCAAAAACCACACGTAATACACATTAAAAATAAACAAGCATAAATGTGACAGACGGGTTGAATGTCATGCAGTCGTATTCGTTGAGTCAATATTGATTTGAGCAGAGTAGAACATGGAAATAATGCGAATTTGAATGCTAAGAGAGAAGCATTCACACTACCATTTTGTGTGCGTGCGTGCATGTCCCAAACATTGAGTTTGAGATATGTTGCTTAATCTTTTGGTTCACATCGAAGGAGAAAACTCAAGAGTTAATCTTCTTTTGCGACACCAGTCACACGAGGACACCTCCTAGTATTAATGTTATGTTTATGATAAAACATATTGTGAATTGGAGGCGAAAACATTCTTATGCCGACAGGGTCGTAAGTCTCGTAACAGCCTCTGATCTGTCTGTGGCACTTACATAACAGCAGTGATGGAGCGGAGACCGCGGAAAGGATGAATGGCGGCCAAGTTCACAAACACGCACGCACACGTTTTCGCACATCATAATGACTATAGCGTTGCTCAAGTTAAATTCTGCAACACATGGCCGCCACATCAGTGCCTGTGCGCCTTCCTTTTAGCATGATCTGTTTACTTCAACCTCCAGTATTTGTCTGGTGAGGCATGTGCAGCATATGCCTTATCAGATTTAATTGAGCACCGCAGTTTTTTGCTGTTTTGTTTTAATAAAGGTTATGACTTTCCCCAGCTGATTATCAATCGAGCCTCCGCGCCATGGGAAAACTCCCAAGTTGATTAAAATACCAACTGACAAATTTCACGCTTTTAAAAGCCACCGCCTGTTTTGAGCTGCTCTCAGCTGTCATTTCCATGGAGGCACGCGTACTTTTGCGATGGCTGGCGCGGCTGGTCGCCGTCCTGCACATGTGCACGTAGGCAGTGTGGTCTGGTGAAGTCATGGCTAATTCAAGTGCAACAGGAAGTCACTGTCTGCAAATGTAGACGTGTCTGCCGAGGGAGATGCCGCATGCAAAGCCGACAGTGTCCATGTGTGTTCCTGATAGTCGCTAAACACACCTCCCCACTCTTTATCTTGTGTATAGGAGGAGTGTTTGTCTACAACTTGGGACACCTACACGCCGCTCCGACGCTTGAGGCCACTGGGAGATATCTGTGGCGTGTACACATTTATCAACAAAACCCACAAAGGCTATACTGTTTAAGAAAAGTTCACGGAAGCTCCAACGGCGCGTTAAGATCAAGTGCCCCATATGCAGCGTCAAGGAGATTTTCAAAGGTGACAGTTTTCCTCTTTTGTGTTACGTTTAGGTCAGGTGTACCAGCAGTACCAGGCCCCAGGTGGATACCCTCCGCAGCAGCCGGGTGCCCCGTCTCAACAGTATGGAATGCAGTATCCTGGTAAGTGACAAAGGTCAATGTTAAAAGAAGCCTGAGTCCTCATGGTGAGACACTTGTCGAGTACTCTGCTTCTTACCAAAGTTCCCTACAAATACACACACACACACTTGTTCCGTTTTACTTAGCGGTCTTACCTGCATTTTCATCATCTGACTAAAAGGTGCCTGTAACGTCACATGATTGGATTGTGTTTGTGTCATACCGCATGATGAAAGTCTAAACTTCGATACAAAAATTGCTGTTGGAAAGCTTTATAATCAAGTAGGCCTTTCCTTGAATGCAGCTGGAATGCTTCACTATTTTTACATTGTGTATTTTACAGCTGGGTGAAACAAAAAAAATTACTGTTATAGTGTAATTGTATTATCTTATACACATGCAATGATTAATCGCTGAGCAAAATTCATCACTATTTTTGATCAGCGATTTATCGTTTCGATTTTTGTCCAACTTTCAGCTTCTGAACAGTAAATCGTCTTTGTAGTCCTCCCTGAAAGCTGACTGAAAACAATGGCGGGTGCCCCTGTTCGAATGATATGTGAACACAATCTTTTTTGCTTTCTCGATATTTTCTCAGCGGGATATAGCCCCCAGCCAGGAGCCCCCCAACCTGGTCAGCCGCAACAGCAGCAGTTCCAGAACTACGCGCCCCCCTCCTCCCAAGCCCCGGCCGCAGGTCCGCCGGCCCCGGCCCCCAGCTACCAGGGTGGCCAGCAGCCGCAGCAGCCTCATCCTCATCCTCCTCAGGGACCGCAGCAGTACCCACCAGGAGCTTTTCCTCCCCAAAACTATACTTCCCAGGCATCACAGCCTGCCAACTACAGCATGCCGCCCACCTCCCAGCCTGCCGGGTACCAACCTCGTCCGGGATACACCCCACCTCCGGGCAGCACGGTCACCCCTCCGCCTGGGGCTGCTAACCCATATGCCCGGAACCGGCCCCCCTACGGTCAGGGATATGCTCAGCCAGGCCCTGGATACCGGTAAAAGGTGCTCATGAAAGATCCACACATCAGCCTTCGTGGCTCCAATTGATTGGACTGGTTCTGACTTTTTTTTCCCCCCACCCTCCGCATCATATGAATATAAAATCCAAATTTGAAACAGGCAAACTCCCCAGTCTGATGGTGAGTGTTTGTATGCGGTCTATCCAACACATCGCTGGCCTTTTGTTGTTGTTGTAATTCTGACTTCTTTTTTGGGGGGTGTTATTTCATCTCACCATCCTTTTCCCTCTTGTATTTGTTCTTGTTGCACGCATTTGGAAGACCAAAACTGACTGTTTATCCTTCTTTTTACATCATTGCGTGAATGACATCCATATCCTTAAGACTTAGTGCGCTGGCCATCGAACTGAATTCCAGTTTTGTCTTTTTATTGTCACCATAATGTCTGTATTAATCATGATGGGGAAACTAGCTAAGTGAGGGTATACGGGCGGGGTCAATCCCAAGTGAAATATGTAAGATCCCCTTTGGTCACCACTCCTTCACTCTTTCTCTGTCTTATCACCAGTTTTTACTCATATACAAAAATCAAATGACTTCTTCACGTGAGATTAGTCGTTTAGTGTATAAACTGTAACTTTTTTTTTCTTTCTTTAACACAATAAATGATTGAGACCCAGCTGAGTTGTTCGTATTTTCCAACACTTGTGTTGCTGTTGGAGTTCATGCCTTGGCCTTTTCTTTTCCATTTTCCTCCCAAGTAGATTTTGGAATACTGATGTAATGCCGCCGGTATTATATTTTGTTTTCCTGTTTTGAGGCGTGTGGCAGCTTGGTTGTGTTTTGAGGGAGCGTGCGGTCTCTGCTATGTCAAACTGTCTCAGCGAATGAGGGGCAATCGAGCATCAAGCATTTATTAAAGAACATTTTCAGTAGTGATCGAACACCCGCAGCTTCAGTTTCCAAGCCTGAAGTCGCTCATCTCTGATGGATTTGACCACGTAATGGTCGGAAAAATATGAAGGAGTTGTTAAATATGGAAACAGTTTACCTCCGGAGCTGAATTTAAACTATGCAGCCTGTGTGTTCCATCGAATACAAATGAAACTATAAGTTTAAAAATTGTGCTACTGTACCAGTACCACCCACATATATGCATGTCGATAATTATAACGCACTGGGCAATCTTGGCTTTCGCTTTACTTGGCTCATACTGTAGACTGTCACTTTAGCCTGTATCTTGCTTTCCCTTTATATTATACGAAACTTGATGTTAGCTCAGGGCTCCTGACTAACTTTTATTTTTTCTCTAGGACACAATGGTCCCTAATCTGAAATTTGCGGGGCGCACAACTCTAAATCGCATTGGTAAGTAAATATTCACATTTTCTCTATATAACTGAGTAGTGGGCTGGCAAGGGCAGAAGTTGGTCAGCAACAATAGATATCCAAGGATCATTGTCACAAAAAAAAAAAAAAAAAGCAAATTTACTGATCACACATGCGTAAGCAGGTGAAAAATACTTGAACTGCCTCAAGTTTTCGGGAAAGAAAGCCAGCATTTAGTCAGTCGGGAGCTCTACCTTAGTAGATCAAATATTCTTTATTAATTCATTGTAAAGGACCATAACGTTAGCATTTGCTAAAATACTTTAGCCTTAGTGTTTACCTTGCTTAGCATAAAGACCAGAGTCTTAACATTTCTCTTGCTTAGATCTTAGACTTCATCATTCCTGAAATAAACAGCTTTAAAATTGACCTTTTTTAGCTTTGACATCTTAGCCGTTACGTAGCTTAGCGTAAAGACCATAACTTCAGCCCCTTCCCCTTGCTTATCATCAAAGTGATTAGCCTTTACCTTTCTTAGCATGAAGGCGTTTGTCTTAAAGCCTGAGCCCAATTCATTTCCCATGTTTAGGGAAAAGATTTAACAACATCCAAGCCTTTAAAATCACACAGAAACTAGTATCAGTTCATATCAAAACAAGATTTATTGATTGAAAATAGTTTACATGTTGCAACACAAAAGTATTTGTAAGAAATAATGTGAAAATTATGTACAGTTTGCAAAATGTTTCAACAAATATCTTTCTATGCAATTGCCTTATTGGAGAAAAGTTAGCATGTTTCCATTCACTACATCATAGAAGCACATTTTTTTTCCCAATAATTTGAACTTTAAAATCTTTCCAACAATTTGAAACTTGGTAGACAAAAAAAGAAATCACTCCATATACATATATAAACAAAAGTTTAATACTGTGCAATCTGCAACTGCTAGCAATTCCTCAGGAACAGCAAACTGTCGGTCTCGCATGTGTCATATGTGCTTGTAGTTTGCATTGTACAAATGTACAGTCATAATGAGTGGCACCTTGTTTCTGTATCCAGATGGTGTGTGTGTGTGTGTGTGTGTGTGTGTGTGTGTGTGTGTGTGTGTGTGTGTGTGTGTGTGTGTGTGTAGAGGCACGAG
>NW_017806074.1:1336318-1387609 GCF_001891065.2 Hippocampus comes
TCTAGATGGTGTGTGTGTGTGTGTGTGTGTGTGTGTGTGTGTGTGTGTGTGTGTGTGTGTGTGTGTGTGTGTGTGTGTGTATAGCCATGCAAGTCTATGTCCTCTGGATTGCACAAGCACGCGCTATAATCTTGTAACGATCCCTTGATAAATAGTATCATACATTTTGGGAGCCAGCTTCCCAACAATGTCTGTATAATTAACATTTTGGCCACTCATGCATCCATTTTGACACTTTTACAACATTAGGGATGTGTTTCTTGAACCCGTTCATACCTCGTAGCATCCTTAGACACCCCTCCCCTCCCCTAATCTACAGTGTCTATGGCAGGTGCTGGGAACCTCCAGCCTGGTAGCCATATATCTAGCCTGCGAGAGCATTTCATCCAGCCCGCCATGTAATTCTGAAAATAAATCCTCAGCGGAACATCGAACAAACAAATGCCAATAATATCTAATAATACATTTGTTCAATCATGTTTTTTTTTTCTTCATAAATTTAGTTTGGCCCTCAGAGGACTATCAAAATGAGGGTGGGGGGGATAAGGTTCCCCACCACTGATTTTTGGGAACAAGGAAAAGGAGCCGAACCACCTTCATGTTAGGCACCTTTTGGTACTCTTCAACCAGACTTTCTTCTGGACTGCGTGTGGAGTTACCACCACTTGCCGGGTATAGGCGTGCCGCATTCGTACCATCCCACGTAAGTCACATGCGACTTGCCACCGATCTCGCCGAAGCTCACCGGCTCTTGTCGCAGCGCTCTGAAGTAACCTGTGGGGGTTGAGGTGAATGGGATCATCCAGTAGAACACTTTAGTTTACTTGCTGGATTAATCACAACAATCTTGGCAGGAAATGGGATCTTGGTGGAAATGATCGTGTAAAATAAATCTGCACATTGCTCATAAATACCTGGCCTGGATGGTAACTGGTCAGCAAACAGCTGCGTCCCAGTCAGCCCGTCCAAGAAGGAGTCCACAAACTGGCAGTGGTCCTCGCCGTAACCCGATTGATCACCGATATTGTAGAACTTCCCTGAAGAGACAGAAAAAGATTTGTACTCAAGGTTAGAATTTTACGAAGAGAGCTCACACGAACCGAGGCAGACTGAGCAGGACTAATAAAGTAAACATGGATGCACTTCACATTGTGGCGTGACCTCATGTTTGCCACAGTGCTATTTAGCGTTAACGAACAACAGGCAACTCGTTTACAACTTGAAGTACGACTCAAATTTGTATTTACCATTGAGCGAGTCGCTCAGGTAGATCTTGTATCGCAGGGAGTTGCACAGCTGGATGCCCACAAACTTTCGGTACCACGTCCTCTTCACGTATTGCTTCCCGTTGCATTCAGAGTAGGCGTCCGTCTTAAATGGGAATTGCGTCCAGAGGGCATCTTTTCCTGTTCAAAATGATAAAAGGCACATTTATGATGAATTTCAAAGAAAAACCATATGATAAGAAGATCATGATATGAAGCGAGGGCAATATTTACCTGATACGTTTTCACTCACTCGTGGGTCCGCTGCATGTCGAAGGGAAATAATTGTCATTGTCGTGTCGAACATGCAATGTCTGCCTTATACGACAAGAACCCACGTTTATTCATTTTAATGTTTGTCACTCTTGAAAGTCTCTCATGATAAAAAAATAATAATTAGCCAGATGACATAAGTAAGCACAAAATGCAGCTTGTGTTGTCGCCTGTATTAGTCTTTTCCCTCGGGCAATTTATCCTCAGTCAGTTGCTCTCGCGCTCTCTTTTTGGTTTTTATTTTTTTATAATTTATTTGTGTAAAGGTACATATGGGATTTTCTATAATATTTTTTCGACAAATGGTATTGAGTAAAACTTGCCTGACTCCGTATTAAACGTCACAGGCTCGCTGGACGGTCCCGTTCCCAGCTCGTTCTTTGGTGTCACTTTGAACTCGTAACTGAAACAAAACAGAAACAATCAATCCCGCGGATAAACCGAACCTTCGGCACATTTTTGACATTGAAATTCCCCCTTTTTTTCCCCCTGAAATTGTCGCCGTTTCAGAGCCAACGTGAGTCGCGGTGACTCACTCACTAGTCAAACAGCTGATGGTTATTCCACGTGCTCTGAAGCTTAACATATCCTGGCAAAAAAAAAACGGCGCAGGGGATGCTTCTGGTGAACTCCAGATGCAAATCGAAAAACCCTCCACCCACTCCACCCTTTCTGGTTTTGGATTCGTTTTGGTTACATTTGCCTGCAGTAAAAAACCCCAAAATGGTACAAATGGATTTCTGTTATTCAGTGTTTCTCACTCCTTCAAAAAAAAATAAAGTCGTTTTCTGTGCAAAATCCAACGTGTGTGGTGAGATGAGGTTTGTGCTTGTTTATCTGCATTGGCAGCTTTGCCACATACTTGACTTAAGATAAAACCGCTGGAAAACGTGCGCTGTAATCCATCACAATGACGGAGGAATGAGAGATTTCAGGAAAAACAAGGGGGGGGGGGTTGATAACACGCAAGACGCAGCAATTAAACCGGTAAGCCCCTTTTAAAATGACATTTTAATCAGTCCCAGCATAACGCCATTCTCCGACCGATATCACTCCCTTTATTCCCCGGATTTGCTAACAGTCGCGCCACCACAAAGTGAAAAGCAACAAACGATCGTCACCGTGACGTGGTAGTATCGATCACGATTTTTTTTTTTTATCTACTCAGGAACTACGACACGTGGCATATCTCGCGCCAACTACTTTTGATGGATAATGAGTTTTAAAATCTGAATGATCTTGAGACGGTCACATGCCTGCTTTCCGGTTTTAGATTCTCCACCGCCGTGTGCGTCTGGTTCGTTGTCGTCAATATGGACACTTCCTCTCCATTGGGTCCTTTGGCTGTTGATACTACCTCATATTCTGAACATGAGAAGTACAGGCATTTCTATTTTCTTAATCTATTGAATGGTTTATATGAAAAAAAAAACTAAATGGACATCTGTCATAAAGTACTATGTGCAAAGTTCTTGCAGTACCTCTAGTTTCGTTATCGGTTTTCTGCCAATCGAGGATGACGAAAGACGGACACCCTTCGACCGTCACCACCGTGAGGTTGGAGGGCGGGATTCGGGGGGCCGCCGTCACGTTCTGATCGCTGCTGTCCTCGTCGTCTGGGAAGTAAGTCAGGGAGGACGTGATGGAACACGGCTCGTCTGGCTTCTTGTCGGTCTTGTAGACGACGTGAGGAGCTGTGGACGTGTACAGTCGGAGCAGAATATTATTGCTTAGTTTGTATCGCTTGGTTTATAAAGTTTGTTTTTTTAATCAGTTGACATGTTGGTTTTTATTGTTTCTCACAATTGGTTTGTACTGGTCAAGTTGGTTTGTACCATTAGACTGTTGGCTTGTATCAAGTTGACTCATTGGTTTGGATTGTTTGATGGGTAATTTCTATTGGTTGTTGTTTGTATCGTTTGGCCGATTGGTTAGGATGGTTTGTAGCAATTTGACAGTTGGTTTTATTTATTGGCCTTTTTGGTTGGTATTGGTTGACCATCTATATTCATTGCCTCTTGAAATTTGGTTTGCATTGTTGGCTGATGGTCGGTTTGTATTGGTCATTGGTTGGCATGTGGCAGTTGGCACTTGGTTGATGATTGGTTTGCATCGGTTTAATTTGTCATTTTGGTCCGCAACAGAGTTCAATATTGTTTTGTTTTTATCTCAACTCAACTGTATTTATAGAGAACTTTCAAACAGCCATCGCTGCATACAAAGTGCTGTACATGGAGCAACTAACTGACCAAACACATCACATGGGGAGGAAATAAAGTACGATTAAAAGGGCCCAAACGGGTAGTCTTACCCACATAGCGCTTCTTGCCCATAATGTCCACATCGGATGCTGGAAGGGGCCTGAATATGGAGGAATTTTCATTGACCTCAAAACGGCTGCCTGTAAAAAGGAAGCAGGCATGTTATTTTGGTGTGCCGACAGTCTTGGCAGCATGCCTGTCAGCATTTTTCAGAGTTCTGGCACAACAACTTGAAATCACACATCATCTCTTATTTCCTTCTCAGATGACAACCTCCTCACCCGTGGATTCATTGCTCTACACGGAATGATCTCTCCTGAATGTAGACACTTTTACAAGCTAATGGAATCCAGAATACATTCAACGTTTACTTTCAAATCCAAAAATGTTCTAGATTCATTTTGAAGCTTTTCCAGCATGATAGAGCTATGATCAATTGTATATTAACCCTTTCATGCACCCTGTAACCTGATAACATGATAAGCGGTCCACTGTAGTAACCGCTGTCCCTGAAAGGGTTAGAAAAAAAAAAGATATATTCGACTATTCAAAAAAAAACAAGATAAGATTATTTTATTGCTCCCCAGAGGGGAAATGGTGGTACTTTATGACTTTAATAGTCACTCTTGGGCGCCAAAATAAACTAAATGGTGTTGTTTTCCCAAAATCGCAAATGCGACCTATTTTAATGTAGTTGTTAATAGGAACTGAATAATGCGCAATGTTTCAGGTAACACTGAGATGAAACTCTTCTGAATTTTCAGGTTGCCAAACCTTCCTTGGTTTACATTGTGCAGGTTTACATTATGTGTTGTGCATACCATACATCATTACAAAAAAAAAAAAAAAAAAAAAGATGTAGTTTCCTACTGTTTAATGACGGGGTAGTGGTAGTCGTCTGCTGCCTGCGTTCTTGCTTTGGCTTGGACGTGACCAGCGGGAAAGGCTTCAAGATGGACTCCTTGTCGCCTTGTTTGAGGTCCATGGGTTTATCTGAGGTAAGAGAAGGAAAGGAGGAAAGGGCGGGGGTAGTTAATCATGTGACTCACACACAGTTGTGTTCCATCTGCTTTGGTCGTCCATGCAGAGCAGCTCTGTGTCCTTTCTTAGATTAGTTTGCTCCCTGGGATGTGTTGTGCTTTTCGTTGCAAGCTTATCTTTTGTGTTGTGGTCTTTTTTTAAGAAGGCAAGAATATGAGAATAAAGCATTGCGGTGTGACGATTGAGGAGAATGTGGGGTGAAATTAATCCAAGTTTGAGCATTCAACAAGAGGAAATTTTGCGTGAAATCCGATTGCATCGGGACGTCTCAAATCAATCCTCTCGCTACGCCGAACAATTTAAAAATCAACATTTTCACCCACACAATTTAAGGGGGAAAAAAAAAATTAAATGGAATAAAAAGGCAATCAAGTCAAGGATGTAACTTGAGAAGCAGCTCATGCAAGTTTCAGCCCTCACCGTGGTCATTCGGCATCCCCACCAAGTTGGGTCTCTTGTTGACGGGAACGGATTGGCGTAGGACTGCAGAGATTAATTGGAAACATTGCCGACGTTACCGAATTAACAATGGCAAACTCATACAGAGCCAAAGGTGGTCTGCGCTGGAGGAGCAAAAATTCAAAACTGGGAATAAAACGATGGTGGATTAACAAGCTCGCATTTAGAGGTGGATGGGTAATAAAAGTAGACAGCTGTCAACAAAAATGATTTCATACACAAAAAGCGACAATAAAAGCTAGGGATGGGCATGATAATCGATTAATCGAGTGTTGATCAACCGCCCTTGGACAGTGGAAAGGTCATAGAATGAGCTTGCAACCAGCAGAGGTGCTGTTGATTGCAATTTGAAGAACATGACATAAGATGGATGATTTTTTTTTTGTTCCAGCGACGATGACACTGGCATTAAAACAGGAGTTCAGAACATTCAGAGCGTGAATTTACCTTTCATTAATTATCTTTTTTGGAGGGCGTGGGGGGGGGGTCACAATTAATCGATTATATGAGTGTTAATGTCATCAAATGCCCATCCTCGATCAGAGCACGTACGTGTACAAGCCAGGCAGATTGCAAACGTTGCCCCAGTCGACGACGAATCAAAACATCAATTGGCCCCGAAAATTCTTTTAATGATCTGAGAAAACGAACGGCAAGTCCTGCTTTTCTTTTCAACGAGTGACTCATTTCAATAAAAATTAAAAAGAAAAAAGACGTTTGAACCGATGCTTAGTTTCCACAGAATAAGCTTCGATCGTCCTCGCCAACGAGTTTTCAGCCATAACTGCGTCGATCGATCCCATGAGAGAATTTTGCCGGGAATCTAAGCAGAAAGTGAGCAAACCCGAGGAGGCCTGCCATGGAAACAGCTTTGCGACAAACGCTGATTTATTTTTGGGACGCGTGAAAGCCCATCGCACTAAATCATTTTAGAGGAGACGATGCGGCCTGAGGGAGTCTCTCGCCTTGAAGACTTTTTTTTTTTTTTCCTTAATTGGAAAGCAGCTCAGCTACGACACAATTCACAATGCACTCCTTTGGTCATATTTCATTCCCTTATCACGGAGATCAGTCAATGCCTATTGTAACGTGATGCAGTTGTCAATGATCTAAAGCAGCTTCACGACATTGATTTTTGGGATTGTTTCCCCCCCCGCAATCAATGACCTCGGGCTTCAACTCCCCGGCGGAATCGACAGGACGGCCGTCGATGATTCTCCCTGATGAGCCCAAGGTTAACCACCGTATGACAGACGTCTCATGGCAAACGTTATGTCCATGTGGTAATCCATCATGCCGCATGTGATTAAGTGAGCAAAAAGATGATGTCACTCCAAATTGGGTGAAAGTGCAGCGATGTATATCGCATGCGTCGTCAACCCCAACATATGTCTTGGATCATGGCTGTTTTGTACGGCAGCAGTTACATAACTGCTGTCCTTGGCTGTAGGAAACAGCCGGACCTCAAACGCTCCATTCCTGAATGAACTCATATGTTGGAAAAATATAGGCATCGAAAACTGAAGAGCTGTTGCGCGTGACTCTCGGTGAACTGATTCTGCGACGATGCATTGAGCGACAAACAAAAGAGCCACAAACGTTCTGACAAGCAGGGTGAAGCATTGGTGGACTGGGACAAAGAGCGCATGATGATGATGATGATGATGATTATTATGATGTGCACACATTGGGACATACTGTAACAGTGTCTCGTGGGTTAGTGCGTGTGGAACGCAGAAAGGAGATTTTTCTTGTCGGTCTTTACCAGGTTTCTCTTTGGGCCATGCTGCAGGTTTAGGGAGAGCATTGCTCCTATGATGCGCTGTTGGAGGGAGAAGAAGGTCGATTATGAAGTGTTCTGTGTCACCGGTCTTGGCAGTGTCCAGTCAAGAGAAAAGACAGCTGAAGATGTGTGCCTTTGACCTATTTTTTTTTTAAAAAGATGAGCTGTATTTGAAATTGGAGCTGGCATGATTTTATGACATTCATCTTATATTTATATCCTCATTCTCCATTCTCGAAGTCTTTTGAGGTGCCTGTGGGTATGTTTTGGAAAGGATGATACAAACGGGAGGCGGGGAGACCGGCGAAATTGCTCGCACTGTGCTTGGTTTGGCATGCTAGGTGTAAAAAACGTTGCCTGTCCTTGGCGGCGCTGTAGCCAGACATCCCACAAGGCTCAGCGGAGAGGGACTGCAAATCATATTAACGACACCGAGGCCCAAGCCACAAACGCAGCTCATGGCAGAGGTGTAAAGTACATCACACAAGAGCGCGCATGTGGTCGAGCGCGGAGAGTTTTGGGACTTTGCCGAGGAGGACTCAAGACCACAAGATGGTGCAAGCAAACTAGAAACGACAAGCTTTTCAACGTATACGTGACATATTCGCTGCTCAACCAGAAGCCAATCTGCTGTCATCCGTAAATGCGGTGCTGCAGATAAAGATAGGATGTTTGATCAGAGGAGGAGAAAGGGAGATTTAAAGTCGAGGGAGAGAGTTCTCCATTACCCCCAGAAGTCCTGGAGCTGTGGGAGGAGGTGGGGAATGATCTGCCACCATTGCGAGGGAAATGAGGAGGAGGCCGGATACGTGAAAATGTGGTATTTCTTCCTGCCGGATTAGCTGAGGAGATAGTGGGGGAGCGAGGGGCCTCGGCGCTCCGGTTCGTGGTACCTAGATCAGAAGAGAGGCATTCGGGAAGCTTAGTGATCATCCACTCGCGAGCTTGATTCGCGCTACCTAAATGGAACAAATGACAGCGCACATTGGTGAAAGGAATGTAGACGAGAGACCAAGGAATGAAATGACAGCGAGACATGAATGGCACACTGCGTTGTTTGTGAATGGGTGGGGGTTAGGAGGGACTGCTGGGCCGTGATTGACAGCACACATGGTGACAGGGACGATGACGTGGGTGTGAGGATGGAGATGGAGATGGGGAAGCAGTGATATCATCCAGCGGTTTGAGTTGCAACTGGGTGTCATACAGTTTTGACGAAAAGCGGTGACGGTAATGCGGCCAACTTGTCATGGTGTTTACCAAGATTGTAACTATGAGGCTTGTCTGCAGCCGGGGCTGGGATTGGCAGAGGCTTTCCCTTCTCCGGTGGACTAGGAGCTGCATGGGAGAAAACTCATGTATATTCTAAAGGGCATTGGTTGTAAATTTTGACATTGAACATGATCTGTCTTTACGTAAGAGGTGTGTAAAGTAGGTGTTTACCAGTGGGAACTGCCTGCAATGGAGGGACCTCAATGGGGCCAGAGTGACTCGTGCCCCGAGGCTGAATCTCAATTCCAGGCTGCGGTTCTGCTTGAGACTTTGGTGCAAGGATTGCCTCGGTTTGGGATTCGGCTTGGGGCAGATTTTGTGTAGTTGGTGGGAATTGGGAAACGGGTTTCCTTTGGGGTAGAGTGTCTGACAAAGGATGAGACTGGGGCTGTGGCTGGGTCCTACCTGAAGGTTGTGGTTGCTTGCTATGTCTGGTGACGGATTGGTTTTGAGGCTTGGCTCGCTGAGTTTTTGGTTGGGAGTGTGTTTCTGGCCTGTCCGTTCTCTTCAATAAAGGTTGTGTCATGGGCGTTAAAGAAGTCGTCCTCGGTTGGGAAGTTGAATGAACTTTAAACTGTTTTATTGTGCTTGGCCAAGGCTCTGGAGAGTTTTCTTGTTGAGTGAAAGGTTGGACTGCTGTGTCAAAATGGACAATTGATTCGGATTGTGTTTTTATTTGTGGCTCAGTTAAAGAATGGGGTGGTTGTTTAGGTAGGACCCAAGGCATTGTTTGAGTTTGTTGTCTCTGAGGTTGATGGTGCTTTGTTGTTTGAGATGTCTTGGGATGTGCCTCAAATGCAGAATTTATTGTTATTTGTGTTATTGGATGATGTCGTGGTTCAGGCTGACTTGTGGTCTGAGCCTTTGATAGGTGTTGTGGCTTTGTCTGACTTGGATTCTGAGGCTTTGATAGGTGTTGTGGTTCAGACTGACTTGGGGTCTCAGGCTTTGATAGGTGTGCTTCAGGCTGACTTGGGGTCGGAGGCTTTGGTAGGTGTTGCGGCTTTGTCTGACTTGGGATCTGAGGCTTTGATAGGTTTTGTGGCTTTGTCTGACTTGGGGTTTGGGGCTTTGGTAGGGGTTGCGGCTTTGTCTGACTTGGGGTCTGAGACTTTGGTAGGTGTTGTGGCTTTGTCTGACTTGGGGTCTGGGGCTTTGGTAGGGGTTGCGGCTTTGTCTGACTTGGGGTCTGAGACTTTGGTAGGTGTTGTGGCTTTGTCTGACTTGGGGTCTCAGGCTTTGGTAGGTGTTGTGGCTTTGTCTGACTTGGGGTCTGAGGCTTTGATTGGTGTTGTGGCTTTGTCTGACTTGGGGTCTGAGGCTTTGGTAGGTGTGGCTTTGTCTGACTTGGGGTCTGAGACTTTGATTGGTGTTGTGGCTTTGTCTGACTTGGGGTCTGAGGCTTTGGTAGGTGTTGTGGTTCAGGCTGACTTGTGGTCTGAGGCTTTGATAGGTGTTGTGGCTTTGTCTGACTTGGGGTCTGAGGCTTTGGTAGGTGTTGTGGTTCAGGCTGACTTGTGGTCTGAGGCTTTGATAGGTGTTGTGGCTTTGTCTGACTTGGATTCTGAGGCTTTGATAGGTGTTGTGGTTCAGACTGACTTGGGGTCTCAGGCTTTGATAGGTGTGCTTCAGGCTGACTTGGGGTCTGGGGCTTTGATAGGTGTGGTTCAGGCTGACTTGAGGTCTGAGGCTTTGATAGGTGTTGTGGCTTTGTCTGACTTGGGGTCTGAGGCTTTGATAGGTGTGGTTCAGACTGACTTGTGGTCTGAGGCTTTGATAGGGGTTGTGGTTCAAACTGACTTGGGGTCTCAGGCTTTGATAGGTGTATTTCAGGCTGACTTGTGGTCTGAGGCTTTGGTGGGTGTTGTGGTTCAGGCTGATGTGGGGTCTGAGGCTTTGATAAGTGTTGTGGCTTTGTCTGAGTTGGTGTCTGAGGCTTTGCTAGGTGTTGTGGTTCAGGCTGACTTGTGGTCTGAGGCTTTGATGGGTGTTGTGGCTTTGTCTGACTTATTGATTTAGTCTGCATCTTGGGTGTTGATCTGGTTTCTGATTGGGATTGTGCTTGGGGTGTAGGTTGAGATGTTTGATGATAATGTGTCAGAAAAGGGTTATGCGTTATGGTGTGCAACTCCACATCTGGATATGGTTCATGTTGGGGCACGGTCTGGAATCCTAATTGATGAGAATGTGGTTTTTGTTGAGAACCTGTTTGGGGTTGTTCTGGTCTGGGTTTGGATTGTGTCGGTGGTTGGTGGAGATTTAATGGGTATGGGGCACGATTTGGAGGTTGTGCACCGTTTTGCTTGTGGACTGGTACAGAAACTGCTGGATCTGAAATATGAAGTGGAAGTGGGAGATTGGAAACTGAGGGGACCTTGTGGAAAGGAGGAATGACAGATTTGGAGAGGCTTCCACCTGGGTGGCATGTCAGAGAGAGAGAGAAAAGATTTCCAATAAAATCTCTTTGATTCAAATGATAGACAAAAGCAATGACTGAACTGGCTCCAGAAAACGGCAGCAGTTCAGGCAAGGACCTGAAAAATAACATTATGATCCTTGACCTGGTGTAAGTTACACATGATCCTTTTTTTACCTGACACAAGATTCAGTCTCAGAACTATCAAATTTTCCTCGCCAGGATGTCTGTGGTATGAATCCAAAAGCTGTCTCACTCAGACACGAAGATAGAATATTTTGATTGACTACTTGCCTTATGGGCATTGAGAATTGATTCGACTGCCCTTGAACGGGAATCAGAGAGAAAAGTCCAAAAACAGGCAAAGCTGATAAATTTAAATTCTAAGATGACAGTAATGCATAGACTCCAATTTAAGACAGTCCATTGTTGTCATTTCGTTTGCTAACGGTCTGGCTTAACAAACTTGAATCACCATTTACCAATTGGCTGTTTGGTAGTCGCAGGTGCTGCGGATCCAGAGGTAGACAGAGGTTCCTGTTGAGTCGTTGTGGTGGGAGCTGACAAATATAGTACACATGAAGTCATATGAAAGTAGAAAGCAGATTAAATGCTGCATCCATCCTTAAGTGACATCATAGAGGCAAAGTTGTGTTGTAGTTTGTTTTTTTGTGACCATTGCTACATTTCTGAGTTCATGCTCAGAAAAAGAATTACCAAGAGTTGTCTTTGGGATTATGTGGCGGGAGATGGGTTGTCTGCCCTGTGTCTTATTGTGAAGAACTGACAAAGAGGAAAGAAAGAGTGGTTAGGTTCAAAGTCAGCCCAAAATTTATCGCAGTCCTGCAAAAGAAACTGGAAAGTCAAAACAGTTCTTCAGTGCAAGTACCAGTTCACAATAATGCTTTCTTCTTTATTTATTGATACAGGAACAAGCCAAATGGACAGGCCAATGTTCCTTAGATCTTAGAGACAATCAGATTTTTTTTTTCTTCAGGCACTGTAAAACCTAATTCAGGTCTTCTGGAGATAAACTTAGTGTGAGGTGGTCCGGGTTGAGCAGAGGCTGTGTATACTAATCCTTTGTAAAATATTTATTAGGAATTGAGAAAAATAACAAATATGCGTCATCATCCTTCCAAGATCCGATGGTCTAAATTGGAAAAATTGGATCTGCGGCAATGTGAGATGCAATTGTGATGCGTAGCGTGTGCATTTTCTTTCATGCGTCATTGAGATCACCGTCTTACAGTGTTTCTTAGAAAAGCAGCAATCACGGGCATGCCAAAACTATGATCTATATTTCTTTCATTCTGTTTCATTTCAAATCACATTCATGTCGTCTGGGGCCAAGTGTCATCAAGGCTCTGGCAAATCTCCGCCAAACTGCACGTTTTGGGAGTGTAAACAGAACACCTCATTGTGGAGAGAATGTAACGACGCGGTCTGTAAATGCATCACAACATACTGTTTGGGATCAAGTTATGTAAATCGGTGATTGGAGTGAATTAGACTGGATTGCAATTGGAGTTCATCGTATGGTATCACATTGCGATTGGAGTGAATCCTATCGCATTGAATCGCAAATAGCTTAAAATGTTTCGGGAATATATCGTACCAATTGTGTCAAGACAGTGCACTGGTTTGAGTGATTAACATTCTTTGTCCAGTCTTTACTATTTTACTGAAACTTGGCCAACACATGTACAACAACAGCTTTCCGGTAACTGGAATTTGCCAAAAATCAAAGTTTGAATCGACTCTTGTCGGGTCCCTGATTAACTTACCGTGGCGAGGAGCAAAAGGGAACTGCGGACCTTGCGCTAGCGGTTTCTAGTGGGTCAAAAACAAAAGAAGATTCGATCAATACAGTTGCAACAATCACAAAAAATAAATTGAGAACTACCGCAGCATTCGGTTGCTTTTAATATCGCCTGCTGGCATTGGGTGGCTCGAACTTGGACTAAACGGAGAGGCTAGCACACTACAGACAGACTTGGCTTGTTGCGCCCTGGCTGTTCTCATGCCGTTTCCATTCGGCAGCTGCAAGGGAAATTAATGAGGCAAACAACCCTGAGAATAGCATACACATACAAAAAAAATTACAACATGCTCTCCAGAGGTTTATTAATTCTTCCGAGCGCACGCCCCAGTCCCTGAATATGTTTATTATGAGACGAGCTGTTAGTTCTCATTTGTTTCGACGACTCTTTCAGCTTATCCAAAGAGCAAAGCGTCCATTGATGGATGGATACAATCAAACCTCCGTGTGGCTTGTCGTTAGAACTTTTAGTTTATTCTTTGATTGCATTTTTTAAAAAAGACTAAGGTAGTACGTACCACGGGGCTGATGGGACGTTTGAAGATTTTCCTGATGACTTTCTCTGGGGACACAACATTTTATAAATAAATAACGACATTCTCGTAGAAAAAAGGGATGTCATTCAGTTATTGGATGGATCATTGTTCATTATACCAAAAGGATGCTGAGAATGTTGAGTTTTAATGACTATTATGGATAATGGAGTCGGGCCGTTGTGATCAAATTTACCTTGAACACCCCCTGAGCTGATATTGTGGATGACGGGCTTGCTCCACGATCCGGTCTTGTCCTTCGAGCTGGGTTGAACACCGAATTCGTAAACGGCGTTGGGCTTGAGGTGGTCAATGACCGTGTCACTCGTCGGACAGGTTTGGTAGTTCCACTTCCTGTTTCTCTCCCGGTAACGCACTGTGTAGTGTCTGGACCAAAGACAGAACGGAGCAAAGGAAATACTTCAGCTGTAGATCATGTATTTACGAACATTTTGTCAACAATTTTCCTGGCGTTTTCTGTCGACACTATGTAAACGTACCCATCCTCGAGACAGTCATTCATGATATTCCCTTCATAGGGCGTCTTCAGTAGGGTCCCCCAAGAGAGCAAAACTGAGGTGGGGGTCACTGACCCGATAACCAGATGCAGTGGCTTCTCCAATTCGACTTTCCCTGCGGATGAACGCTTATTAACTTACAGTATCTGCTTGCCACTTAGATCAGCGTTCGTGTTAAAAAGTCAGACCTGTGCAGTGCTTTTTCACATCATTGGTCGGGATGGGCTGGACGGCGATAAGGTACTTAGGCTCGGCGTCTGAAGACACAACATTTTGAGGTATGGTCTAAAAGCTTCAAAGACCTTATTATGAAATCAGTATATTAGTGCGAGTCTTTGGCAACCCTCACCAAACTCCGTCTCGTAGGGCTTCCCATTCTCCGGGAGCGGAATGAACTGTTTGGAGAACATGCTGCTGCCGTAGCCCAGGATGTAGCCCTCCAGCTTGGTGTCCGTGTTGGGACGTACAAACTTCATCACAATGGTGTCACCGGTGGCGTTGATGCGGACCTTCATGTTCTGGCGTCGGACTGCGGGAACAGGACAGGATGTGATTATTATTGTTGAAAATGCTTTCTTTGTCGTTACTTTTCGATATTTTCGAGCATTTCCCCTCTAATCTGAAACCATGTTCACCCTGGTATTTTCATTTTTTAAATGTCATTTTAGTTGTCAGCTTCACTTGGCAACGTGAAATTTGGTAAGCATGTCTAATATGAGTAGACCCACAAAAAAAGTATCAAAAGCATTGCCTCAAAAGACATGGGGCGCTGCCATTTTGGTTCAAAGCAGCCGTTCTGTCATTTTGGGCCATTTCCAGCAGCCCTTCAAAAATGAACTCATTCCAGAGATTTAAATTTGAACCACATGTCATAGATGCATGAAACTAAATATCAGGAGGGGAGGGAGTTTTTGTCTTTGTCTATGAAGTTTGATTAACCCCCCATCCCCCACCTCCATATAACATGAAACTCATCGTTGCTGAGTTCCACCAGGTCAGAACTTGACCAGTTGAGTTCTATGTGATGACCGTCGCATTCTGAAGAAAAAAAAAAAAATCATAAATCATAATCGCCCCATACCGACAGCAAATGTTTTAGGTTCCGCTCTGCACCTTCCAAATTTTATCAAGTCCAGCTTTATCCAACTTCAAATTGTGTGTAAAGAAACTTGATGAGCCGGGCGAAAAACAGAGCCAAAACTATCATTGAGAATCAAATCCACTCAAATAATTGAGTCGTATTTTTCTGTGTTCACACTGGATCTTGAGGTCAGCAATTAGCCAATTAATTTTTTTATTTATTGGGAGCGATGATGCTCGGATGAGTGAATCGGGGTCATAACGGTGATGGATGACTGACGATTGGCGCATAAACACACAGAACATTAATCAGAATACTGGGCATCCTTGTGCTGTCAATTACCAGATGTGACAAAAGAATGACTGGCGAGTTGATCAAATTAAGTGCGCTTTTGTGGGATTGTTGGTTGGCTTTTCCCTCGTCTTCTTCAAATTAACATTGACAACGGAGCAATTAGTGGATTTTTATGGTTTTAGAAAGAGGATCGGAGTGACAGATGAGCCCGTAAGGGCTTCAACCTCCGTCCTTTGTAGTCAAGCCTAGAAACAGCAAACTTTCCGAAGCACATGTCCTTGGCTTCAATCTCAGCACCAAATGAAATAGTGGAACTTTGCATGCCGACTACCGCTCGCGGCTGCCAGACCCCAACGCAGACACTTGCAAAGGGGGAAGCCCTGGATTTGAAAAATACCCTTCTTAGCTTTTCCAGCTATGTGTTCCCGATGAAAACCTCAATCAAAAGCATTTCTTTTCACTTCTCCCACCAAGGGTCCCCACAAAAGCACAAGTGAGATTGGCCGAGTGAGTAGGAAACATCAGGAAACTTCTGGCAATGTGTTTTTCAAATCAAATACAAGCAAAGACTGGCTCGGACTCACGTTGACCATTAGGCCTGCGAGTCGCTTAAAAACTGTTTAGTCTTATCAATATTTCTCAAGTACGGTGATTAGATCTAGATGATCTGACTAAGCCACGGGCCTGATCAGCGATCCATCACTCAGCTACAATTCTCACATTGTTGCTTTTTTGCAATGCACTGTTGAGGCTCTCAGAACACCCTCCCCCCCTACTGGCTGTCACCCAAATTGCTCTGTGATATCATTTCTCTTTTCCACACAATATTAGTGGCCAATCTTTCAGACTAAACAGTACTCGGTGCCAGAATTTCAACAAATCCTAATCGGGGTCAGTTTATCCAAATTTGTCTTCGCGGAACATTTGCAGCTATTACATTCTAGATTGACTCAGGAAACATCTGTTCGTACTGAAAACAAAATAAAGAAATAAATAATACAAAGGAGTGTACCCCCCACCCCCAAAAAAAAACTATTTTACAAAATAATCTACAAAAAAAACGTAAAAAGTAAAAATGTGAGTATAAAATCGTAATATTGTGATTGAAGAGCGGTAATTTAAGAATGAGGTTGCAAAATAATCCAAAATGTTGCGATGTCATCTGAAATCGTAACAATGCAAGAAAAACAGTTGCAATTTCATGTGGCAAACACTGAGAAGATGAACTTCAGATTTTCTAGCATTACCTCGTAGTACAACGAGAAAAAAGTTGGCTATTTTGCCCTCTGTATTTTTCCTCATAAAATTTGGATTTATTCCCTTTTCAACCAGACGCTAATATCTTCATTCGGGACCAATGACATCTCCCTTGCATGCTTATGAGTGACAGCTGACCCACTTTCCGTTATCTGGCCATTTGAAATGACACGATGATTATCTCCAGACCGTCCCAAATGATCACTTTGCGCACTCATTCTACCAAAAACAAACATGGTTTGTGTTTTATAACGCTAATTAAGATAAAACCATTCCGTTCAAATATTATGACTCCGGCAGTCTTGCTCCAAATGTGAAACCAGTTAATTCCCACTAAACTGCACGTGCAAACCCTTCAAAATGCAATGAAGTCACCAATCGGCATGTGGCATTACCCAATAAATCAAGTCTCACAACCTGATAAACATTTAAGAATTGTCCTCTCCATCTCATGTTTTGGTGAGTAAGCCGAAGAGGTCATTCAGTTGGCTTGAAAAGCAGCAACACCCTCAAACTGGAGACTGGAGCTTGGCTCCAAAGAGGACGTTATCGCCTGGTGATGCATGATCCCCCGGGAAAGGGAGTCGCATAATATTGGTGAAGAAAACACACGCTCACGTCAGCTTTGGCCACAAATTTCCGTGTTACCACGAAGCGCACATAAAGGTGAACAATTGGTGGAATTTTTTTACCAGAACTTGGTGATTAAAAAAAATATGCATCAAAGGATTGAGCTTGCCTCTGTATCAAGAGGTTTTCTTTCTTTTTTTTCCTGGGCTTTGTTAGCCTTTTAATGGACAATGCTACTCAGAAAGGAAGGAAGGCATTTTACTTTTGTATTTTCTACTATAAACATTACTTTTTTTGGGGGGGGGGGTACTTTTGTTTTTTTTATTCACTTGTTTCTTCAACACTAAGCATTTAGAATCAAACTACTGTACTACATTAAGCACCATAGAAAATAGATGGACAGCTGTTTGATGAGAAGAAGCAAAAGTAAAGCTCTGGAATGCTATGCTAGCTCTTCACGCTAGCTGCCTGCTTCTACTGTTTCTTCCTTTAAGAGTGGGGGTTGTTGTTGTTGTTTTTTGTTGCTCTTGTTGATTTATTCACTTGTTTTTTTCAGTGCTAAGCATTTAGAATCAAACTAATACAATAACTTGTGTATTACCAAACCACCAAATAGCATCAGTGAATTTGTCTCACTTTAAATACTTGCAGTATAAATTCCCCCACTGATTTTGAGAGCCATAAATTTGATGCAGGGAGAGCTGTAGCATGGATTGTTGTGTTCTCAAACAAAAAGTCTTTGTTGGAGTCGGTGTGGACGTTTTAGTGGGTCACACAACACATCTGCTCTCATCTCCCAAACTAAATGAGGGTGTATAAACTTTATACCCTTGTACTATACTGCCCAAAAAAAACTATATCCCCTCACATGCTTGATCGTTTAAATCAATTACACTGAGTGAAGTTGATTAATCCCCCCCACCCTCCGCACTCCCTCCTTTCACCTCCCCAAACACAGTTTTTGCCAAACACACAAGAGGTGATCTCAAGCCAGAGTGCTAGAAGTTGGGAGGTAGATAGAAGAGCCGAAACAGATGTTTTTATGACCTACTCCATTTAGGGCAATGGAGTGTGAAAAACTTGCCGTGCCCCGTGCCAGCCGCGGCACAGACAGTTGAAAATAATTTACATAGCGACAAGGCAATGACAGCTCCAGTGACCTATATTAGTTCAAACGGGACTGAGGGAATATCGGCTATAAATCAGTGGGAGTCTATTTTGGAAAAATCCCTGCACCGGCGGGAGATAGTCATGCCAGGGATCGCACTCGGCAAATTTTCCTTGGCGGCCTCTGTGCTGTTTTCACACTACAAATGGCTTTGGGGATATTTTTAAAGGAGCCACCGCAACTTTCTCTTCCCCCTTGCGGCGCTGCTTCATCCCATCCTTCTTCTCCCATGCTAAATGTGGAAGTGGCCATCTTTCCATCATCTTGACACTTCGGGATTCCACATTCATCCGGTAACCCTTCCTCTCTTTGCTGTCTTCACAAACCATTGCCATCATTTATCCGCGCTTGATCTGCGGTTTTGTTTCGCTGCCTCAATGCTCCCTCCAAGGCATTTATCATCTAAATGTGGGTCGGTCGTAAATAATTTCTTTGTTGTGATAGCGAACAGGGTGATTTGTGATCGCGAAAGGGGTGATGTCATACATTGCGTTCTAGGATACAGTTTTATGTTTTGTTTTTGTTATTTGGTTTTAGTTAGTTGCTTTGAATTTGGAAGCAAGATTCGACGATACAGTAAAAATCTGTGATGCAGAGAGATCATTTAAAAAAAAAAGAAAAACAGAGTGAAACAGATTAAAATACACCTATTTTGAACACATTGATCCCGTAATCGAACGCACACAAAATTGGAATCCCAACTCATTTTGCCACAAAGTAAAAGCAAATCCTGCAGTCACTGTAATTGACCTCAAAATGGAAAAATTTCAATCAACGTGGCCTACCCATATGCACACCAAGTTTGTGAGGGCAAAACCCGCCTGGCGATGGGGAAGTGGGGGTGCGCCAACATTGCCTGAGCTCAGAAGTGAATGTGTGCCTTAAATAACTTGGGAAAGTTATCCTAAACCAGGATTCCCAAATTGTGGTGCACCATCAGGTGGGTGTGTGTAATTACAAGTTTAATGGTTTTCAGGAATGATAAATAGGAGACGGGGTGCGCCAACACTTCCCGGAGATTTAAAGGGATGCATTTCCTAAAAAAGTAAAAAAAAAAAAAAACAAGTCCAAAGCCCACAATTGAAAAGGAAACACGTGTTTTTGCACTGTCGCGTGTTTTTCTTGATGTGGTCATGTTTTGATCATCTTTGCAGTACTACACATGAAGACGTGGCTAAAAATAGGCTTTCAACAGATGTCAAAGGCTGTCTCACTTGAAGAACTCTGTAACAGTTCACGGTGCATATTTTTGGACTGAGCTTAGAAGAAGCCCTTCATATCTTCAAATCATCATTGCTTTAAACAAAAAAAACAAGCACGTCATTTCATAATGTGCTTGACTCTCAAATCAGGTGCTTGCGCCAAGAAATACACACACTGGAAAAAAAAAAAAAAAAAAACCTGCCCTCTTCCCCACAGAGAAGAAATAGTAAAACAAGCGCAAAGCTGAACACCGTGACTTGTCTGCAAGCCAACTTCTGCCAGCAAGCGTTGAGCGTTAGTCGAGTCGGGCTGCTGGCTGCTCACCTCACATCATTTTCACAAGCATCAAAGTCTTCATAAAAGCTTGAGCACACACAAATTCGGCTGGAACCGTGGCTGCTCAGTACGCAGCAGCGAAAACCAGGGCTGGAGTTGGTTTGTGCAATGTGAGACAGGAAAATATTCTGTTGACCAAAACTGCCAATCAGTGACTCAATTATCTAATCTACTGAGACTGGGTTCTGGAAAGAGAGAGGAAATTAAATCCCCGCGAGGAGCCTTAGCTCAAGTTTTGTTCAAACTCCCAAAAGGGAGGCAAAAGGTCCGCAATATGTGTCGACTCTAAAACACTGTAGTGCTAATCTCCCATCTGTGCCGCTGGAATTACTGTCGACGTTCAGTGTGTGGTCCTTACGCTTCGGCACGATCCGAGACGGCACAGCTGGGGCATTTGCGGGCGCTTTCATCAGAGTGGAACTCGTGCAATTCGGGGTTTTTTTTTTTTTTTTTTTTAAGGCGAGAGGGAGGGGGTCGAATCACACAGAGCCAGGTCAGTTGCGTAGGAAAGTTACGCGAGGATGCCGATGTTCTTCTCGGCCATTTTGAGCAATCGAGTTGTCTCGCCGCGACTCTGGCCTCTTCTCGCACACGGAATGAAGCAAACACTGCGGGATCTCTTGATCGACCGTTTTGGCCACACCGAATGAGCAAAACGGAAATGTCTTTTGTGGCACACCTCGCACTGTCGGCGCGACCAATTTATACAACCTGCCAAGATACCCGAGCGTCTCAACAGTTTAAGCGGAATGCTGCCTAAGTCTTTTCACTTTTTATAAAAGATAACCGTTGCTATTCATAAATGTATGCGTGTGCATTCTTTCCACAATTCAACGAGTTGACAGGAAATGGCAAGCACACAACGTACCAACCTTAGAAGAAGAAGAGGAAGTTGTTGCGGGGCCATCGGAGTTCTTTTCAGCCTTACCTTCATTTGTGTCAATAATGCAGTGACCACGGATGTCTTCTGGGAATTGACAGCAATTATTTTCTTTTTTGTCTCTGCCTCAATCTTCTTCAGGTCAAGTGCACTTTGCTCCAGCTGCCTCAGCCTAGAACACACGGAAGTAGTTCCAAATGAATACCATGACAACGGATCTTTAGAGCGAACCGGTTGATAAGCCGCACCCGCTAAATTAGGTGATTGATGGTGTCAAGAAGAAGAAGTAGACTGTCGGGAAACTAAACTAAAGATGAAGTCAAACGCCGGCAGTTGTGCCACAGCATTTGCCCCGTTTGTACCGTTGCACGTTCTATTCGATTCACACGAATGGAAGAGCTGCTTAAGGCGCTGTGGCTTGAAGGCCGGCGGGGAAAGTGGTGGCTTGTGGTTCAAACTTGAGGTCGCTTGTGCTTAAAAAAAAAAAAAAAAAAAAAGCCCGGGGGGGGGGCGCTTCTCTCGGTTAGCAGGTACAGGTACGGGGGTTTCTTGCTTGCAAAGAGACCGGACCACTTCTCTGAGCTTGTGCAGCACACTTGACCGCAGCTCGGGATGCTGCTGCACCTTCTATACCTCCCTGATGGAGGGGAGGGGTCAGTCAGAGGGAGACAGACACACTGGCTTTCTCTCGAAAAGGAGTTGTCGCCAAACCTCCCGCCCTTCTCTCCTCTTCTGTATTTATTTCTTTTTTTTTTTCCTTACACTTTCCCTCCCTGCTTCGTCTGGTGGGTCCGCACCATTTCTGCTTTCCATCTGCAGCAGAGGCTCCCTGACACAAGTCATTGTTTTCCTTCGCCTTCCCTTGTGCTTCTCCCCGGGAGTGTTTGTATGCACAGGAACAGTCACGTTCAGAGCAGCGCGCTTACAAGCACATCTATTTTGGCCTTCGTATGCATGCCCTACTGCGAAATTCATAAAATGTGACAGCTGAGGTTTTAACCCATTATGGTAATGTATGTAGCAGCCTTTGCCAAACTCAAGGAGCCGAGGGTGTTGCCTTTGGCAACGGAGTTCCCGAGCCGAGAAACAAAAACATATGAAAAAGTTTGATGGGGGGAAAAAAAGGCAGTGATCAAATCCTTCTAAATCAGGGGTCACCAACTCCGGTCCTGGTGGGGCCTTCTCCTGCATGTTAGCGATGTCCCCCCCCAGCCCCTCACCCCACAACATACCTGACTCAAACAATTAGCTCAGCAGCAAGCTCTACAGGAGCCTGATCACGAACCAATCAGGCGTGTTGGAGGAGGGAAACATCAAAATCGTGCAGGATAGGGATCCTCCAGGACCGGAGTTGGTTTTAAATACTCTTTCTGAAAAGACTTTCATTACCCACGGCATTTTACAACTTTTCCTGTACTTTTTGTATGCTCATTTTGACAACCGTCATTATCACTTGTACATGAAATGTCTTCTTTTTGTTTTTGGGAGATGGGTCTGCTGCATGGCTTCCCTGCATGGATCCGCTACGCTGGTTGACAAAGTGTAAATTGGCAGCTTGGAGATGAGGTACCGCCTCCAAGCCGTTCACAACCCGCTGTAGCATTGGCCTAGGTTGTCGTGGTAACGCAAGTGTTCTCAAGGTGGTTTCGGGTGAGCAGTGGCTCTTTTCTATGTGACAAAACAATCCGCCCACAAAAAAAAAAAGTTTGCTGTACTTGTTGAAGTGAACGGAACAATGCCAGAATACTTTTATTATGACATTTGAGAACTGACTGTGGCAATACATAAATACTGTATGTCTATTTAAAGCAGACCACGCAGAATATATTGGCAACGTGCACTTTCATTTTTGTCGCAGTCAATGTTACGGCAATACATTGTTTCTTTTTCAACTTTGAAGTTCTGGGTTCATCAACATTCCCTATCATCGTGACACACTGGACCAGTTAGACCATTTTCAGCCCCCTGGGTAAGCAATTAGTGCTAAGTGGCAACATCAAGGGTGCAGTCTGCATTCCAAAACTAATGGGATTCAACAACAAAGAGTGAGGTGGCAATAAACCGGGTGTGGGGGAATTGCTTGCTTGCAGTAACTCAGTCTATTTGTGACCTGACTTAGGGATCACCGGGTTAAAGGTTCTGATCCTGCTTTCTGAAGAAGAAACACAGACATCTGAGTGGTTGTGGAGAGATGCTTGTCAGGTCAAGGTAACTTCTTTTTGAAAAGTCGATGAATGGTTGATGGTCCCCATAACGCATGTAAATGTCGAAACCAGTCCAAAAAGGCTGTGGACCATTGGTCTAATTTGTTTTTTTTTTTTTTTTTTTTTTTTAAATTTTCCTTAAACCAAACCTAACCTATGCCAACGATGTATCGGGCCAGGCCGGTCGTAAATAATTTCTTTGTTGTGATAGCGAACAGGGTGATTTGTGATCGCGAAAGGGGTGATGTCATACATTGCGTTCTAGGATACAGTTTTATGTTTTGTTTTTGTTATTTGGTTTTAGTTAGTTGCTTTGAATTTGGAAGCAAGATTCGACGATACAGTAAAAATATGTGATGCAGAGAGATCATTTAAAAAAAAAAAGAAAAACAGAGTGAAACAGATTAAAATACCCCTATTTTGAACACATTGATCCCGTAATCGAACGCACACAAAATTGGAATCCCAACTCATTTTGCCACAAAGTAAAAGCAAATCCTGCAGTCACTGTAATTGACCTCAAAATGGAAAAATTTCAATCAACGTGGCCTACCCATATGCACACCAAGTTTGTGAGGGCAAAACCCGCCTGGCGATGGGGAAGTGGGGGTGCGCCAACATTGCCTGAGCTCAGAAGTGAATGTGTGCCTTAAATAACTTGGGAAAGTTATCCTAAACCAGGATTCCCAAATTGTGGTGCACCATCAGGTGGGTGTGTGTAATTACAAGTTTAATGGTTTTCAGGAATGATAAATAGGAGACGGGGTGCGCCAACACTTCCCGGAGATTTAAAGGGATGCATTTCCTAAAAAAGTAAAAAAAAAAAAAAACAAGTCCAAAGCCCACAATTGAAAAGGAAACACGTGTTTTTGCACTGTCGCGTGTTTTTCTTGATGTGGTCATGTTTTGATCATCTTTGCAGTACTACACATGAAGACGTGGCTAAAAATAGGCTTTCAACAGATGTCAAAGGCTGTCTCACTTGAAGAACTCTGTAACATTTCACGGTGCATATTTTTGGACTGAGCTTAGAAGAAGCCCTTCATATCTTCAAATCATCATTGCTTTAAACAAAAAAAACAAGCACGTCATTTCATAATGTGCTTGACTCTCAAATCAGGTGCTTGCGCCAAGAAATACACACACTGGAAAAAAAAAAAAAAAAACCTGCCCTCTTCCCCACAGAGAAGAAATAGTAAAACAAGCGCAAAGCTGAACACCGTGACTTGTCTGCAAGCCAACTTCTGCCAGCAAGCGTTGAGCGTTAGTCGAGTCGGGCTGCTGGCTGCTCACCTCACATCATTTTCACAAGCATCAAAGTCTTCATAAAAGCTTGAGCACACACAAATTCGGCTGGAACCGTGGCTGCTCAGTACGCAGCAGCGAAAACCAGGGCTGGAGTTGGTTTGTGCAATGTGAGACAGGAAAATATTCTGTTGACCAAAACTGCCAATCAGTGACTCAATTATCTAATCTACTGAGACTGGGTTCTGGAAAGAGAGAGGAAATTAAATCCCCGCGAGGAGCCTTAGCTCAAGTTTTGTTCAAACTCCCAAAAGGGAGGCAAAAGGTCCGCAATATGTGTCGACTCTAAAACACTGTAGTGCTAATCTCCCATCTGTGCCGCTGGAATTACTGTCGACGTTCAGTGTGTGGTCCTTACGCTTCGGCACGATCCGAGACGGCACAGCTGGGGCATTTGCGGGCGCTTTCATCAGAGTGGAACTCGTGCAATTCGGGGTTTTTTTTTTTTTTTTTTTTTAATCGCCACAACAGAAAGTCGACACCTCCTGCTGTGACACTCGCAGGAACTTCATCTTGTGAGCTTGTCTCGCAAGATTAACCTTTCAACTGCCTAACCCGAGGACGTCTCCAAGTAAAACTCATGACGGACCAGCTGTGCTTTGGTCGTGTCAGTGAAATGTGACTCATTCAAAAAAAAATCTTGCCGTTAGTCTGGCAGGTGAGAGAAAGAGACTTCTGTCGGGATGATGCTCTTTCGCATTTGGCAGGACCAAATTAGAAGCACTTCCAGTACTGAACAAAATGGATTCCTCCATTATTCAGGTACAACGAGGCACGGCCCAGGTTGGGGGATGTTTACACGGATGAAATGATCAAACATTTACGATGGACCTTTGGACAAGAGTGATAACCTTTCAAATTTCTCTCTCATTAGGAAAGAGCAGGTGGAATCTTGAACTCCAGACCACCAAGAGATGATGACCCATCCATTCATTTTCTACCGCTTATGCTGTTCAGGCGCCGCAGGTAAGCGGAACGCCAACCCGGCTGACTTTGGGAGAGAGGCGGGACATAGACTCAAAGCAGGTTGCCGGTTCATCATCATCATCACTGATAAAGCGGACGCACGTGATAACGTAGGCGTGTCCTACCTCTGCTCCTGCGTGGCGTGGAGGGACCGGACAAAACTATCCCAGCGATGAGGACCACCAGGAAGAGGACAAGAAAGCCGGGCGAGCGCTGCTGCATCCTTGCCATGACTGCGGCACCCGCGGATGTGGAATCTTGCGGCGAATGGACCAGCACTGGCGTCTCAAGGTTCAGCTGAGGCTCGAAAGTCACGTGGGGTTAGCAGGTACAGGTACGGGGGTTTCTTGCTTGCAAAGAGACCGGACCACTTCTCTGAGCTTGTGCAGCACACTTGACTGCAGCTCGGGATGCTGCTGCACCTTCTATACCTCCCTGATGGAGGGGAGGGGTCAGTCAGAGGGAGACAGACACACTGGCTTTCTCTCGAAAAGGAGTTGTCGCCAAACCTCCCGCCCTTCTCTCCTCTTCTGTATTTATTTCTTTTTTTTTTTCCTTACACTTTCCCTCCCTGCTTCGTCTGGTGGGTCCGCACCATTTCTGCTTTCCATCTGCAGCAGAGGCTCCCTGACACAAGTCATTGTTTTCCTTCGCCTTCCCTTGTGCTTCTCCCCGGGAGTGTTTGTATGCACAGGAACAGTCACGTTCAGAGCAGCGCGCTTACAAGCACATCTATTTTGGCCTTCGTATGCATGCCCTACTGCGAAATTCATAAAATGTGACAGCTGAGGTTTTAACCCATTATGGTAATGTATGTAGCAGCCTTTGCCAAACTCAAGGAGCCGAGGGTGTTGCCTTTGGCAACGGAGTTCCCGAGCCGAGAAACAAAAACATATGAAAAAGTTTGATGGGGGGAAAAAAAGGCAGTGATCAAATCCTTCTAAATCAGGGGTCACCAACTCCGGTCCTGGTGGGGCCTTCTCCTGCATGTTAGCGATGTCCCCCCCCAGCCCCTCACCCCACAACATACCTGACTCAAACAATTAGCTCAGCAGCAAGCTCTACAGGAGCCTGATCACGAACCAATCAGGCGTGTTGGAGGAGGGAAACATCAAAATCGTGCAGGATAGGGATCCTCCAGGACCGGAGTTGGTTTTAAATACTCTTTCTGAAAAGACTTTCATTACCCACGGCATTTTACAACTTTTCCTGTACTTTTTGTATGCTCATTTTGACAACCGTCATTATCACTTGTACATGAATAACCGTCATGTCTTTTTTGGGAGATGGGTCTGCTGCATGGCTTCCCTGCATGGATCCGCTACGCTGGTTGACAAAGTGTCAATTGACAGCTTGGAGATGAGGTACCGCCTCCAAGCCGTTCACAACCCGCTGTAGCATTGGCCTAGGTTGTCGTGGTAACGCAAGTGTTCTCAAGGTGGTTTCGGGTGAGCAGTGGCTCTTTTCTATGTGACAAAACAATCCGCCCACAAAAAAAAAAAGTTTGCTGTACTTGTTGAAGTGAACGGAACAATGCCAGAATACTTTTATTATGACATTTGAGAACTGACTGTGGCAATACATAAATACTGTATGTCTATTTAAAGCAGACCACGCAGAATATATTGGCAACGTTTGTCGCAGTCAACCCATTTGTCAATGTTACGGCAATACATTGTTTCTTTTTCAACTTTGAAGTTCTGGGTTCATCAACATTCCCTATCATCGTGACACACTGGACCAGTTAGACCATTTTCAGCCCCCTGGGTAAGCAATTAGTGCTAAGTGGCAACATCAAGGGTGCAGTCTGCATTCCAAAACTAATGGGATTCAACAACAAAGAGTGAGGTGGCAATAAACCGGGTGTGGGGGAATTGCTTGCTTGCAGTAACTCAGTCTGTTTGTGACCTGACTTAGGGATCACTGGGTTAAAGGTTCTGATCCTGCTTTCTGAAGAAGAAACACAGACATCTGAGTGGTTGTGGAGAGATGCTTGTCAGGTCAAGGTAACTTCTTTTTGAAAAGTCGATGAATGGTTGACGGTCCCCATAACGCATGTAATTGTCGAAACCAGTCCAAAAAGGTTGTGGACCATTGGTCTAATTTGTTCTTTTTTTTTTTTTTTTTTTTTTTTTTTTTTTAATTGTCCTTAAACCAAACCTAACCTATGCCAACGATGTATCGTGACAGGCAGAACAAATAAAATACGGCACTCTTCCTTTAGATGGTCCATTTAGCTACATCATTAACACGTGCATTCACTTTTCGTGACATTTTTGTTTGATAATGTGCGATGAGGACGTAAAATTTTGCCTTGGCTCAACAAGGTTGGGAAACACTAAATTGCATGATCCACGGCAGAGATCTGTTCCTACGACGGCGACATCGGCCCGATAGGAAACATTCCAATGAAGTTCAAAGGAGAGGATTGTTTGATAATGTGCGATGAGGACGTAAAATTTTGCCTTGGCTCAACAAGTTTGGGAAACACTAAATTGCATGATCCACGCCAGAGATCTGTTCCTACAATGGCGACATCGGCCAAATAGGAAACATTCCAATGAAGTTCAAAGGAGAGGATAAGACAACAGTATTTGACGCTACCTGTAACAGTTTATTTCTAGTTTTCTCATCCTTTAGATCAGCAGTCCCCAACCTTTTTTGCCCCACGGACCGGTTTAATGTCAGACAATATATTCACAGAACTGCCTTATAAATACAACATCTGGATAAATACAACAAAATAATACGATGTGACCTGCATGAAACCTGTGGTATTTTCCGAACGTGCTATCTGGCCGCAACACTCTGGTCGCTATGGTAACGTTTAAACGTGCCTTCAAAATAAGATACACCGCAAACACAAAATGCACGAAAAATACGACTCACCATCACCGCATACTATGCAGGGAGGGCTTGGTGCGTGGGAATCTCCCATTGAGATAAAGCCGTATATTAAGTAGGACCCCTGATACTGTCTTAAATTAAATGTAGCCTTTGTTTTCTTGGAAGTCGTGGGCTCCTCTTCTGTCTCCTGGCTGGGCATTTTCCCCTTCCCAAAGAAACTTTCCAAAGGCGTTTGTTTTTTACTCATTTTGCTAGCTCCTGGGTTTCATTTTAGCAGTAACCTATCACGTGACCGAGAAGCGCGCCTTTACCTGGCTCAAGAGTGACATACTGTGGATGGATGTAACAGAGATTCCGGTAATTTTTCAAAATAAAACATCTTTCAGATTCCAAATGAAAAAAAAGTAATGCAAGTTATTTCATCTTTCTGTGCGGCCCAGTACCAAATAACCCGCAGACCGGTGCCGGTCCGCGGCCCGGGGATTGGGGACCTGCCTTTACCAAAATGAAAAAAAAAGTAATGCAAGTTATTTCACCTTTCTGTGCGGCCCAGTACAAATAACCCATGGACCGGTACCGGTCCGCGGCCCGGAGATTGGGGACCACTGCTTTCGGTCATCTTAAGGACAATGCATGTGACAATGTATGTATGCAAGTACAGGTAAAGTGGTAAATGAGTCTGCATTCTTCTGCCTACTTTTTCTTACTCCGCTGTGCCATTAGTTATCTTGAAAGCGAGTATGTCGGGACCTTCATAAACCAGAGACACCATGTACTTCCTAGGACACAGATTGTACCTCCGCCAAAGCCTTAAAGTGAGGCCACCGCACAACAGCTAAAAATACACCTTCAAGGAAGTGTATCTTCGAGTTCAGCAACAAACCGTTGACTGGCATGTTTATCGTCCGTTGAGGACCTCGGAGCGCATTGGTGGGGACCTGACGGAGGCAGAGGCCAGGGAAACGGCTCACAGAACGCGTTTGCCAACCAATCAAGTCACCTACGTGCATGCGTGTGCGCCAGCGCGGCTGCCAAAGCAGTTTGGAAGCGCCCTTTTGATCCCCTTAAAAAGGATCTGATCCCGGCATCGTGCTTTGGCCTCCTGGTTTGGCTGCCCACGTTACTGAATAAACACACACACACACACACACACACACACACACACACACGCAAGTACACACTGAGTCAGCTTTCGGGAGTCCAAAATGGTGAAGGGCTACCATTATATTCCATGGAAACATTGTCTCTCATCATGCAGTCTATAAATGTCTTCTCCGGTGATGCCATGGAGACACACTAAGGTCAAATGTAGCACAAACGTGCCTTGTGACAGCATTACATCTTGATCTTACAATATGTCATTGTTTACAAAGACTCACTTTCCTTTTTTTTTTTTTTTTTCTTTTCTTAAACATGTGCTTCTAGGAAGTTGACGCGTGCATGTTCCTTCCCCTTTTCAATGGTGGCCGGCCAAGACTTTCTGGTAGGCCTCAAGGCCACGACGCGTGTAGTAAGTGCGAGTGCATGGCGCGCACATGGTCGCTTCGCACGTGCGCGGACGCGCCGTGCGGCGTCCCCGCCCTACGAAAGTAGTTGATTATCCCACATGCCATTGCACGAGACGGGAAACGCGGGGCGCGCGCCAGCGGGGGCGTGTCCCCTGGGGAAGCAGGACTTTGGAATGGAAGCGCGCCTTTCATCGCAACGAGAGAGCCCATCAAATATAATAATGGCAATAATAATAATAACAGTCTGCTTGAATGATGAACGAGCGCAGCGAGTAATCAACCTGACCTGGCCCGCTCGCTGACTGGATCTGTCAGTTCATGACATCACGTTATATAACATACCCCGTCTTTTTGTTGTTGTTCTTTTTCTTTTTCACTGAGATCTTTCACTGTTCCGACCTTGAACTACAGTGGACAAGCACACATATTCTTTTATTTGACACCGTTTATTTCATAAAAATGATATGCTACCATTTTCTTGGGAGCGATAAAAAGCAAAACGACTGCTCCGGGACAGCTTTAGGACCATAAACGGAAATCTTTTGTACGTGTCATGTTTTCCAATGTCGGAGCGGATGTTTTTGGAATGTTGGCAGGTGTCGGTTGCTTGCTTTCAACCTGTTGATGACTTTCAAAACAAATATGGGAGCGGAAGGCATTTCTGTCCTTTGTGGACTCTAAATGCTCATGCTGAAAACTGCCATTGATAGGATACCAGCAAGGCAACGTGCTTCTCTTGAGCGAGATACTGTTGATCAATTGTTGGGTGTCGTCTTGGTCTCATGACATCAAATTATGGACGTCGTGATCGGTAGAATTGTGTTGGTAGCTCTAGTGTCTGTGCTTGCCGCAACGTGTTTGCGTGATGTTGAGAGCGGAGTCTTGTTTGATTCCAGCTCCGGCCTCCCTGTGTGGAGATTGCCTGTTCTCCCCGGGCCTGAGTGGGTTTTCTCCGGGTACTCCGGTTTCCTCCCACATTCCAAAAACATGCATGGCAGGCTGATTGCACACTCTATATTGTGAGTGTGAGCGCGGATGGTTGTTCGTCTCTGTGTGCCCTGCGATTGGCTAGCAACAGGTTCAGGGTGTCCCCGGCCGGGATCGGCTCCAGCACACCCCGTGAGCCTTGTGAGGATAAAGCGGATCAGAAAATGGATGGATGGATGGATGGAAGTTGAAGTCCCTGTCGCAAATAAAAATGTCTTCATAAAGGCAAATAATAACGCTATGGAGTTAGTTCATGTTTTATGATAAATGTCGGGGGGGAGGGTCCAGTAATGAAAAGAAAAATAATGTTGTATGGAGTTCTGGACAAAAGAAACCTAAAAAAAATAATAATATCCAAAGGATACTTACAAGACGTAAATATTCTGCTCGGTTGTCTCTTTTTATGATCGTGACTTACCGCGTAAAATGTCATTTTTCGATAAAAATATTCCATGTCATCAAGGTATTGTGTGCATATTTTACATGGAAATGGAAACAAATTCAGAGTTCAAAAGCTATCCTCGCCACCAAATTTTACGTTTCTGGGGGGGAGGACATGACTGTCGATCCACATTCAATCCATAATCCCAAATTGTCAGCATTTGGTTTTTTTAAATAACATAGGAACCGTCAATTCCTGTCTTGGGGGTCTTTACGTCTGGGAAGTGGGGTATGTGGTCCGAAGTGGAAGTATGTGTTTGATGGACATTTTTGGCAGTGTGCAGAGACGCACGTCAGAATTGCAGTGTTTGTTTAGCGAGTCACGTTTTGCGATACATGCCGGTGAACGGAAAACTTTTTCGATCAAAGTCCAAATCACAGCCAACCGAGAGCCGCCGCCTTCTACTTCTCGTTGCATCTTGCCGTTCCTTGTCTTCTCTTCTTTCCACAGGGTTTTTTTTTTTTTTTCTATCCTCTCGGCGATTACCTGATTCCAGAAAGAGGCCCTCCGAGCTCGCCGCGTGGAATTGGGGTCTGGTTTGTATCAACATGCAGAAAAAAAAATCGACCTATACGATGCTCCCTCTAAAGCGGCGGATCCGGTCGCGAATAAGCCTCAAACTCTCCGATCGTTTTGATTAGCACGTGTTGCGGTTCACTCATCGCTGTCTCTCTCTGTTATGTTTACTCAACTTCTTTTTCATTCTCGGGTTGGACGAACCGGGAATAAAAAACAAATCCAGAGTTCATGTAAAAGTTTCGATGTTTCCTGATCATTTCTCGTCACGGCCCGAATTAAAAGCCTGATGGACTGAGTAAAACACCCTCACGAGGGGACCGAATTTGGCATCTGGTTCTCTGTTGTTATTGTCAGGGTTGTCATACTTGAGGAATAACATTTGCTTTGGAGACACGCGGTCGGCCGATAATTTCAAAAGTTGCTTTGACAACATCAGCTCTCCTTGTTTCACACCCGTTCTGCCCTTCCCACTGTTTGTCATGGCTGTAGTCAGCAAGGTCTCAGAGGGTTTTTGTTTTTTTTCGTTTTTCCATCATGCGTCTAAACAAACATCTTTTTTTCCTTTTCCCTTTGGCTTAACCCTCCTCACGGGTTGCCACAGTGAATCATCCTAATCCATCTCTCCCCCCCCCCTGTCCTCTGCATCTTCTGCTCTAACTCCAGCTGTCTCCAAGTCTTCCCACAAATGTCCTCCCCTATTCCTCCTACCTGACGGCTCCATTTTCAGCATCCTTCACGCAATATGTCTTCCGTTTGGGCTCGCAGAGGGACTGCGAGCCCAAACCTCTCTAATTTTGTCTCCCAACGTCCTTCACGCAATATGTCTTCCGTCCCTCCTCTGCGAGCCCAAACCTCTCTAATTTTGTCTCCCAACATCCCCGATCACCTTTCTTTTCATTTTGGCTGGCGCGTCTCTGTTAACAGGTCACGTCTGACAATTGCCCCCCCCCCCCCCCCCCTCCATCCCGCCTGTTGTACTGCCGGCTCGACCTCTTCCACACTCCCTAAATCGTAAGTCTGTGATTGCCATATTTGATTTGGATATTGTTTTGCTCGTGTCCCAAAATAAAAGATGGTGCCTTTCATTTCTTGTGATTGGAATAGATATATATACACGCACATATAATTCGATGGAGTTATTTTATGTATTTATGAAGCGCTTTTGTTGTTTTTCTCTATAACAATATCAATTAGGGCTGTTGTTATGAACCATTGTAGAATACCCGGCGGGTCACATTGTGGAACACTTAAAGAAGTAGATTCCCTGAACGATAAAAATTATTCTTATTTGAGTGTAATTTTGAAGCTCATGGTTATTTGGATAATCGATTAGTCTGTCAATTATGATGTCAATGAATCGCTGAGTCTGATTCAACAAAAAGAAAACATGACATTGTTTCAAATTGACAGTGCAGGAAATGCACAAATGTAAATGAATTGATTCTGGGGCCGCCTTGGTCTGTGACATGTTAGAAAACTGGAAAATAGGTCCATCGTGGTTTTCCAAAGTTAAAGCAACAGACTGATCGTCGAATATTTACTGTCGAGAGGCTGACTTTTCAAGCATTTGGAATTTTAAATTATACAAGGCCTTGAAACGATTCATCAATTTTCAAAAGAAAAATGAATTTTTTGATTGTCGCTTCATCAATGCTTTCATGCACCCTGTAACCTGATAACGTGATGATAACCTGTCCACTGTAGTAACCTCCATCCCCGAAAGGGTTAATTTTTGGTTGCGCCTCTATTTAGTTTAATTGTGATTGTAGCTGCATGAGACTGAGAGCCACTTCCAATGGTTCATAGGATCTTATCCCAGTTTTACGTAATTTGGGAGGCGTGGTTACACCCAAAAATGCTTGCAATGAATCAATTCTAAGAGTATCAATCAAAATGGAGCTTTATGATTGTAAATGGAGCTGTTTTACAACTTTTTACTGAACTGAAGCGACGCGGGTGCACCTACTGAAGTGTCGGGGGGAGGGGGGGGGCGTCTTTAAAGTGTCTATTGCAGCCGCTGTATATGGCGCGGAGGACAATAGGCCCTCGCTCTGCTTTTGTCATCATCCTTTCAGTGATTTTCAGCACATCAGCAGCATCGCCCGCCAACACGCCGCCCGCCACGCAAGCAGAAATCTGTGTCACGGAGAGACAAAAGAGAAAAAAAAAACTTGACAAGGTCTCGTAAAAAAAAAAAAAAAAAAGCGGCAGTTCTCGCCAGTTTCCGTAAAATGGAACAGACTCAATGAAGAAAACCTCCAGGATTTTTTTGTCCCCTCGCATCCGGCCACCAAACTCCCTGAAGAAGCGTTGAATGGAAAAACCACTCGCCCGAAATCCCTCCCAGTGTGACTTTGCCATGTTCAGACGCGAAGCTCGTGACTTTGGAAAGGTTTGCTTGTGGGCCAAGAGCGAGAAGGTCTTCACAGCTCAGCTTTTAAGCCTGACGTTTTTCTCTCACTTGAGCTGCTTGTGATGCTCAGGGAGGATGGAAAAAAAAAAGAAAAAGAAAAGATAATTGGGATGATTTTTCCACTCACGGTTGCCTTGAGCTAAGCACCGTATTGTGTTGCCGCGTTCCAGGTCAACGCAGTGAAACGCTGCAGGCATTCAAAGTCAAAATTCGAATCAATAACCTCCGCGCCAATTGTTTGATTAGATTGCTTTGCTGTACTTTTTTTTTTCCAGCGTATTTATGGCATGTCAAATGACAAATTTCTGCATTCAGTAGCAAGTGGAAAATATGACTCCACTGATTCTTAAACTAAACAGTGGTCGGTGTGCGTGCATGCGGTTCGAAGATCACTGCCAAGTGTTCCCATCATTTGTGTTTTGGGACCAGAGGATATTGTTCAGTGCAAAGTTTAATAGTTTGGTTTTAAAGCCTTGGCAGACGCCAAATTTTGACTTCTTCCCTATTTTATAGATTGCAAAAAATCCCTCCCGGTTCACTATTCACAAATTCACCTGTATTCGCGTTTTTGTGTGTGTGGAAACCTATCCTAGGCTATTCTCTGAAAATCCCGCCTAGTTGCAATTTTTTTTTTTTCTGACACGTCATAAGATTTCACCCAAACCCTGTCAAGCGACCGTGTTTCATCACAATTGTGTTGTTCACTCATCCAGCTGCTCCATTCCTCTGCCCGACCCATCCTCAACATGACATCATCACCTCTGTTTTATTAATGCGCCACATACTCAACTGCACGGGTGCCCAATACGTCGATAGCGATCGACCGGTAGCTCGCCGACTGGTCCCAAGTCGATCGCGAGGGGTGTCGAGCTCAAAATACAACAAAAACAGTTTTTTTTTTTTGCTGATGACCTGAAATGTGACACGTACGAGTAAAATGAGTTGTAAGATTGGTCACGGAATAAATGAAACTCATAAGTCACGGACCTAATCCAGCTCTGTCCGAACCCACAGCACTCATCTGCAGTTATGATTAGGGTCCTTTATGTTTGCATTACAATATGACGACATGTTTCCTTGTGGTATCCAGGTTTTTTTTTTTTTTTTTGCGGAGGAGCCAGGACAGTTGATGATGGAACATCAAGGCGGTACCTGGACTCTTTCTCCTCACCGATGACGTCAACGCTGATGACTTGAACACTTGTTGCGGTTGCTGCTCAACCACTCAAACATCAGCCAGCAAGCGCCACTAAAGACTTATGGTGAACAACATGTTCATGCATGGAATCTTTTTTTTTTTTTTTTAATTCCCCTCCAAACCTTGATGTCAAAACCATCATTTCCTTGCAAACAAATCCAAATGTTTATTACCTGGGAAAAAGGCATGCAGGGATTACACAGCAGTCGAATTTCAATGTGGTTTTCATTTATGCGCGCCTTTCGCTAGCACTCGTGTGGGCTTATATATCTTCCCCTGTGAAAGATGGATAGCCAACATTACAAGGAGGAAGATCACGGCTGACAGCAGATAGGATACAAGGCAAATCCGCTGGCGGTGATGTCGCTACTCCCGCAAAAAAAAAAAAGAAAAAAAAAGTGCTTTTTACGCGCAAATTTAATGCGATGTTGCTCGCATTCACAAATCTGCTGTTTATGCTTAATGATGCCGTTTTGGAACGCTCCATGTCGTTACATAACTGCAGAGGATATGTGGCGTCTCGCAAGGGGAGATTTGTCCAAACGCATTTGTCATAGTCAATAAGGGTGTTCCCTCACCAGGCATATACAGGCGACGTCGATTCCGTTCCGACTCATTAACAGCGTGAATGTGAGTGTGCGCGAAAATCTAAGAAAGTGTAATAATGGCTAAAATGACAATCAATGGTAAAATTATGCAGGATCTTGACATTTTACTGAAGTTGCAATACAGTGGTATATTTATTTACGAAATGACTGTGTTCTGGAAGAAATTTCTTAACGAGAAAATTTTGTAAGTAGAGACGCGTTTTCCATGTAAATGCCCTAATCCGTTCCAAGCTCCCCCAAAATTCTGACATAAATGTTTCCTAAAGCATAAAAAGGCATCAAAACGCCACACGCAAAGATACGGTAGAAGTCCCTCTTAGCCAATGGGATGCCAGGATGATGCTCGGTAATAGCCAATGGCAGAGCGGCTATAAGTTGTGTTCAGGAAACTCGGAGCTGCGATTAGCAGGCCATACTGTATTTTTTTCCTTTCGTATCTTAAAATGTCTTTCCTAACAAGAGGCAATATTTTCCTGTTGAGACGTTTCGTAACTTGAAAATTTCGTATGAAGAGACGTTTGTAAGTAGAGGTACCCCACTGTATTCTGAGCAAAATTTAAAAAAGAGGAAAAAAAATCACATGGGGAGAGAAAATCCAATGAAGAGGAAATGTGACTCGCATATACTTATGAAACGTGCCTGCGTAATGCTAAGGACTGTTTTTTTGAATTCCATTTGTGCAATCTCAGGGCGGGGTCCTTCATTACTTTTGTCGTCGTCCTCCCAAGCTAAGCTAACTGATATCCAGTTCATAAAGTATGCAGGCTGCTCAAGCAATCGCAGAACGGTTTTCGTGCACTGTGCCAAGGTGGAAAGGAATTTGATTTAGACAAAAAAAAAAAAAAAGTACAATCCAATGAGGTGTATTATTAAACAGTCAGCCAATTTGTGTTACAGTATCAACTGCATTCTTCCTGGATTTCCAGGATTCCACCACCCCGTTTAGCATCCAAATTGGAAATGCAGATGACCGTCTTTACGATACGAGCTCAATTCGCATCGCAGATGTCATTCTCAGCTGGCGACACCCTGAAAATGACTTATCATGTGTTTGCTTCAGATTGAAGACACTCAATGTAGAAAGGTTTACTAGCGGAAAGTTGGCCGGGCGGGGGGCGGTGCTCGCATACTATTCGTAAGGTCGCAGAGTGCGGGTGAGATAGGAGACATCGTGGAGAGAAAACGCAGCAGTCTCTCAGCGCAGAAACCGTTTACGTTTTTTCTAAACAGTGACCACACCGCCACACACTTCGTATCTCCCCTTCTCATTGTGCCACGCTCCCAAGTTGTTGTCGCACGTTCAAGAGAACACATGACATAGTTTGTCAAACAACAAAGGATTTAAACGGGTGGGGGGGTAGTCTTGCTCTGGCCAAGTCAGTCAGTGGACCTTTTTTACCTCTTGAAGAAGAGACTGAAGGGAAAAAAAACACCCAGAAACAAACAAGAACTGAAGGAGGCTGCAGGAAAGGCCTGGAAAAGCATTTCAAATGAAGTCTGAGTCGCATGCTTGATGCCGTTATTGCAAGTAAGGGTTATGCCACCAAATATTCAATCTTATTCACTTCACGTTTATTTAATAATCTCCATGCCAATACTTTTGCATACTTGATAAGTGGGTAGCTGTCCTGAGTTACTGAACATGTGGATGTAAATATCATGAAATAAAAGGTGGACTAATGAACGTTTGTCTCACACGTCTTTTGACCTGAAACCCAAATGTCGTCAGTATACAACAAAAACAAAGGAACACTATCAGGCCCAGTGCAAAAATCAAGTCGATCGAGACAAAATATCAAGAAGATGTGTCATCTGATTGAAGTGAGTTTGTTTTCTTGGTTTTGTAATGTGATTGAACCCCCCCTAAAAAAATCTTTTTGGTCTGGTCTACGTCCGATTCCTCTGGTTGATTAAGATAAATAAACGGGAAGGCTTTGACACAGACAGAACGTTGGAGGACGAGAGAGACGTGGACACATTTAGGACAGTCGGCTCACTAGGTGAGATGGAAAATAATCAACCGCTGCGTAATTACACATTTACAGGATGTCAATGACACACTTTATCGAAAGTTATGCAACAGATCTAAAAAAAAAAAAAAATCTGTTTGACACAAAGGACTACTAAGGCTGCAGTGGGGGGTTGGGGGGTATTAAGGCAAAAACTCGCAAAAATAAAAGCATTGAATTGCAAAAAAAAAAAACGGTGATCCGATTAAGAAAGAAACGTCGCAATTTTATTTGAATAAAGTCATTCTCTCGTGTCGAGGTATAATTAAAAATCTTTGAGAGAAAAGACATCAAATGAAGAGGAAAAATTTGGAAATTATACAAGAATATTGTTGAAAATAACGACAAATTTTATGACAAGGAAAAATCTGCATTTGACTAGATAACATTATTTACGGGTGGGAAAGAAACTCAGGTTATGAGACATTTTATGTCCAACAAAAGATTGCAACGACACAATCATTTTACGGTAATGTTTCGTGGAAAAAAAAAAATCCAAACAAAAAAATCGTGGCATTCTATAAGATTTAAGTTCTACTTTTGCATTTTCCTCTGAGTGGAAATTTCAATTCGCTTGTTATATCACAACTTATTCTCGCAGATTTGTGACTCATTTCTTGGACTAACACTTGAAACATAAGGCCTTTCTTCTTGTCGCAATACAACTTGTTTTCCGTCTACGCAGCATATGTGAGGTATTCTCCGTGGCAGCGAGCAAGGCCAGGGCTGTAAACGAGCATGTTAGGCCTTGATTATGTTTAATTTGATGCAAATGATGACATAATTCCAGCAATAGGAGACTTGACTGCTGCGTTACGTGAAAGTTAATCCCCGCCCGCTCGATGTGGAGAAATGTGCTGCAGGTGTTAGAAACCGACATTCCCTTCAGGAAAATGTCCTGACGGAGACGGGGCCGGTGTCTAATTAGTCCTGGAGAAGCGGGAAGCTTTTTTTTTTTTTTTTTTTTTTTTTTTATGATTCCTCGTCACTGTGTTTCCCATTAAAATAGTTTCCAGTGAAAAAGCCTCAGGTAATACCTGCCTGAGGCTCTGCCAGAAGGTCGGCCTGAACTCTAAGCACCTCTTCGGCGATTGTTCGCGCAAGCTTAAGAGAGGCATTTCACTCCCGCCTTCATCCAAAATGAAAAAAAAAAAAGATCAGTTTGCACCGAATGTCTCCTGTGGTCGAAATCAGATTGGAAAAAAAAAATAAAAGGGGAGAAAGGACACTTACTCACGTGTATCTCAACACGCACAGTACGTCAAATATTCTAGCGCCTGTAATGAAGGCTTTAAGTCACAAAAAGCAAAGAAACGTATATAAAAAAAAAAAAAAAATCCATGAAGATGGTGATCATCTGCAACGATGATGACATTTGGAACACTTGCCTAGAATGGACCAAAAAATGCTTTTGTGAGTTTGCCTACTTCGTTTGTTTACCAAACCGAAGCCAACCCGAAACATTAACCCCAAAGTCTAACCCCAAACCAAAACCCTCGCCCAACCCAAACCCCATCACGATCCCTAACCCAACCCTAATCCCAACACCAGCACCAACGCTAAACCCAACCCTAACCACAACTCTAACCCAACCCCAACCCAACTCCAACCCTAACCCAACCCCGACCCGAAGCCCAACTCTGACCCAACCCTCCTAACCCTAATCCTAACTCTAACCCAACCACAACATGACCCCTCACCCAAGCCTAACCCAGAACCCAAGCCTCACCCCAACCCTAACGCCAAACCCAACCTCAACCCTACCCTGAACCTGAACCCAAACCCAACCTGAACCCGAACCCTAACCCAACCCTAACCCCAATCCCAAACCTACCCCCTAATCCAATCCTAACCCCAACACTAACCCTAACCCCGAACGCAACCTCAACCATAACCCCAAACCTAATCCCGAACCCATCCCTAACCCCAACCCAAACACTGAACACAACCCTAATCCTAACCCCTAACCCAATCCCAACGCTAACCCTAACCCCAACTCTAACCCCGAACCCAACACGCGAGCTGTCCTGATTTTTGCGTGTATGATGAAGCGTCCTTTGTTGCTTGGGGAATCTCACTATTAATGAGCAGGCCTTTCGGCTTCCTCGCTGATATGATCTGGCTGGTGGCCAGCGGTAAATTGCTCCTGACAGTCGTATGGGAACCAGATGGTCTTTTGCCCAAACAAAGTCAATGTAATCAGGAGGCCGCGGTTTACGCACTTACCTGTCAAATGACAATAAACAATCCAGGCGTGTGCGAACACGATGCATGAAAGCTCGCATGTAGCAAAGGCTGTTAGCATCTTTCAGGAATACATATCCAAGTACGGGTGCTTGTGTGTCTGCAGGTGGATTATGGAATGTTGTGGAAAATTAGAAAGGCCTCTGATGGAGAAAAGCCAGTTTATAGCATTTGAAAGGTGCATTCCATTTTTTTTTTCCAGTGCGTCCTCTGCAACTGGGCGCTCAGCCGCTTACAATTAGACCTGCATGTCTTCAGTACTTTGGCCCGCCTAATCACGTCCAGACGGGCGCCTCTCAATCATGTCAAGGACCAGAAGCGCGCGCAGGCGCACGCGCGCGTACACACAAACACTCACACACACACACACACAAACACACGCACGCAGAAATGCACAGTGATGGTCGCACTGCTCCGACAAGCTTCAGAACTCTCCGGAATGCAAAACAACTTGATCTTTGACTCAGCAAATTCAAACTGAGCTGCAAAAGTGATTTGCGTTGCAGAACCGCCCCCACACATTCCAAGTTTAAATTATTTTTTTAAAATGTCACACAAGTGTAAAAAGACTGCTGAACAGATGATGTGAAACCAATGAACCTCTTGATATTTTCTCCAGTGATATTTACTCCAGGGGAAATGTGTCGCTGAGTGTTTTTTGGGGGGGGTTTTGCACCTTATCTAATTTTCAAGTGTAAAAATAAGTCGACTGCCAGTAATCACGTGGATGACTGAGCACAAGCTGCTGAAGAATTACAGACAGCAATTGTATATTTCCATTTGTATCACGCTATTTAAAATGGCTTATTTTTATGGGCCTGTTGTGGGCATGCAAGTAGGGCATTAATTACCATTCTACTGGTTTCTGGTGTCTACCGTAAATGTATTGGTATCATTTATTTGCTAGGGCTAGGGGTTCGCTTTGGGATAGGGTTCGTTAGGGTTAATGTTGGGGTAGGGGTTAGGTAAGGGGTTAGTGTTGGGTTAGGATTGGGTTGGGGTTAAGGTTGGCGTTGGGTTTGGGTCGGGTTAAGGGTTAGGGTTGGTTTAGGGGTTACTGTTTGGGTTAGGGGTTAGAGATAGGGGTAGGGTTAGGGGTTCGGGTTAGGGGTTAGGGGGATTAGGGCTGGATTGGGATTTGGGTTAGAGTTGGGACCGGGGTCAGGGTTGGGGTTAGGGCTGGTTTATGGGTTCGGCTTGGGGTTAGGGTTGGACTTGGGTTTGGGTTGGGGTTAGGGTTGGGTTCTGGGTGAAGGTAACACAAAGGCAACACAAAAATCATGAAAATTCGATTCATGAGAACAAAACATAACTGTACAGTAATCCTTCCATATTCTACAGCATTTCTTTTCTCATTCGGGTGACTTGCAGCCTATTCCAGCTCATGTTCTAGAGAGGCAGTGTCAACGTTTCTCTAAGCATTTCTAAAGAAGGACCGATTAGCATTTTTAGTTTTACGACGCTGCACTGGTCAGCACATCACTCTTCGAAAAATTTTACACCTTAGCAAACTCATTATGTTTCACTCAGACAGATGTCTTCCCGGATTCCCACAGACATGCAACGTGAACCTCCCAGGACAGCACATTCTGCGGATGTTTTGTGTGACTGCTGAGCGTCACCCCTTGGCTCCAAATGAAACATCACACAGTTTGAAATGACATCCAAACAAATGAATGACAAATGGAAGAGCTTTCACTTCAGGCTCCCTGAGGCTTTTGAGGTCACATCTCAACTGAGTGAGGCTGCGCCGTACCGTTCCAAATCAAATATACGACTGAAAACAATTGGAAATTTGAATTGGAAATGTGTGCAACAACTATCCAAATCAAACCAAGAAAGAGACTCCGTCCGGCAGTCAGTTTTCTTTAGAGAAGTGCTAAATTTGAATTCTTCCCATCCCTTTTCACTTTGTAATGCTGGAGGGAATCTGTGGAATGGAAAACTTTTTCTTCTTTAATTTTTAACAGTGCGAAGATGCAGGGTTCGAATCCAGGTCTCTGCCTTTGTCTGCAGTTGGCATATATAGTAAGGCTTTTTCTGATGACCATGTATAGGAATGGCATTTTTAGTCGAAAAAAAAGACCATGTATAGTAAGGCATTTTTAGCTGAAAAAAAAACCCTGTATAGTAAGGCATTTTCAAGTGAAAAATCGACAATGTATGGTCAGGCATTTTTAGCTAAAAACAAACCCCGACCATGTAAAGTAAGTCGTTTTTAGCCGAAAAAAACGACCGTGTATATGAAGGCGTTTTTATCCGAAAAAAATGACCATGGATAGTATGGCATTTTTTTTTGCCGAAAAAAACGACCATGTATAGAAAGGCGTTTTTGGCCGAAAAAAACGACCATGTATCGTAAGGCGTTTCTGGCAGAAAAAAACGACCATGTAAAGTAAGTCGTTTTTAGCCGAAAAAAACGACCGTGTATATGAAGGCGTTTTTATCCGAAAAAACGACCATGGATAGTATGGCATTTTTTTTGCCGAAAAAAACGACCATGTATCGTAAGGCGTTTCTGGCAGAAAAAAACGACCATGTAAAGTAAGTCGTTTTTAGCCGAAAAAAACGACCGTGTATATGAAGGCGTTTTTATCCGAAAAAACGACCATGGATAGTATGGCATTTTTTTTGCCGAAAAAAACGACCATGTATCGTAAGGCGTTTCTGGCAGAAAAAAACGACCATGTAAAGTAAGTCGTTTTTAGCCGAAAAAAACGACCGTGTATATGAAGGCGTTTTTATCCGAAAAAACGACCATGGATAGTATGGCATTTTTTTTGCCGAAAAAAACGACCATGTATCGTAAGGCGTTTCTGGCAGAAAAAAACGACCATGTAAAGTAAGTCGTTTTTAGCCGAAAAAAACGACCGTGTATATGAAGGCGTTTTTATCCGAAAAAACGACCATGGATAGTATGGCATTTTTTTTGCCGAAAAAAACGACCATGTATCGTAAGGCGTTTCTGGCAGAAAAAAACGACCATGTAAAGTAAGTCGTTTTTAGCCGAAAAAAACGACCGTGTATATGAAGGCGTTTTTATCCGAAAAAACGACCATGGATAGTATGGCATTTTTTTTGCCGAAAAAAACGACCATGTATCGTAAGGCGTTTCTGGCAGAAAAAAACGACCATGTAAAGTAAGTCGTTTTTAGCCGAAAAAAACGACCGTGTATATGAAGGCGTTTTTATCCGAAAAAACGACCATGGATAGTATGGCATTTTTTTTGCCGAAAAAAACGACCATGTATCGTAAGGCGTTTCTGGCAGAAAAAAACGACCATGTAAAGTAAGTCGTTTTTAGCCGAAAAAAACGACCGTGTATATGAAGGCGTTTTTATCCGAAAAAACGACCATGGATAGTATGGCATTTTTTTTGCCGAAAAAAACGACCATGTATCGTAAGGCGTTTCTGGCAGAAAAAAACGACCATGTAAAGTAAGTCGTTTTTAGCCGAAAAAAACGACCGTGTATATGAAGGCGTTTTTATCCGAAAAAACGACCATGGATAGTATGGCATTTTTTTTGCCGAAAAAAACGACCATGTATCGTAAGGCGTTTCTGGCAGAAAAAAACGACCATGTAAAGTAAGTCGTTTTTAGCCGAAAAAAACGACCGTGTATATGAAGGCGTTTTTATCCGAAAAAACGACCATGGATAGTATGGCATTTTTTTTGCCGAAAAAAACGACCATGTATCGTAAGGCGTTTCTGGCAGAAAAAAACGACCATGTAAAGTAAGTCGTTTTTAGCCGAAAAAAACGACCGTGTATATGAAGGCGTTTTTATCCGAAAAAACGACCATGGATAGTATGGCATTTTTTTTGCCGAAAAAAACGACCATGTATCGTAAGGCGTTTCTGGCAGAAAAAAACGACCATGTAAAGTAAGTCGTTTTTAGCCGAAAAAAACGACCGTGTATATGAAGGCGTTTTTATCCGAAAAAACGACCATGGATAGTATGGCATTTTTTTTGCCGAAAAAAACGACCATGTATCGTAAGGCGTTTCTGGCAGAAAAAAACGACCATGTAAAGTAAGTCGTTTTTAGCCGAAAAAAACGACCGTGTATATGAAGGCGTTTTTATCCGAAAAAACGACCATGGATAGTATGGCATTTTTTTTGCCGAAAAAAACGACCATGTATCGTAAGGCGTTTCTGGCAGAAAAAAACGACCATGTAAAGTAAGTCGTTTTTAGCCGAAAAAAACGACCGTGTATATGAAGGCGTTTTTATCCGAAAAAACGACCATGGATAGTATGGCATTTTTTTTGCCGAAAAAAACGACCATGTATCGTAAGGCGTTTCTGGCAGAAAAAAACGACCATGTAAAGTAAGTCGTTTTTAGCCGAAAAAAACGACCGTGTATATGAAGGCGTTTTTATCCGAAAAAACGACCATGGATAGTATGGCATTTTTTTTGCCGAAAAAAACGACCATGTATCGTAAGGCGTTTCTGGCAGAAAAAAACGACCATGTAAAGTAAGTCGTTTTTAGCCGAAAAAAACGACCGTGTATATGAAGGCGTTTTTATCCGAAAAAACGACCATGGATAGTATGGCATTTTTTTTGCCGAAAAAAACGACCATGTATCGTAAGGCGTTTCTGGCAGAAAAAAACGACCATGTAAAGTAAGTCGTTTTTAGCCGAAAAAAACGACCGTGTATATGAAGGCGTTTTTATCCGAAAAAACGACCATGGATAGTATGGCATTTTTTTTGCCGAAAAAAACGACCATGTATCGTAAGGCGTTTCTGGCAGAAAAAAACGACCATGTAAAGTAAGTCGTTTTTAGCCGAAAAAAACGACCGTGTATATGAAGGCGTTTTTATCCGAAAAAACGACCATGGATAGTATGGCATTTTTTTTGCCGAAAAAAACGACCATGTATCGTAAGGCGTTTCTGGCAGAAAAAAACGACCATGTAAAGTAAGTCGTTTTTAGCCGAAAAAAACGACCGTGTATATGAAGGCGTTTTTATCCGAAAAAACGACCATGGATAGTATGGCATTTTTTTTGCCGAAAAAAACGACCATGTATCGTAAGGCGTTTCTGGCAGAAAAAAACGACCATGTAAAGTAAGTCGTTTTTAGCCGAAAAAAACGACCGTGTATATGAAGGCGTTTTTATCCGAAAAAACGACCATGGATAGTATGGCATTTTTTTTGCCGAAAAAAACGACCATGTATCGTAAGGCGTTTCTGGCAGAAAAAAACGACCATGTAAAGTAAGTCGTTTTTAGCCGAAAAAAACGACCGTGTATATGAAGGCGTTTTTATCCGAAAAAACGACCATGGATAGTATGGCATTTTTTTTGCCGAAAAAAACGACCATGTATCGTAAGGCGTTTCTGGCAGAAAAAAACGACCATGTAAAGTAAGTCGTTTTTAGCCGAAAAAAACGACCGTGTATATGAAGGCGTTTTTATCCGAAAAAACGACCATGGATAGTATGGCATTTTTTTTGCCGAAAAAAACGACCATGTATCGTAAGGCGTTTCTGGCAGAAAAAAACGACCATGTAAAGTAAGTCGTTTTTAGCCGAAAAAAACGACCGTGTATATGAAGGCGTTTTTATCCGAAAAAACGACCATGGATAGTATGGCATTTTTTTTGCCGAAAAAAACGACCATGTATCGTAAGGCGTTTCTGGCAGAAAAAAACGACCATGTAAAGTAAGTCGTTTTTAGCCGAAAAAAACGACCGTGTATATGAAGGCGTTTTTATCCGAAAAAACGACCATGGATAGTATGGCATTTTTTTTGCCGAAAAAAACGACCATGTATCGTAAGGCGTTTCTGGCAGAAAAAAACGACCATGTAAAGTAAGTCGTTTTTAGCCGAAAAAAACGACCGTGTATATGAAGGCGTTTTTATCCGAAAAAACGACCATGGATAGTATGGCATTTTTTTTGCCGAAAAAAACGACCATGTATAGTAAGGCGTTTTTGGCCGAAAAAAACAACCAAAAAAAACACCATGTATCGTCAGGTGTTTTTAGCCGAAAAAAACCGACCACGTGTATAGCAAGGCGTTATAAGCCCCCCAAAAAAACGACCATGTATTTAAAGGTGTTTTCAGCCCAATCCAGGACTCGGCCTTCCTCTGCGAAGCTTGCAGGCTTTTTTGAACGACCATGTATATGAAGACCTTTTTGGGCTCAATAAAACAGCGCCACTGTGGTTGACTGGATACTGCGTCGGCGTACCAATGCAGGGATGCAGTGTTCGAATCCAGGTCTTGGCCGTTGTCTGTGGAGTTTGCATATGGATTTTTTTTTTAACCACCAGGTATGGAAAGGCCTGTTTGGGTTGCTCTAAATGAGCTTGGTATAAAAGTGCCACCGTGGTCCATTGGTTAGGGTGTCAGCTTAGTAGTGGCAAAATGCCGGTTCGAATTCAGGCCTTGGCATCATCCACAGAGTTTGCATATCAAGTATTTTTTTTTTTTGAACAAGCAGTTTTGTAAAGGCCTTTTTGGGTTGTTACTTATGAGCTTGGTGTAACAGCGCCACCATGGTCCACTGGTTAGGGTGTCAGCTTAACAGCGCGAAGATGCAGGGTTCGAATCCAGGTCTCGCCCTCTGTCTGCAGTTGGCTTATATAGTAAGGCCTTTTCTGATGACCATGTATAGCAAGGCATCGTCTTACGATACATGGGTCATTTTTGCGGGCTAAAAACGTCTTACTATATATACATGGTCGTTTTGTTTGGCTAAAAATGCCTGACTGTGCATGGTCGTTTTTTTCGCCAAAAAAAAGCCTGACTATACATGGTCGTTTTTTTCGCCAAAAAAAAGCCTGACTATACATGGTCGTTTTTTTCGCCAAAAAAAAGCCTGACTATACATGGTCGTTTTTTTCGCCAAAAAAAAGCCTGACTATACATGGTCGTTTTTTTCGGCCAAAAACGCCTTACTATACTATGTCGTTTTTTTCGGGCTAAAAACGCCTGACTATACATTGACGTTTTTTTCGGCAAAAAAAGCCTTCCTGTACATGGTTGTTTTTTTCGGTCAAAAATGCCTGACTATACATTGACGTTTTTTTCGGCCAAAAACACCTTACATGGTCTTTTTTTTCGACAAAAAACGCCTTACTATACATGGTCATTTTTTTGGGCAAAAAAACGCCTTACGATGCATGGTCGATTTTTTTGGGCCAAAAACACCTTACTATATATACATGGTCGTTTTTTTCGCCCAAAAACGCCTTACGATGCATGGTCGATTTTTTTGGGCCAAAAACCCCTTACTATATATACATGGTCGTTTTCTTCGGACAAAAACGCTTTACTATATTTTTTTTTTTTTTCGGCAAAAAAAGCCTTCCTGTACATGGTTGTTTTTTTCGGCTAAAAACGCCTTACTATACATGCTCATTTTTTTTGGCAAAAAAACGCCTAACTATACATGGTCGTTTTCTTCGGACAAAAACGCTTTACTATATTTTTTTTTTTTTTCGGCAAAAAAAGCCTTCCTGTACATGGTTGTTTTTTTTCGGCAAAAAAAAAGGCTTACTATACATGGTCGTTTTCTTCGGACAAAAACGCTTTACTATATATGGTCGTTTTTTTTCTTGGCAAAAAAAAAGCCTTACTATACGTGGTCTTTTTTTTTTTTTTTTGCAAAAAAAAAAAAAAAAAAACCTTACTATATACATGGTCGGTTTTTTTTTCGGTTAAAAACGCCTTATACGCTTTACTATATATGGTCGTTTTTTTTTGGGCAAAAAAAAAAGCCTTACTAGACATGGTCGGTTTTTTTCGGCCAAAAACGCCTTACGATACATGGTCGTTTTATTCGGCTAAAAACGCCTTACTATATATGGTCGTTTTTTTCGGCCAAATACGCTTTACTATATATGATCGTTTTTTTTTGGGCAAAAAAAAAAGCCTTACGATATATGGTCGTTTTTTTCGGCCAAATACGCTTTACTATATATGATCGTTTTTTTTTGGGCAAAAAAAAAAGCCTTACGATATATGGTCGTTTTTTTCGGCCAAATACGCTTTACTATATATGATCGTTTTTTTTTGGGCAAAAAAAAAAGCCTTACGATATATGGTCGTTTTTTTCGGCCAAATACGCTTTACTATATATGGTCGTTTTTTTCAGCAAAAACGCCTTACTATACATGGTCGGTTTGTTCGGCTAAAAACTCCTTTCTACACATGGTTGTTTTTTTCTGCAAAAAAAACGCCTTACTATACATGGTCGTTTTTTTCGGCCAAAAACGCCTTACTTTATACATGGTCATTTTTTTCGGCAAAAAAAAACGCCTTACTATACATGGTCGTTTTTTGGGTTAAAAACACCTTACTATACACGGTCAAAATGTGTAGTTATGTTTTGTCACTGGAGGAAAATTGCATTGGCTGAAGCAGGCAGAGGACAGTGAAAGTGCTTGTGGGGCTTGGAAGAGGGCATCGATGACGCTTGTGTAATTTGTTGGACAGAGATGGATACAACAGGACTGATTTTATTCACTTTTATTCAGAAAAAAAAACTGTTACTCACCTGGTTTGGACACAACCTCTACAGACTTTGAAAACACCCTTTCACTCGGTAAAGAAGATGCCAGCATGCAAAAGGCCGCAAGGGAAACATTAAATGAAAACTATGAACTAAATAAGTCCAAACTACAAACGCTGTCCAATATCCGATGCTGATAATATAAATGCGAGTGTGAATAGATGTTTGTCTGCGTTCTGGAACCAGTCCGGGACGTGACCCGCCTCTCGGACAAAGTCAGTTTACCCCACAACCAGAGATGGGAAAATCCAGGTCCCGAAAGTAAAAACTGTGCCACAAAGGTAAAAAAGCTTATTTACAGTAGAAGCACCTGTGGCTAACGCCAAATTGCGGCAGGGTTTTTACTTTTTGTTTCTGGACCTGGATTTCCCATCTGCCTGCAGGCCCGATGAGAACAAGCCGTACTTACTGAATTGAACTTGGCCATTCCTCGTTCGTCTCGACCTCCACCGGCTGGTTGAAATACGGCCTCCTCCACTTAGAAAATCCCCCTCGCTTGAAAATTCTGCCTCGACGCCAAACCACACAAGAGAATCACAAACCAATGCTTCTCGGTTCCTCTTTTATTCATTGGGAGAGCATTTTGCCCTGTGAGGAGGAAGCACAATGGGAGTCTTGACTCGCCTGATCTCCACCTGTTGCATAAGAGCCTCGCAGAATCAGGTGACCCGACTGTGTGCACGGCTACACAAATATTCACACTTATTTTCACACGTGAAAACTATCCAATTACCGCAACCGTGACGGCAAGACCTTGCGGCAACAAAACACGCACACTGGAAGTTTTGCAGTTGAACTCTTGTGAGGTGGCACACGTTGGAATGAGAGCAAGGGCTCCATTTTCGTAGGAAGGCGCACGCGCGCCCGGTGTAAAAACATTTTCGGGCCGGGTGCACGTCTAATTTACCGTGTTTGGAAATTTGGCGGATCGTGCTTGTGCCTTTCTGGCATACCGAGAGCATTTTCTATTACATGCCTCTAGCACGCCTGACGGTAGACCGACGGAAGCACACTGAAATTAACATCAGTCATGCCAACCCGCCAAATTTGAAGACGTTTTGGGGAATTTGCCTCTGAGGTCGCACAAAATCTCGAATTTAGTACCAAAAACCTCAGGGGAAAAAATATATCTACATTGAAACAAAATCTTGAACTTCGAACCAGTAATTCTTGAAAATTGCAGCTTTTAAGATTTCAAACCAATTTTATTGTGGCACATCATTGTTCCGTGCTGTTTTTTTCACTTGTGAAAAGCACTTTAGTCAACTGGGTTGCTCTTTACGGGGTCTATCTACAGGCGCGGCATTGCGACCTTGAGCAAGATATTAAACCCCCAGTTGCGCCTAATACTGCGTCAGTTGGTCCATGAGTGAACAGTGTAAAGTGTTTTGAATACCAAAGGTAGAAAAGCACTATATAAATGACAGCCCATAAATAATGCTCAATATCATGTAATACCTCTCTATTCAAATTTAGATGGAGAAATACACCAGTCTTTGGCTAAAAGGTGAAGCAAATATTTTGGAATGGTACATTATTTAGTCCCGGTTGCTCTGCATTACTTAAAAATGTCTTTTACACTAATAACAGTTTTCACCCTTAAACGTTCCCCTGTAACTTGAATCCGAAAGCGTTCAGGTGGAGGCTGAAGATCGCTGGAGACATTTTAACCGCCGGATAGTACAGCGAAGTGCCCTTGGGAATAATAATTACAGAGCTGTGTTATTTCACGCAGCGAAGAGAAAACAGTCTGACTTCCCTTCATGTTCGTCTGGGATGTAGTCTCGTCCTCGGAGACCCTGAACAGTGTTCTTATTACCACCGGTCTGTGCCGCGCAGACTATTATGCAACAGCGGCCAAACATTCACATTGCTGAAAAAAAAAACCATTTAGCCATGACATCACTCCATGAGCTTTGGCAGAAGGGAGGGAGTACAACAATGTTAGTTTATCAGCTCTTGTTTTGTTTACTGTTGACACAGACCCTCTGTCATTCCATGCTGGGAGTTTTTGGAACATAACAACAATCACCAAGACACAATGCCAAAGATATCGCTGATGCTTGTTGAGAAAAAAAAAATCACCATCTGTTCTGATCCGCCGCCAAAGAAGCTGCTCCCAACCGAACCCTGATTACACGGAGAAGCCATGTGCTCCGATGTCAGCTTCCCTGATAAAGACCAAACCACAGCAACCTCCCGGAGGCGATCACGTTTTCCCGTGCACGATTGTGTGAAACCACAGATTTCGCAAGAAATATGTTGAAGATGTTCACGTGAGCCACGTAACGGCAAAGAAGGTTAACCGTGGCGATTTCCAATGCGATTAGTCATTTATCTTGAAACTTGGATGAACGTCACAGGCAATTTTCAAGTAACCACGTGTACTGTTATCACTACGTGTTGGATACACTGGGTGTGTTTCACGCAGGTCAACAGTAAGCCAAACTCAATCTTCCATGAGCCAGGAAAGTGAGCGTCTTGCTCCTTTATTACGGGCGTCTTGACAGCTTCCAGTGAATAACTGTGACATCATCTCGATGAAAACGTTGAGTGAAATTAGAAGGGACACATTTAAAACGTGAATTAGCTTCTGGTAAACAAATAAATTCACCACAAAGCGTCCAGTGCCAAACAACAAGCATAAATGCAGCCCTCAGTGAGACAATGGTCAACAAAGCGTTTTTGCGATCTGTTCGTATGCTAATGAGATCGTTAGCACTAACTTAGCGGCATTGCTACGTTCATACACAGTGCTCCGAGCTAGCAAGTTTCAGGGACAACACTTGACAAAAACGATCTCCGAAACAGATCTCTAAATACTAGTGATGTGCCCGACTGTGCCGAGGTACCGATGCGTGTGCCGAGTAAACCGGAAGAAAATCCGCGAAGCGCGCACCGAGGCGCGTGTCGATTACGCTTGTGGCCACGCCCGATACCTCGGAACGCGCGTTGCTCCGCCCGAAGCCTCACGGGACGGGATTCCTACGTCACCGCCCACAAATAGTTTCGCGGGTGAATCGAAATAAATCCGGCGCACCGGGACGACATTGAGCTCACAGGTGACGCTGACACGCTC
>NW_017806074.1:1388449-1425163 GCF_001891065.2 Hippocampus comes
CATTTAGCCATGACATCACTCCATGAGCTTTGGCAGAAGGGAGGGAGTACAACAATGTTAGTTTATCAGCTCTTGTTTTGTTTACTGTTGACACAGACCCTCTGTCATTCCATGCTGGGAGTTTTTGGAACATAACAACAATCACCAAGACACAATGCCAAAGATATCGCTGATGCTTGTTGGGAAAAAAAAAATCACCATCTGTTCTGATCCGCCGCCAAAGAAGCTGCTCCCAACCGAACCCTGATTACACGGAGAAGCCATGTGCTCCGATGTCAGCTTCCCTGATAAAGACCAAACCACAGCAACCTCCCGGAGGCGATCACGTTTTCCCGTGCACGATTGTGTGAAACCACAGATTTCGCAAGAAATATGTTGAAGATGTTCACGTGAGCCACGTAACGGCAAAGAAGGTTAACCGTGGCGATTTCCAATGCGATCAGTCATTTATCATGAAACTTGGATGAACGTCACAGGCAATTTTCAAGTAACCACGTGTACTGTTATCACTACGTGTTGGATACACTGGGTGTGTTTCACGCAGGTCAACAGTAAGCCAAACTCAATCTTCCATGAGCCAGGAAAGTGAGCGTCTTGCTCCTTTATTACGGGCGTCTTGACAGCTTCCAGTGAATAACTGTGACATCATCTCGATGAAAACGTTGAGTGAAATTAGAAGGGACACATTTAAAACGTGAATTAGCTTCTGGTAAACAAATAAATTCACCACAAAGCGTCCAGTGCCAAACAACAAGCATAAATGCAGCCCTCAGTGAGACAATGGTCAACAAAGCGTTTTTGCGATCTGTTCGTATGCTAATGAGATCGTTAGCACTAACTTAGCGGCATTGCTACGTTCATACACAGTGCTCCGAGCTAGCAAGTTTCAGGGACAACACTTGACAAAAACGATCTCCGAAACAGATCTCTAAATACCTCGAAACACAAACGAACTTACAGCCATTGCTTTCGAAGGTGTACTGAAAAGGAATGTAACACAGCAGGACTAAATAGGACGAACCCAGCCGGGTTTTCTGCAGCGACTCGTCCGAAAGAACCACTACTTATGCTACCCACAATGCATTGCGATTACTAACTAGGTTTTCAGAATAAAATACAGGTAAACAAGCCCCACCTAGATGTATATTATTTTAAACACAATTACCTTTTTTGCACGGAATAACATGATTTATGACGTTTCAAAAAAAGGAAATGTTATGGAACCCCTTTTTTTTCAACCTTCATGAAACGCTTTTGAAAATTTTACTGTGGGCAGAACACCACGTCTTGAACTACCGCGGCAAGTGTAAATAAAAAGTTAACTGCTTTTTTGATGAAAACAATGAAACGGGTAGCACAGTTGAATACGGGTTTCACAAAGTGCAAAACAATGAAACACAACAAAGTGAAATGGGAAAGTGAAAGAAACTAAAAGAAATGTAGCATAAAGTGCCCCGACGAACGTAACATAAACTAACACAACATTAGGTCACATAAAATGTTGTCATGTAAAGCAAAGTGTCACTGTAAATCAAGGTAATGTGATGTACAAAAAGGGAAACCCAATCATGCAGCTTGGAATGTTCGCCGCCACATCAATTTTGGTGTACTTTCGTTGAGAGTCTGCCCGGTTAGTTATTAGCCGCTCTGTTTGAGGCTGCTCCTTCTTTTGGAATACGCAAAAAGAAGCCCCCCCAGCCCTTTCAAACCCCTAAAAAAATCTCAGGAGAATTGTTCAGTGTCTCACTCTCATGTCAGCCAATCTGCTAAAGGCAAAATGCCTCCCGCAGTGTATCACGTGTGCATCGTCGTGCGTCTGCAGATTCTGATGGAGTTACGTTATGAAAATGTGGTTGTTCGCTTGATTCCTGGAAAGCACCAAGCCAAGGCCGATCCAAAGACGCCAAGTCGTCAGCACCCGATCTGATTGAACCCTCAAACAAAGTCATAGTTGCTTTAGCTGCGGATTGTCGTCAAACGTCAGCACTTTCTACCCCCTTCAGGGTTTTTCACCGCTTACTCGACGATATTATTCCCGTGATTGCACTCCGGTCAACTTTCATTTTGTGCCCACTTTTGGAAGAATCAAAACTCCGTGACGGCTTTTTCCACCGCCTTTTGTGGGAATTCCACTCAGAAGCAGCAATTTTTTTGGCGCAATGTTCCCAGGAGAGGTGCAAGATCCAAATTTTCAAGTGTCTCTTTGGCCTGTTAGTGTAGACTTCTTTGGAAAACGAGTGGAAATTCTCCGAAAAATGAGGAGGATTCCGTTTACTCGACAAATCGTCATCATTTGAACGTCCCAAGATTGAAGATGTTGTTTTGTTCATTCGGGATTACTGTACCGTGCAACCAAGCCACGCACCAGTTTGTACAGCGCTTGTCCTCATCGGGGTCGCTCAGGATTCAGTTGGATTCTATCCCAGCTGACTTTGAGCAAGAGGTGGGGGAAAATTCGAGACTGGTCACCAGTCAAGCACGGGGCACAAACAGTCGCCTCCAAAAGTATTGAAAATGGAATGGAGACCAACAATCATTTCCACTCATACGTGTTGACAATTTAGAGTCTTAGGATGACCTCACAGAACGGCCCTAAGGAAAAGTGTGATGCTAATCCCAGAACCCGAAACTGACTTTACTGATACAAGCAATCGCACCAAAAGACTTGGAATGAATTTGGTTTGAAATGTCCCGCATCGCCATTTTGACCACAGAGGCGACACTCGCTTTGGGTTAAATGGGTGATTTTGCATGAAAAGGCACTTTGTCATCCGTTGGACCTTTGAGCGTTTCCCTTTGCCGAAGACGCTGGAAAGAGCCCTCATGACGGCGATTTGTTTTACGGTCTTCGCTCTGTTGAGTCATCCCAAGGGCCCCGGCCCATCTGCGTCGTATAAATCAAACTCGGTGTGACACAGAAAACCCCTTGACTAAGCATGGCTAAGAGATAAAAGTATCATGAGCCGAAATACATCATTTGGAAGTGCCAAATCCATACAAAGTGGAGTCAGAGCGGGATGCACCTGCAAAAGTATCGTATTGGGAGACACCTGACAAATGAATTCCGATGTTTTGCTCTCCGTTAAACAGAGTGGTTGCCATAGTTGTGAGAAAAAAAAAAAAACAGTCTTCAGAATCATTCTCTCGGTGGCTGCTAAGTGAGGCCATCTGTGGTCAGGTGACTTGTAAGAACACTTGAGATGGTGCTATTGTTTTTCTTTTTTTTTCTTTTCTTTTTTTAACCACAAACATCTGCTTGACATGCTGACGCCAGAAATCCAAACCCGGTTTAAGCATCTTGAAAGCAAAAAGCTTATTATAAATGCTTAAAGGACACAAAATGAACTGCAGGGTTCTCATAAGAGTGATGAGATCAATTTTCAGTGATTGCCAAGCTTAAAAAAAAAAAAAAAAAAAAAAAATTGCGGTTGACTTTTTGCAGTTGTGTTCAAAACGCATTTCCCCCGTAGGAAATAATTGAACTCATCTGTTACACGCTATTTATGTTAGCATCTGCTTAGTAAATTTGAGTGGGGTGAAATTGATCTATTTAATGATTTGGCTTGCACATGTAGTACAGAGCAGCAATGCCCTTTCCCATTGCTAAAGTAGTATTTTGAAATTCTTAATGATATTAGCTTATTTATGTAATATGAAATTTGGGAGGACTGTCATTTTCTTTTAATAATGTATTTGTGTTTACTGATTTGGCAGAATGTCTATTTTATTTCTTTAGTGGAAGATAAAATGAACAAGTTGCCTATTTAACCCTTTCAGGGACAGCGGTTACTACAGTGGACAGTTTATCATGTTATCAGGTAACAGGGTGCGTGAAAGTGTGAAGTGAAATCCAGAAACACTCATTACACTGAATCAACAAGGGGAGAGTTGAAATCAGTGGAAAAAGTTCATCAAGAAAAGTTTAATTGAACCTCTGATTTAAAAAGGGGTACACATTTGACCTGTTTTTTTTTTAAGTTAAAAAAATGACTGGCTTTATTTTATTCTTCAAATAAACTATGTGTAAGCATTACTGTAAAGAAATACACTTCCCAAAAATTTTGGGCAAAAAAATATTGACAAAATTGGTGAGCATTTTTACATTGAGGTGTTGTCGGCATCTGCTGAATGTAACAAATTAACTTGTAATCTCACTTTTAAAATCAAGCAATTGGTAATTAAATTACTTTGCTTTTTTTTTAATTTACTTTTAATCAAGTAATCAGTAAAGCAACCAAGTTACTTTTTCAAGGTAACGACAACAGCACCGACAACAGTTAAGTACCCAAATATTTGTATTTCCCTACTTCCTACCACTGATATTTGTGTAGACCTGTATAAAAGCTGGCGTATCCAGAACTCGTCAGCCATATTCGGTTTTTATTTAAAGTACACATTCATAAATAAGACACTTAACGAGAGCGTCTGCATGTAGGCTCATTGAGACATCCACCGGATCCCCTGCGGGCTATCATTACTGTCAAGTTGAGCGCAACCGCAAAGCCAAACCATCCGCAACCAATTCGTTATGATGCCGCATATTTTATTTCGCTTTTTCCCGTTGCCACGGATACCTGCTCTCGCATTTCAAACACCATTGCCATTTAAACGCTTGTCGATGGCGGATTAAAAGTGCATGGCGGGAGATTGATGAGGCCTTCAGTCAAAAGTTGATGCATGGGACTCACTCTCTTGTGGTCTCATTTTCCTCCGCCATCGTTCGAGTGCCAGGAGGATTTTGAAGTTAGCTCATCCAGTTAACAAATTTTTTAAAAAAAACAGTGCTCCTGAATGCTGACCGTGCAGATTTGATGTGAATTTTTGCTTCACCTAAAAGGACCCTTCAGTACAATTGAGAGGAGTCCCTCAGGGCCCAATCAGAGAACCGCTGCAGATCTTTTCATCTGGAAGCCTCCAAGGCCTCGCTTCATTGAGGTCTGCGTTCCTCTCTCTGCGTTTCATCACAACTTTCCGCACCTCTGCGGTGGAACAGCTTGTGGAAATCAGTTCTGAGCATCTTCAGTCTCTTCATCGACCTGCTGATGTTTGCTGCACAGGAGCAGGCACCAGATATCTTATCAGGATTATTCCTTTGCACCCGGGTAATTTCTGACCACCGCTAATCACTGCAGATCCGGTTAAAAGTGCGGATTACATTACTTTGTCGATGCTGTGGAATTGATCGTTGTTGAATCGCAGTGAGTGAAAGGAGAGCGCATCCATCACACAGCTGCAACCAACACAGGTGCTTTGGGTTCACTGCTTTTCGCATTTGGCAAACGTTTTACAAAATCAGCAAATACCAGCTGCATCCATTTCTTTTGTCCTTTGCACTTTTGCAACATCAACACACCCGCACACTTGCGCCACACCGTGTCACTCGTCCGGCGTCGACGGCCGTGCGCGCGAGCGAGCGCGTGACGTAGGCCGATTAACGGCGGGGCACACTTTTAGACACCGTCACGGCCCCAGGTGGGGCCGCTAATCCACACCCTTGAGGCTAATCCGGTTTGTGGGATTAGATGCTAATTCCGCGACCCGGCAGAGTGCATCAAACCAAGTGTCACATAGAAAGTCTGATGTGTTACAAAGCACAATTTTATTTTACACACATGGCTTTGGTTTGCACAGGGCAGTGAAGCAGCTGCACAGGATGGAAACATACGGTTAGATCAAGAGTATAAAAAGTACATGACTAGGTCATAAAACATTTGGGATATCGGAATTGATATTTTCACTCGTTCATATATATGTAAGAAGAGTGCACTTGACTGTGCAGAAGTGGACGTTGGTGTCTGGTGGCCTTTGCTTGAACTGAGACACAGCTTTACAACGGAACCTCTAAAGTTAAGCACAAACCAGTCGATGGCCAAAATTCCATTTTGGAACCCGCCGTTGGAGAAATAGTCAAACTGTTGCCGTCATAAATGGTTTATTAATTATAGGCAATCTGTATAATAAAATGTAAAAACAAAACAAGCCGTTGTAACTTAGTAAAAAGACACTTTTTTTTAAACCACAGCAGTTAACCACGAATAGTAAAACAAATATCTTTTGTTGGGTTTTGGGGAAAATGTAACTTTTTTTTTTAAAACATTTTTTAATTGGAACAATTAGTTCATCCTGTTTTTTTTTTGCTTCCAGAATATTCTTCTCTAAAAACTCAAAAGAAAAATCTAATCCTTTGTGTGCTTTTTGTGATACCCGCTGTCGCCAGTTGACGTACCGACGTTCAAACTGGGTCAAGGTCCTAATTGCTCAACCTGGTTGGATTTAAGAGGTTCCACTGTAGTAAGCGATTGATTGCAAAAGGCATGGTGTTCATCAACTCTGCGTATGCGTGTGTGCATGTGTGCGAGCTAAACATCATAACGAAGTGGGACAGCTACGATTTACTGCAGTGCGGGGAGAACGCTGATGGAGTGCAACGCGTCCAAGGGTGGAATGCGAGACAAAAACCAAAGAAAACACCATGACGGGGCCAAACTGGTAGTCACATTCAAAAGGAATTGCTGCTAACCTTCAAGTGTTTTTGTCGCTTCTTCCACCGTTCTTGAGCAGGGACGTATGAAAGTCCAGCATTTGTTCCAAACATATCTCCCTCGGCAAAATGTGTTTTCACTTATTTCTGGATGCCGCCTCTCAACGGGGCTCGCTGCCTTCTGCCTTCAGCGTCCGCCTCGCCACGTCCAAACATGTCCAAGCATCCGATTCGGTGGGAGCCTTGAAACGTCGGGGAAAACTCCTTCCACGACATCGAATATTTGGCCGCCTTGACGCTAAGTACTCCATTAGACAAGAATTTATCCCAACGTGTCACTTTCATGCTAGAGGACTACGTCAAAAACATCAAGAAAACACAGACGAGCATGAGCACCATCCACTAAATCGCAGCTAACTCGGCATCTCTCGGCTCATTTGTGAGCGTCACACGCACGCAAAAAGGAGATAGCTGTCGCTATTAGCTAAGCTACGTTACTGCGGGTACGTGAGCAATGCTTGAAGTTCTTCATTTTCATCCGTTTGACAATATGGTTGAAGTACATATTCCACGGAGGGACATGTCCAGCAGAAGGCACCAAGGAAGGACGCGGAAGAAAAGACGGTCTGCGACCGCTATCCCGCCTCTCGCGGAGAGACAGATGCAAACATGGAAAGAGGTGAAGGTGTCCTGGATGACAGACCGTATGTGAGTGCTCAGACCAGGCCTTCCAGAAGACAGACGTGTTGTTCTGTGAACAAGAAGACAAATGTCAGATTGGTACGGTGATCGCTAGGTGGTTAGCATGGTTGGTTGGTGACTTCATATTTGATCGGGTTGCTTGATTTTGGTTAGTCGCTTCATTAAAGTTGCTTGGTTGGTTGAATAGTTTTTGTCGGGGCTCTGGAGGTTGCTTCAGTATGGTTGGTTGATTTGTTTTGCAGTTTTTTGGTTAGTTTTTATGAGCTGGTTGGTTGATCCGAGTGTTTGGTTGGTTGGTTAGTTGCTTGCTTGTTTGCTTCATTTTTTTGTGAGTTGATAAGTTTGCTCCGTTGGTTGGTTTACTTCATTTTTTGTGAGTTGATAAGTTTGCTCCGTTGGTTGGTTGGCTTGTTTTAGTTGGTTGTTAGTTGGTTACTGTAGTTGGTTTCCTGGTTGGATTATGTTGGTTGGTTGCTTCATTTTGCTTGACTAGTTTTTGTCCGCTTCGTGGTTGGTTATTTTTTTGTTAGATGGTTGATTTGTTTTTGTTGGTTGTCAGTCATTTTGGTAGTTTACTGCTTGTATTAAGTTGGTTGGTTGTTTTACTTTGATGATTAGTTTTTGTTTGGCTAGTTTTGTTGGTTGGTTCATTTTTATTGTTTTGTTAGGTTTGTATGTCACTTTGTTGGTTTTTCCGGGCTATTTTATATATAACAAACAGACTGTGCTGGGGTGGAAGAGCATCTTGGGGGGAAGGTCGACTTTTGTTGTATTCACAAGAATGCAATCTGCCCGTTTTGTAGAGAGTCGGAGGATATTAATTGTCCTCGAAATTTGAAGTTGCAGCCAGAAGGCGACTAACCTTGGCACCGCTGGAGCTGCAAAATCCCTGTCAGAACCGCAATAAAAACACGACAGTAGTTGACTCTCTCGCAGCCAAGTGGTGGCCTGGCACATAACGCCGTCTTCATTCGACAACACCACTTTCTGACCCGGCAAACTATATGGAGGCCATTAAGTGGTGACAATACATGTTTTTCATTGGCGCCGCTACCTTTTTAATTTTGTATTGAGTTTTTAGTTGTTCTTCCATTCAGGGTTATAAAAGGACATCTTTTTTTATTTTGAACAGTTTTCGGGGGAGACAAATTGACAAGAAATACCTTTTTGTTTCATGTCTGTGCTGAAGAACTTTCTCTTCGGGTATCCAGAACACTGCAGAAAAAAACACTCGAGAATCACTTACGGCATAAAACGTGTGGACGCATTTGCAGAGCTTCTGTGGGGAATGGCAGCCGAGCAATTGTACGGTAGATTATATGGTGTTTATTTACGCTTGATGCTGCCGCACGAAGTCTGCAAACTGACGGTCCTTGGCGTAGAGCTCGATAATGCGTATCCTGTCTTGAATTTCCTGTCGGAAAGGAACATGACATCACATGGAGATAAAAGTGTACACTGGGCAGGCGGAGTTGCGATTACTGCGTGGTGACTCACCTCCTTGGTCAGTTCGCTGTTCTCGTAGATGTGTCGGATCTCCTCGCTACTGAAGTCGGTGGAGGCCTCGGCGCTGGCGCTGCTGTAGACGGGAGCCTCGGGGTAGCGGCGGTAGTAGTGGCTGTAGCCGGTGGTGGCCTCGCTCTCGTACATGGGGTTGTACTTGGTCGCCCTCTCTAACGACGGAATGCTCTCTGCGCGCCTGCAGAGAATCGTGCCATGAGGGTGGGGGGTTGATTGAGGCTCTTAGACATCAGCAATTTTTGAACCGTTTTTCATGATCTACCTGTAGCGCGGGCCCGAGCACCTTGTAACAGTACACTTCCTTGGCCTCAGCTTGGTTGTGACAGTACAGTACTTTGGCCCAAGTGCGATTGCATCGGTTCAATTTCATTTCCCTAGCACAGCATAGCTGTGATGGAACATTTGCTTGTTCCTCAAACGGCTGAAATGGGACACCTCCTTGGTTTTTGCAACTGTTGGAACCTGACCCTTCCTAGCACAGATCTAGTAATACACTTTGGAACACGTTTATTGATAGTAGTGATTATGCACTTCACTGACCGTAGCACAGTTAAAATCCTATTTTATTTTATTTTTTTTAGCCATAGCATGTTTAGAGCATTTCCCTTCCTTGGCGTTAGCATAATGGCAACAATATTGTATTCTGCCTTTGGTCAGGTGCAAACATGGTAATCGAACTTGATGTGGAGCAGTCGGTTACAATTGAACCCCTAGTTCGGATGCGGTAAGAACAGGAAATTCCATCCAACTGGCAAATTATTACATTTGGATTCTTTGGTCAGGTGTGATATAAAACTGTGTTACGGGCGAAAGCAACCAGTTGCTCATGAATCATTTGAATGGGTGGCGAGAAAGCAATCAGCCTTGATCCGATCTCAGGAGAAAATGTTTTGTTTTGGGGTGTTTTTAACCGGTGTGAACACCCCAGGGCAAAGGTGAAAGCACCCCAAAAGAAAAATTTGCCCGGAAAGCTCGAGGTAAACAGAATGACCCCATAATACATGTCCCCTTTTAGTCAACATAATAATGCAGATTAATTCCGCCTAAACCACACTCCAGACTATCACGACAAGTGCCTTAATACTGCAAATCGACATCCTATCGGAGTAGTTAATCGGCTAAGATTAGCAGTTTTGCTCCGCAGTTGGCATCACCACACACAACACTTGTAAGACAACAGACTGTGTCCTTCTTTTGTGTGACTGCCCCAAAAAGGATCATGAATAAAGAGTGAAGGATTTTGTGTGGTGGCTAAAGTTGACTGCCAAACTGCCAGGAGAATCTCCATTCAGTCTGACCCCTGAAACAAAATAACCCAACGGATTCATTTTGAAATACATTACGTGAAGGAAAATCTCAGACCCTGCAAGGTTGAACCGGTCCACTTCCGTGGCTCTTCGAAGTCTAGAAGGGTTCACTTCCTGGGTCCCAGCACGGTTATAAAAGGTATGCTTTCCTCAAAGCCTTACTTGTAGTACAGGTCGAAAGGTTCACTTCCCTCATTGGTGTAACGCTTCACTTGACAATGAACCGACCTCCAAAACACTTCAAGACAATTTATTTGTGTCTTAATTAACAAGGTCAAATACTTCAAAAGACGGAATAATGCTTCTTTATCGTCCAGTGTGTCATTGTGGTTCCGTGGTATGTAAATCAAGATATTCGTGCCATCATTTCAATGCCCGAGGTTAATAATCATGCTTTGACCTGCTAGAATCGAGCATATTCGGAGTTCGCGCCATTGGGGTACTGGATAATACAGGAAATGTTGTCACAAAAGGGTAAAAAGTTCCCATACCGTATTGGGTCCTCTGACTCATCCTTATCATACTGATCCCGTAAGGTCCTGGCGAGGAAGAAGATCACTCCAGACGCCACCAAAAGGAATCCGGCCACTGACGCCACCGCGATGCCAACCACTAGAGGCTCCGATACGTATTCCTCGCAGTGCTCTCCTCGGTACCACCAGTTTTCACCAACACGGCACCTGGAAAGGGCAGTGTATGTAAATTCGAGTTCTTGTCTTTCCCATTAGCTTGATAGAGTTGTTAGTCTGTATTGCGCAACCTTTTGGGAACCAAGGACTTTGATTGATATCGTGTGTGATCGGCGTCATGCATTTGGGTCCATCTGATTTGAGCCTTCTGATGAGGAGCAGCAGTGTGTGGGCAATCGATACCAGTATGTTAGCTTCTCACGCTAGCCACCGACTGGTTAGCTGCCATGCGCTTATTACTTGTGATCCAAAATCAGTGTGTTATGCATGTTGCGTTTTAACATTTTGCCGTCTGTAAATTGGGGTTGATCTGCGTTTTACTAGTGTGGCAGTCAATGTGAAAAACGTGAGGCTACGCCATCATTTGTTTACTTCATACAGTGCCCAAGACAACAAGAAGTACTCAATGATGTGTTGTTTGGCGTCAAAACAAAAGGTTGTGCGTGGTTTAGAGCCTCCAGCATGTCTGGTCATAATTATTTTGATAAAACCGCAGCGAGCACAACAACCACATGTTCCAAATGTCAGCTTTAGCAGGTTGAACTCATGCAGGAGCAGAATAAAACATAATAAAACAACAAGAAGAAAGAAAAAATAGGGCTAAAAAGAGGGCACAGTAGTCTTTTAAAGAATGCATACCATACATTAACATTGAGTCAAGATGGTTGGCACAGGTAAGCGATATATTTGATTCAATAAGAATTTCAAACAATGAAAGTTAGTTGTTAATGTGGCAAGACTGCACACTTCTCACCGTGATTCATCTCAGAGACTGATTACAGGCCCAGGTTTTGAAATGTAACTATTTTATGTACATGAAAGAAGTTACATGCTGAGTAAACCATCTACGCGGGAGGCGTTCTCTTTTCCTCCCGCATGTTCCATGCAAAAGACGAGACGTGCCTGCTGTGATTTAAGCCTCGACAACCTGCAGGTTGTCGACGCGCACGCCTGACCCCCACACACACACACACACACAGATGATTTCCCCCTAATCTCCACCCACCTGCAGATGGCTCCCTGACCAGGGATGATGTCACACTTGCCATCGTTGAGGCAAAAGTCGCTGCGTAGTTCACAGATGCTCTGACAAGGCAGACCGTCCACGCTGAAGTAGCCAGCGTTGCACACGCACTCGGCCTCGCCCGACCACTTGTTCACTTTGCACTTGGCGTACTCGTTACATGCCTGGAACTTGCACGGATCCGCCTGGTCGCCTACAAGTCGCAGAACCGCAGGAATTGTTATTGTGCAAAAGTGTCAAAGCAGATCAAAAACACATTTAGTACATGTGATATCAGCACTTAAATACGAACGGGGATATTTGGACTTTTTAGCACTCTCATGTTGGGATCGCAGTTGAGTACATATTTTGTACACAGATCATTTTTGCTCATGGCTCCACATTTTCTGGCTGATCCTAGAAACAGACCTCGCATGAAAACGGTTGACAAATTGTGTTTAGGAAGTTCGTAACGGCCGCTAATGTTTGTTGCAGAAACCGCAAAAACACAATAACAAGTGTCTAAGTTTGCATTATTGCGCTAGCTGCAACAGAACCGTGAAGATGATTCTTAACAGTTGTCATCTGTTCCTGCGAGAGCAAGACGGCTTTCTGTCAAGATAAGCGCATTAGCCATGTTGCTTCGATCAGCAAGAGAGCAATAAAAGAAAGCCGACATGAGTTCGAACTTTATTGCCACTGAGGAGGAACATATGACCAGAAAAAGAAAAAAAAAAGAGCTAAGTCATGTTTTTTTGTGACCTCATCAGTGTGCAAAGCTTTTGATTTAGAAAGACTTTGACAGTCTGCATTGCAGACAAAACATGATTCACCATTTTCAGGGACGGGATATAAGAAAAGGACTTCGTGGTCTCACATTGCATAAAGACATGTTTTCCAAGGTGACTTCATGGGCGTGACGGTGGCTTTTGATGTTCGGTGGTGAGTTTGTCGACTCACTCGTGTTGATGTTCTATGTCACTACCGTAGCCTTTGCCAAACTTTTTTTTTTAAGCCGCAGACTCTCAATACGGTTGGGGTGCCAAGCACCACAGTGTGCGAATCCCCGCTCTGGTCAAGTCACGTTTATTTTTTATAGAATCCCTCCGTCTCGAGAGTCTCAAAGGGGCTTCACAAACTCACAGTTGACAAATATTAGCAACATCCCCTGACGTAAGCAACCAACTGGGCAAGGAAAACAAAAACATGCGGGTGGGGAAAAAAATAAGAAACCTCAAGCAAAATCCTCCTCCTCACCGTGTTTACTGCTACAAAGTATGACTATGAGGTACATTGAAGCCTCCAAAACTATCCTTGGGTGTGAATGTGAGTGTGAATGCTTGCTTGTTTGTTTGGCGCTTGGTAATAGGCTAGCAAGTATAGCAGGTGTGTCCTCCCTCTCACTCAAAAGTCAGTTGGCAGATCACGCGTGAGCAAAATGAGAATAAGCCCAATCAAAAACAGATGGATCGGCGTTCATAATTCACGCGAGTATCACGCCAGACCCCCACTTCAGTTTTAATTCCCACCTCATGGAGGGTGCCCACATGCCAGTTGGTGATTGACAGCACTAACACTACAAAACACCAAACTCCATCACACCTCCTTCAACAACATAGTTGCCGCACCCACTCTCCTCTGAGGAAGTGCTCATGTAGCCAACTTGTTCATTTTGTACCCCCCTCCGCAAAAAAAAAAAAAAAAAAAAAAAAAAAACATCCCTTTCCATGGGGCCCCCTTTTGGGAGTCCTTACCAAGTAAAAAAAAAAAAAAAAAAAAAAAAAATCTGACAGAGTTGGCATGCCCCCGTTACCGTTTATATTTAACCTTTTGCACTAAACGTGTTGCTATTATTACCAGACAGCCCCGACACATGAAATCTCAGGCGCTCTCCAAGATGCTTGCATCACAGTCTAGTAATGCCGCAGTAAAATACGAACCTGACTCAACGTCCAGGGAGTACTTATCGATGGCTAGGTTCATGGTCTGGTAGGCTGTGTTGCAGAAGTCCTCCAGGATCAGATAGACGGTGGTGGTGACGCCCTGAGCCACCGGCTTGCCAAACTTCATCCGGCTGTTGACCACAATGCTCCCGTTTCGGAAGTTGAGGATCTCCAAGTTCTCAAAGTTACTCAGATTGGACTGGAGGTAGGGCACAAGCTGCAGGGCAAAATCGGACACGTGTTGAGTGAAACTATAGATTACCACAAGTGATTTTTCTTTTGAAGCGTACCAATTCTAGGAAGCGTTGCTCCAGTGCTTTGTATTCTGGGGAACTCTTGTTGAAGAGATCCTCAGAGAAAATCATGTTGGTCACCCTCAGGCTGAAGAACACCATGAGCGCTCGACCAGGGTTGGCCGGCATGGCGATGCTGGCCGGGTCGGTGACGTGAGATACGCTGAACGGGAATCCAGTGCTGCCTTCTTCCGTGTGGTTGATCAAGCCGTAAGGGAAGACGTCATAAGCGAGGTCTTCGATGGGAGAATCATTTTCATCACTGTTTTGGATCTGAGGAATAATGGTAAATTTCTTGTGAGTTCATGTCAATCGGCGTCATCCTTTTTTTTTTTTAACTTCCTGCGCCACATTCCAGCTTACCTCCACGATTGACGGCATGACAGTGTCAGGTTGGGCCTCGACGGCTACACGGGTGAAGGGCGACTCCTTCTCGGCCGACATTGCAGTCGGTGGGGCGGGGCTTAAAGGAATGCTAACCGATGGTGCGTCTTTGTTGACCAGCAAGATGTCGTCGTCCGCGATGTCGTCGCTCGCGATTTCGGAAGATTCTGGAGGTTCTTCAAGAGGCACCGGAGCTGAGGCGGGTGCTTCCTCAGGAGTTTGTCCATCACTCTCTGCTGCTTCTTCCACGCCAGCTTCTTCAACTAAAGGTTCCTCAGGATGTTTCGAGCCTCCTTCCTCAGCTGCCTCGCTCAGTACCTCAGGAACAAAGTCATCATCTGCGGTTTCACTCACGGGGAGGTCTTCGGTGTCGACACCATTGTCCAGAAGCTCCTCTTCCAGGACCACCACGTCTTCGGTGTCTTGTGCTGCCGGAGTTGTATCTGGCCACAGCAGGTTGTCCAGGTCCCCTGTGCCTGAGGCCTCCGCCACCACCGGTGGTTCGGGCAGCGTGACGCCATCTTGATCCTCGGAGGGGGGAGGCACCTGCTGGTCTTCCTCTGCGGGTTTGTCTGCAGCGGCGGTCTGCACGGTGTTCTCCAGAAGCAGATCCTCTTCTCTGATGCCTGAAAAAAATGTATAAATTCAGTGAAACTTGGTGAGTTAGCCATGTAAAGATGACGACATCTTTGCAGAGCAAAACAAATTTTTTCAAACAAATTTTTGCAAGCTTGTAATCTTATAAAAATATTTTTGTTCGGTCTCTCTGCAGCCTGGTACAAAATGAGCTGTGGACCAATGCCACTGGGTGGGACTTCATAAGGGGTCATTCAAGAACTTGGCTAAGTTAGGGGTGTTGTATTTCCGCAATGAAATAATGCTGTGAAATTTGAAACTCGCAATGGTTTAGGTCACCCACAATACTGTACTATAGACTACAGAACACTGGAAACCCTAACTGACCTGCTACTACTAACCGTGCTCAGAGAAATTTTTCAAAACACGGCTAAGATTTCCACGTGGAGGGAACATGGGTTGACAATTAAGACTCACTGCCAGTTTCAGGCGCGGCTGTCGCAACCACAGCAGGGGAGGATATCTCGACACTCTCCTCCAGGACAACGATGTCGCTTTCAGAAGACTCCACCGTGTCCCCGCCAACGCTTTCAGGCAGCAATTGGTCTCCCTTGACGTCATCCATGACGTCGTCCGGGATTAGAGCCTCTGCTGGTTCATTCTGCATCACAAACATGATTAGTTGTTGAAAACTAAAAGCCCGTTCGAGGTTGTTTTCAGGAAGCTCCTTGGAAATTCCAGAGAAAAGTGAAATGAGACGCAATTAACGTAGCACGAAAGCTGCATTGCGTACGTGTGCTCCTGTAACCCGACCCGGTCTCAAAAGTCGTCAAGACAACATGGGTTCAACATGCTCGCTCAGTGAAAGTCATTGCTGACACAATTCTGGCCTCATACACAACAAGAGTCGAACATTTGGAGAAGCTCTGCTTCAATTCAAATTAATGATGAGCCGTACCAAAATTGTTGAGATGATGTGTCAAGCATGCCTAAGTACAAAGGGGTACACTATTAGAAACGCTAAAAAGGAAAAAAAATGTAGAGAGAGAAGAACATAAATGAATTCTGAGGAAAGAAGTCCGACTTCTGAGAGGAAAAAAAATATACTGTACACTTACAAGGATTATTTCGGACAATCCAAACTTGGGGCCACAGGCAACCTTAACTATGTGATATTGACTGGCTAAATATAGGAAAGCCTCAATTATTTAGCTTTGAAATCTTTGCTGTGAGGCCTTCAATGGACACCCGTTCCTACATAGCATGTCAGTTTTTCTTCACAAGAATTCGTTTGTAGCGTATCTATGTTTCCATCGAGGCTCCTTTCAGCATCCCACAAAGTGAATCCGTTTTTGTGACCAGGCCAAAGTTTATGGAACGCGATGCCAGCATCAATATTGTACTGAAATGATATTTTCCAAAGAATGTCTAAAAAAGCACTGCAATCAGCTAAATCGAGGATTTGCTTTCAGCTTTTATTTACTTCCCGACATTTTTTTTTTCACTTCACGGAATCATGGGTTTCAATTAAGTCAACCACCAGACGTTATTTAGAGCAGCCCCGAAGGGCTCCGCCGCACAAGTAAAGTCAGACGTTAGATGGTATCGCTTGACCTGAAAATAGCAGCAGATTATTGCAACAATAAACAAACTAATCCGCTTCATCCCTCGCCTTGGTGCGCTTATCCTTGTTACCTGGTGAGCTGGTGCTACAGGTTCATGTCACACATGCTGCAGTACTTTTTTTTTTGGGGTGGGGGGGGTTGACGAGTGAGTTTCATTCGACCCATGACCATGCTGATAACACAAATCATGCCTCAAATCAATTGCCCCCCCACGAAAATAAATGGAAATGGCCCCTCACCATCTCCTAAAATGTTTTTTTTTTTGTTTGTTCCAATTTTAAGAAGAAAAAAAAAGTGCACCGCATTGTAAAATATATATGAAAGAAAAACAATAAAAGAACATTGAAAGAAAGAACCCGTTTTTAAGAGTTGTATTTAAAAGGTTCCATGCCACAATGTTAAAAATAAAAACACATTCTCATCTTTGATGTCCTTTTATCGGCTTTGTACAAGAAGTTGGGTTGGAAGTGATCAGGATGCCCTTTTTTCAAGCTACTTTTGTCAGAAATGTGCGTGATTTTTGAACAGGCTGTTTTCTCATTAATAATAAAAAAAATTATCAACATGTAAATATGTTTTGTTCCAGTTGGATCGCTGTTCACTTTCATGTGAAATGGGGAAAACATCTATCCTCTGACTGGTAGTTGCCGATATGTTGGCGTTTTGTGGCCACCGTGTCTCTTGTGTGTGTTGGCTCCGTTGAACATCTGTGGGCCACTGGCAGAATCGTGGCTGACCATGGTACACTGTGAAGCGGTCACGGCGGTGTGCCAACCCGGTCGCCCTGGAGGAAAAATTTTCCTCCCTTTTTTTTTTCTCCTCCATGGTGACACTCTGCGACCTCGAGCCTGCCCAGCGATCACTCTAAAGCAGACCGATCAGTGCGAAGCGACTGGTTCTCAGTTGCACTATTATTATTTCTTTTTAGAATCAACTTCCATGTTGATGCTACGCGACCTCGCCGCCGCCAGAGGGGAGAGACAGCCCATTGTGTGTATACGTGTGGCTGTGTCGCCCGGGAAATTGTTTGTAGTGCGTGTGAACGCTTACATTGATGAGGCCATCCTGGTTCTCAAATTTCCTCCCAAAATAATGTGAAGCAGCTAATTCCTCAGCTGATGCAAAGTTCCCATCTGTCATTTTTCCTGAGTCGAGTGGGCGTGAAACACCACAAAGTGGACAGGTACTTATAATATAATAACGAGAATAATGAGTGTCGAGTCTCCGTCACAAGGACTTCAAATTCAAATCCGCTCGTTTTTGCAGGCCTTCGCATTTTAAAAGCAATTACAAGCAAACAACATCTGTTATGGAGGGAATGGACGGACAGATAGATGTCCGATAAGCTTGGATGGAGCTAATCACAACTGCGTCGGTGATTTTGGACTCGCAACTCACTCACCAAGGTTTCTCCTGCAGCGTGGAAGGTCTCGGGAGTCTCGGGCACTATGGAAGCAGGAGAGGAACCAGCATGAATACAAGATGATGTTTTAACTGCAAAAGGTCCAGAACTGAGCAAACATCTGAAAAGATCAGCCGCTGTGCGCCGAGGCCGCGATTGCATAAGCACGTGCGGGCACTCGTCAACCATAAAAAGAGGCATTCATCGCATGGGTGCGTGAATGCATCAGGAATTGGTCACCAGTCAACCGCAAGCCAATTTTGAATGGGACGGTCACAATGACATATACGCGAGTCCAGAAAAGCTGGAGCTTATCCATGCTGACTTTTGGCAAACGGCAGACGATACATGTGATTAATTGTCAATCAATGATAAAATAATTGTCTGTTTATTTTCCGGTGCAGCAGCGGGAGAGTATATCCTACTTAGTGAGCAGATGAGTGCAACCTCTCCACATCTTCCCACAGCCAACACAAAAGCCTGGAGTGAACCGAGTAAAAATCCCCAGCGTCTCCCATTTCTTGTCCTCCTGGCTTTGCGGCACAGTCGGTGACAAGGACCCAAACCGCAGCGCAGTCGGGTTACGCCGTCCCAAAAACACGCCACTGTTATTTGTTCATTAAATATGGACCACTTTTTTTTTTTTTTTTTGCTTCTGTCCTCTCTGACGACGAGAGCAGACAAATAAGAAACAGATGAGCGCTTGAGAATGTTTACTCATGTGGCAAAAGCGTTGTGTCGTCATGTCGCTGCAGCGTCTGCCGAGCGTCTCGGGTGACCTCGAGAAAGTTTGCATTGGACGGCAAAGCAAGCGCCTTTCACAAGTAGCTGTTTGTGCAGGCGGGTCTCACCGCTCTCCAGGGCGCCCTTCAGGAGGTCCTCAGTCACGAAGGTCTTGAGCTCGCTGATGGCGTAGACCAGTGTCGGGTGCTCCTTGACCTCGCGGTATGAGTTCTCCACCTGGTTGGATTGCAGGGTGAGGTAGTCCAGTTGGTCACCGCTGATGCCGGTGTCGTCCACCACCAGGGTGACGGCGTAGTCCACCACGAGGCCGTCCAGCCTGGGTGAACAACAGCCGTCATTAGTTCAAGGAAATTTTATTCACACAAAAATTCTTGTTGACATGCAGGAGGGTTGCGCTTGGAGCAGTTGAGGTTGTACGCCACGCCCACAAAATCGAACCGACATCTTTTTAGCAACCATCAAGGTTATTGTCATTCATGAAAATGGACGAAAGAACTAAAACTCAAATTGAAAAAAACTAGCTAGTGCTTTTTTTTTTGTTTACATTACGAGCTGAATTTATATTTCACATTAATAAATGTTAAATATAATGATCGTAACATTATAGTTGTCATTGTTGTCAATTAATTTCATACTTGAGCTTACAGGTTTTATTTTTATTATATCGGTGCACGGGAGATGTAAAGTCGAACAGTCGTTAGGGAATCAGAGTTCAATACACAATTCTTAGTGTGATTTTTTTTTTTTAATCTTCCACTTAACAAATATTCATTAAATAAAAAACTAAAACTCATACTAACGCTAATAAAAATTACTCGACTGAAGAAACGAACAAGGCCGCTCTAAAAATGATTTAAAATTAACCGAGAAAGTCAAAATAAAAACTACCAGGAAAGAAAAATCCCAAACCACAATCCGCTTTTTGGTCCGTGGGCATCCCACCGCCATTCACAAGCAGTGCCGTCAACATCTCAACTCAGAACAGCCATTGCCAAACATCTTAAACCCCCTTCAACATCCCACCGGAGTTGGCACACGACCACCCCCCCCCCCAAAAAAAAAACGTACGGCCCTTCCACACTTTAACCACATTCTCCCTTCAACATTACAACAGAATTGGCCTCTCACGTGAGCTGGCACACCACCCGTTCCCAGAAATATGCAGAAAAATCAATAGGGTTCCTGCTGAAACAAATACTATCACATGAGTTCTCTCATCATGTGACTGAAAACGCGAAAGGCTGTTAAAAGACTTGTTCATCTCTCAGCCATGACGGATGACTCGGCCAATTGACTCCCGTCCGGGAGGCGCTCTAGGCAGAGTCAGCACAGCGATCAATATCGTGCTAATGGCGCAGGACACGTCCAAAAAGGCTTTGCAGAGGAAAAAGTCATCTATCAGCCTAGGATGACTACAAGGAGCTGTCCACTCTGACCTACTTTGCACACAGCTTTACTCTTTTTTTTTGCCTCTCTACAAGGCACACAGTCTTGGTGACATCAGGTTGACTGAGTAGCACGGTATTTCCTGTCAGATGGAATATTTAGGCACCTCTGCAAATGTTACCTGAAATCACTTGTCCATTTTTTGTTTATACATATATGTTCCACGCACATGCACACCCACACGCACACGCACACACACAGAGCATCATTAGAATGGTTAACTTCTTTTTACACTTGTATGAACTGGTAACTTAAAACATTGCCAGTCCATTTGATAAATGTTCCAGGATGGCCACAGTTTGACCCTGGAACAGATCATTTTTAAGATTTCCAACGTGAAAATGAATGCCAGAGCACCATTTTTTTTAAAGTCATCAGCTTCAGGTGCTAAAGCTCAAATAACCGTTGTGACCGCCCCCTCCGCCCTCCCTGCTGATCCACCTTAACAGGTGACTGAACCCTGCTAAGACCATTAGCGCAAGCAGCAAGGAAGACTCAGGAAACACGTGCACACTCTTCCAGCTATGCACACACTTACAAACGCACCATCACATATACGTGCGCGCGCGCACAAGCGCTCTCATGAAACAACAGGCTTAAAGAACTACATTTTTTTAGGTGCAGTTCAAGGTGGAAACAGGCTAACTTACCCTTGCAGATCCTTGTGAGGCCTCCATGAAAACAAGGAAAAAGCAATTTTCAAGGAGCGTCACTTGTGTGTGGTGTACATGGCAGTCAACATAAAGTGGATCTGACACAAATGGGATGAGTTGGGATTAAGCCACGTGAGAGAAAACTCACCTGAAGTCCATCACAGACACGCTCTTGAAACCAGGAAGTGCCGACAGGGCGTCCTCAATCTACACAAAAATAATTTTGCTACTATAGTTTTCACACTGGACACTTCATTAGGAACAGTGTGCGTGTGTGTGTGTGTGTGTGTGTGTGTGTGTGTGTGTGTGTGTGTGTGTGTGTGTGTGTGTGTGTGTGTGTGAGAGAAAGACCTTCTGAGCAAGCTGTCTGCTGAGCGTCTGATAGTGTAGCGAGTGAGGGTCGCCCAAGTCATCATCGTACATGACTCCCGTGAGGAGGATGCTCAGCTCCACCACCTGCTCCAACACGGCTGCTGGTACTGGCTCCACAGGGATGTCGTTGTCCAGCTGTGGGAGGGGAAAAAAAATCAAACACATAAATAAGTAGAGAAAGTGACTTTCGTCTTCTCCGTGTCACAGCAAGTCACTCGCATGTTTTGGTTTGACACAGTTTTTCAGGCCTTCCCGATGCAGGCCAGCCATTTTTATCTGGGCTTGGGCAGTGGCTGGGTATTGGTACACTGACCAAGAATCAAACCCGCACTGTACAATGCTACCAATGTCAAACACATAAGCAAGCAATAAGGTAAAATATCAATACTCATATTTCGCGCATGGATTCACCTCCATTTCTGGCACAATGACAGCTGCTTCCTCCACTTTTTCGCTCTCGTCGATATCTTCTGCGTGGTTGAAAGAGTCGTCGTTAGTAACATTAACATGATCGTTTCATCAATATAAAATACACATCTTCGTTAGAAGTGATGCTTACCTTCTTTGGCAGAAGCCTTAGTGGTGATCGTCACTTCGGGAGCTGGCGTGCTAGAAAAATAACAACATATGCATACACTGCAGGCAGGTAATGGAGATAATGATTATAAAAGTACCGCAGTGCTAGTAGTAGTAGTATGAATATAAATACATGATATGCTATAAACAAGATGTAGCAAGAAAGGAACATTTTGGATGCGCAAAGTGACATTTTAGCCTGCACTTTGGCTGAAGTCAGACTCTGACTGTCAGAGAGTCTTTGTGCGGAGTGCCTGGGTGTGAGTCGTAGCCGATAGCAGCTCTGGAATGAAACGTGCATTCTGTTCTTGCTCACGGCAATAATACAACTGAAGTGCATCAGAAACTGTGGCCTTATTTAAGGTGAGATGTTTTCTTCATTCAAACTGCCATTGACTGAGGCACTGCGACCGAGATTTGAAGAACTACGGTCATGATAGAAAGTCAAAAAAGACCTTACCTGCATGTATGGTGTCCGGATCGAGTGGGTTCACTACACATTATTGGAGGGTGAAGCGTATAAAAAATAAAAATAAATAAAATTCAATGTGGTAAACACAGACAATGTTTTGATGCTGACGAATGATTGAGAGGATTTACCTTTTCAAGCCAGGCGCTGACATTTTCTGCAAATGTGAAGAAGAAAGAGGAAAGGTTAGCACCGGCATTAGCCTCCCACTGAGTTTGTTGTTGTTCCTCTGTGTCAACCTGAAGCACCAAAAGGATTGACGGAGGTCAAGGGGACCTTCAAGGAGACGTACGGTGGATGCTGATGTGCTTACGCTCACTGCTACTCACTTCTGCACACTCCGTCTGGTTAACTCCCTTGGGTCACAAGGACACCAAGGTTGAAAAGGAGGGCCAGGAAGTTGGTTCAAGTGGCTTGGTTGGTTAAAAGGCAGAATTTGTAAGGAGTCCCATTTCCGTAACATAACAGAGTACAAATAGCACGGTCCCTTGAGACACGTCTAAGTTGTGACCACATTTGGAAATCAAATTTCAAATCGAATTTGCCAGTTGGCAACTACGGCTTCACCCTGTTAGGTTGTTCTTCACTTTTTAGTTAGTTCAAGAGCTCACACTCCAAAACATAAAATCAAATTTGCTATTTGTGTTGACATCAGAAGTGTCAAATCCACGTCCAGAAAGTAAACAAGCCTGCCACATTTTGGCTTTAGCCACTGGTGCTTCGACTCAACCGGCAGGTGAAGAAGCTCCCCGAGAACTCCTTTGCCTGCTTGTCCAGAGCCGTATTTGACACCTCTGGATGACTTTTAAATGGAATCGAATGGTTACAGTCCAAAAAAACGACAAATCCAATTTGATCAAAATGCAAAATGGTAAATTGTGTGCACTTATATGGCGCTTTTTCCACACCATAAGGTGCCCATAGGCTCACATTAGCTTAGTTGCAATCCATCTGTTGAACTTTAAAGTACGCTAATGCGTTGTGGCAGTGACTTTTACCGCCAGGTTTGTCTTTTTAGGCTTATTTCAACCAGGATACCTCGCCGTACCATGGCCAGAGCTACAATCGGGTTGAACTTTGCGCATTTTTGGTCCCATAAATCCATTCTTGTTTGCTTGGACATGATTCATCCTTGAAAACTGTAGCTAAGCTAGCTGGGGAGATCTCTCAGGGGCCTGAGTTGGCAAACTGTTTGCTGCTATGATGAAGTGAGATCCCAACAGCAAAGTAATGACCCACTGTGGTGGTGACACACTGCCGAGATGGGCTTTATTGACCGACTGCATTACAGTTTAATGCTCATTAGCTAGCTAACTATTTCCACGCAGAGACTTCGGTTGTCTCGCTCGAAAGCAGCACACTTAACCCTTTCATGGACCCTGTAACCCGATAACACGATAAGCTGTCCACTGTAGTAACCGCTGTCCCTGAAAGGGTCAAACACGCACAGGCACTCCCCACATACCTACGTCGCACTTTCATTTGGGCATTTGTTGGTTTGCTTGTTAGTTTGAATGTTCTTCGTTCACTGGTTTGCTCATTGTTAGTTTGTTTTTCTTTCATTGGGTAGTATTTTTTATTTTTTTTAAGAACTCCACTAAGAGACAATAAAAGATTTAACCAAAACCTCAGAGAGGTGTGCATAGACCAATAAAGTTCTTAGTTTGTTGATTTAGTTCTTTCATTTGTTAGTTTGTTCGCTCGTGTATTAGCCTGAGTTATTTTTTCATTATTTAGTACGTTCTCTTCTTACATTGTGGATTTGGTCTTTTGTTGATTCTTTGATAAGCACATTTCCGTGATCGTGTGATGCTGATGTTGACTTTCCCACACACCTTTTTGATCACCCCTTGATGCTCCTCCGATTGGCTAAAGTAGGTACCAATGTCTCGTGCCGTCGCCAACCCTTCCTGGCACTGGTTCATCCAGCTCTGGTACTCCTCCTGCTCGGGGAGGCGATCCCAGAAGATTTTGAAAGCCTCCCACACCGTCTCCTGGCACACTGCAGACACATGGGGAACACAAGGAACCACAAAATCAATAACAGGGGAGTGGACTCTGAGAGCACACGGTGGACACTCCTGGAAGCTCTGTTTCTCAGGTTCTACATCGAAAAGTCCTTCTCCTTCTAAAAAGCCCAAAGTGGGCATTATTTGCTTGCAAGAGAAACTCGCACCTGAGGTTGCACAATTTCGAATTTTGACCCATTAAGTTGAGATTTCGGTTCAAATCCTAATGCCTGATGTCACACACGTCAAATATCTATCAAGAATTTGATTTAGTAAGGTTCAAACGCATTTGCTCCTTAGGCTCGTTTTTGTTGCTACCTTGCTTCTTAGGAGGAATATTCCCCAACACAGGACATTTTGGGGGATAGTTACCATAAAAATTGTAAAGGTCTAGAGTGAATCCGACAAAGTATGGACCTACCTCTGAGATGGAAGAAACTGAGGTGGTTTGCGACCACCTGCTTGGCGCTCTCCTGCGCGCACAGCTTGACGCCGCTCGGGAAGAGGATGTTGCGTTTGCGCCTGGACAGAGCCACGCGACTTCCTCGGGACACCATGACGTCGGACACACGGACGACACGCCGGAACGACAACGCTTCGCTGCCAAGTGGCACCTCGAGTGGACCCATGGAGGATCCTTCCAGTACAGCGTCTAGCGGAGACACAAAAGATGCTTCAGGCTGGACCATTGGACGAAATCCAACAATGAAGTGATACCTACCAGTCCTCAGGTCCAAAAACATGAGCACTAAACTAAATAAAAGATATCTCCACAAGATGGACATTTTTAAATCCGTGTTTAGATCCTGAAACCAGCACTTCCCCTTGGGTGTTGCAAGGACGTCCTACAAGTTGGCATAGTCCAGAAGTCTCCCAGTGCAGAAGAAGGTCACAAACCGTTGGAGCAAGCAACCACTTGTTATTGTTTTCCTGCAAAGACAGCGGCGACGCGATGGCATGGTGCTCATAAGACACTTGCTGGCTCAAGGTAGGTGGGCAGATGGCTGCGGGAGAGAAGATCTTTGAACGCGCTAATCCTGTTTAATCTAAGCCTTTTAGCGGAGTTACTGGAGCGACTGGGGGAAAGGAGAAGGGACTTAGTGCAGCGGGATGAAACGTGGACAGTTTTAGATACATGAGAAAGATCCCCATGCGGGCATGGTTCTTCTCAGCAGAGGACAGCTTGCTTGCTTAAATCTCACACTGACCACGAGGGTTGGACCAATTTCTTTTCAAGTAACTGTATTACCACTGCTTGATTTACAACAACAACAAAAAAAAGCACACGGGGCAGGCTAGCACGTCTGCTTCACAATCTAAATGTTCTGGGTTTGAATTTCCGCTATTTGCATGCGCTTCCCGTACTTGTGTAGGTTTACTCCGGTTTCCCCGACACATTCCAAATACACACACGTTCGGTTGAGTGAAGACTCCGCTGTAGGTGTGAATGTGATTGAATGGTTGTACATGTGCCCAAAACTCGGAATTAGAAAAAAGTCACCGTGAAATTACAGATTTATACTTTACTTTTTTCCTTCTAAAATATCATCTTATTTGAACAGACGATAGTGTGACCCGAAACAGGACAAGGCTTACAGAAATGATCCAAAAAGGAGTCCTTGATCGTCTCATGTTCAAAGTGTCGCTTAAGGCATTTTGCCTGTGAACAATCAACTGTCACCTCCTCCCTACACCCCACCCGGATTTTTTTTTTTTTGCTTTTTGATTGAAATTAGCTTTCAGAGCCATAATATGATTGATCAGTTTTGCCCAGAGTCATTGATCAAGGAGTCAGTCTCGAGCTGTATGATTCATTAGGCGTGCTTTGTTCAAGCAGGCCTGGCGACGACGTGCAGATTCCTGCACAACTGATTCAGCTGTTTCTAATCGTAATCTCTGATGAAGAGCACAGACGGGAACAATGACCCAAGCAACTTTAGCCACGTGGGCCGTGACAGCTACGTGGCACGACGCCACCCTGGGAATAATGTCGAGTCACACCGAGACAAGAAACAAACATCTAAAGCTAACGGCGTAAACCTTTGAATGGATTAGAATGTCTGGCATTGTAATTGAAACAATTATTTTGTCTAGATAAACGACGGTAACCTGTAGAGCAAACAGCAACGAGCACGAAGCTACCTTTATGAATGTAAAAAAGGCCATTTGTGATGTTTGGTTGTAAAAGGGGACGAAAGCAAGAGGAATGAGGATGCAGTCAACTCTACCGAGTTGTATTAGAGCTGTAGTAGAAATGTTATTTCATGGTATTTCTCAAAACATGTCCTAAACGTCTCCTGCGTTGACACTACTTCTCATAACTTAACCTTTTTTTAATTCTTAAAATTCAACGCTTTGTTTTTTTTTTTTAATAATCCTGTGTTCTGTCAAAAACTAGATCTTTCTGTAAAACAACAAAACACGGCCTTTCTCTTAAAAAAAAAAAATCATAAATAAAAACTTTTTCCTGAAGTAAATCTCCTAATTTGGCATCTTTTTTTCCTTAGGCGTTAACACTGAAAATCACGTGACCAAACAGGAAAACAGGGTGGCACACTTTGTGTGCATCAACAAGGGGCACGATTGTTTGAGCCAGCTAGACCAGGGGTGCCCAAACTTTTTTGACCAAAGATCTACTTTTCGATCAACCAACCTCCCACGATCGACCCGCTACCGCGCACGCTCGCATACGCACGCACTTACACACGCATGCCACGATGAGTAACATTCTGACGCGGAGGCACACGACACACTTAACTATCGTAGCTCACACGTACCGTTTTAAAATGCTTCTCTCGGCCCTCCAGATTCCCATTCTTTGCCCGTGCCCTCAGTGAATTGTACATGAAACAAACTCTGAATGAGAATAATGATAATGATAAAAGCTATGTCGCAACAGCTCTGATCACAAGTGGCAATTGTAGACTGCTGAGCGCTAACAACATCCGGTGACGCAGGTCACGCGCCACTGTAGGTTAAAGATGATCTGCTTTATTTTCTTTTCTTTAATAATTTTTGTGAAAGTCAGACTGATAGGGTGATTAGGGTGCAGTGTGCATCAACACAAAAGATATATTACTAACATGCACAGAGACACACAAATGTTTTTTTTCCCTCTACACCCCTCGCGATCGATTTGGGACCGGTCCGCGAGCTACCGGTCAATCGCAATCGACGTAATGGGCACCCCTGAGCTCGACTATTGTTTTTATCGCTTGTCTCAAAGGTTAAATATACATAATTCATTTGTACATACAGATGTAGTAGTATGTGTAAACACAAATAAAGCCTAAACATTGTATATGGTCATCTTTGGTAGCTGCTGGAGACAACTTCGATAGAACAGTAGACATTAAATACTGCCCCAGCGGCTTGAACCGGAAGGAAGCCCTTTGTCCTGGTTTGCCCAATGCCAACTTTTTCTGCCGATAACCCCTATTACACAATTTCTTTTTCAGTCTGTCCTCCGGCATTGAAATGAAGGACATGGTCGGAATCAATGAATTCCAATTAGAACAATTTTATATCTAACACAAATTCATTTTTCATATTGTTAACAACTCGGGACACATCTTTTTTGACCGGTGAATTTGTGTAGAGATTAAATAAAGCTCATCATATTTATCAAAAATAACGTGTCAACAATAATAATACTGTATAACATTCTATTTAAAAAAAAAAAAAAAAACATGGTTCTTCTCAGCAGAGGACAGCTTGCTTGCTTAAATCTCACACTGACCACGAGGGTTGGACCAATTTCTTTTCAAGTAACTGTATTACCACTGCTTGATTTACAACAACAACAAAAAAAAGCACACGGGGCAGGCTAGCACGTCTGCTTCACAATCTAAATGTTCTGGGTTTGAATTTCCGCTATTTGCATGCGCTTCCCGTACTTGTGTAGGTTTACTCCGGTTTCCCCGACACATTCCAAATACACACACGTTCGGTTGAGTGAAGACTCCGCTGTAGGTGTGAATGTGATTGAATGGTTGTACATGTGCCCAAAACTCGGAATTAGAAAAAAGTCACCGTGAAATTACAGATTTATACTTTACTTTTTTCCTTCTAAAATATCATCTTATTTGAACAGACGATAGTGTGACCCGAAACAGGACAAGGCTTACAGAAATGATCCAAAAAGGAGTCCTTGATCGTCTCATGTTCAAAGTGTCGCTTAAGGCATTTTGCCTGTGAACAATCAACTGTCACCTCCTCCCTACACCCCACCCGGATTTTTTTTTTTTTGCTTTTTGATTGAAATTAGCTTTCAGAGCCATAATATGATTGATCAGTTTTGCCCAGAGTCATTGATCAAGGAGTCAGTCTCGAGCTGTATGATTCATTAGGCGTGCTTTGTTCAAGCAGGCCTGGCGACGACGTGCAGATTCCTGCACAACTGATTCAGCTGTTTCTAATCGTAATCTCTGATGAAGAGCACAGACGGGAACAATGACCCAAGCAACTTTAGCCACGTGGGCCGTGACAGCTACGTGGCACGACGCCACCCTGGGAATAATGTCGAGTCACACCGAGACAAGAAACAAACATCTAAAGCTAACGGCGTAAACCTTTGAATGGATTAGAATGTCTGGCATTGTAATTGAAACAATTATTTTGTCTAGATAAACGACGGTAACCTGTAGAGCAAACAGCAACGAGCACGAAGCTACCTTTATGAATGTAAAAAAGGCCATTTGTGATGTTTGGTTGTAAAAGGGGACGAAAGCAAGAGGAATGAGGATGCAGTCAACTCTACCGAGTTGTATTAGAGCTGTAGTAGAAATGTTATTTCATGGTATTTCTCAAAACATGTCCTAAACGTCTCCTGCGTTGACACTACTTCTCATAACTTAACCTTTTTTTAATTCTTAAAATTCAACGCTTTGTTTTTTTTTTTTAATAATCCTGTGTTCTGTCAAAAACTAGATCTTTCTGTAAAACAACAAAACACGGCCTTTCTCTTAAAAAAAAAAAATCATAAATAAAAACTTTTTCCTGAAGTAAATCTCCTAATTTGGCATCTTTTTTTCCTTAGGCGTTAACACTGAAAATCACGTGACCAAACAGGAAAACAGGGTGGCACACTTTGTGTGCATCAACAAGGGGCACGATTGTTTGAGCCAGCTAGACCAGGGGTGCCCAAACTTTTTTGACCAAAGATCTACTTTTCGATCAACCAACCTCCCACGATCGACCCGCTACCGCGCACGCTCGCATACGCACGCACTTACACACGCATGCCACGATGAGTAACATTCTGACGCGGAGGCACACGACACACTTAACTATCGTAGCTCACACGTACCGTTTTAAAATGCTTCTCTCGGCCCTCCAGATTCCCATTCTTTGCCCGTGCCCTCAGTGAATTGTACATGAAACAAACTCTGAATGAGAATAATGATAATGATAAAAGCTATGTCGCAACAGCTCTGATCACAAGTGGCAATTGTAGACTGCTGAGCGCTAACAACATCCGGTGACGCAGGTCACGCGCCACTGTAGGTTAAAGATGATCTGCTTTATTTTCTTTTCTTTAATAATTTTTGTGAAAGTCAGACTGATAGGGTGATTAGGGTGCAGTGTGCATCAACACAAAAGATATATTACTAACATGCACAGAGACACACAAATGTTTTTTTTCCCTCTACACCCCTCGCGATCGATTTGGGACCGGTCCGCGAGCTACCGGTCAATCGCAATCGACGTAATGGGCACCCCTGAGCTCGACTATTGTTTTTATCGCTTGTCTCAAAGGTTAAATATACATAATTCATTTGTACATACAGATGTAGTAGTATGTGTAAACACAAATAAAGCCTAAACATTGTATATGGTCATCTTTGGTAGCTGCTGGAGACAACTTCGATAGAACAGTAGACATTAAATACTGCCCCAGCGGCTTGAACCGGAAGGAAGCCCTTTGTCCTGGTTTGCCCAATGCCAACTTTTTCTGCCGATAACCCCTATTACACAATTTCTTTTTCAGTCTGTCCTCCGGCATTGAAATGAAGGACATGGTCGGAATCAATGAATTCCAATTAGAACAATTTTATATCTAACACAAATTCATTTTTCATATTGTTAACAACTCGGGACACATCTTTTTTGACCGGTGAATTTGTGTAGAGATTAAATAAAGCTCATCATATTTATCAAAAATAACGTGTCAACAATAATAATACTGTATAACATTCTATTTAAAAAAAAAAAAAAAAACTCTCAAGTGAAAAAAAAAAAAACAGACAAAAGGCAATTAATTTCAGTTAAAAAGTAGCTGTCCGCCAGCTGCGTCGTCATTTTGGGTGACCGAGCAAGGGTCCGCGATTCGGAAGAGTCTTGAGTTCAAGCTGAAACGATTCGCTCAGTATGAGCGATACAGATTCCTGGGTGGGCCGTGTCATTGTCGCGGGACCCTCAGTTTTTGCTCATCTGCTGTCGGTACAAGTGCAATACCAGATCGCGGATTTCGTCCCGCTTCTTGCGCACCTGTCGCCGTGGAAACCAGCGTTGCAGGTGTAGAGGCAGATCAAAATGTACCACAGGGTCCTGGAAGAACAAACACACTAATCTTTTTTTGAATCCATTACCCAATTAATTATTTCATCCATTACTTGAGCAATAATTGTCCTGACGAGGATTACAGTGATCCCTCGAAGTTTTTTGTTTTGTTTGGTTTGGTTTTGGTCTTATTCTGATGTCAATGTTATTTTGTTTTTACATTTTTAAATCAGTAAAACCGAGTTGGTTTGAAAATAAATGCCAATGAAAAAAAATAGAGATTATTTTGTTTTTACCAAGGGTTACCTTTAATCAGAATAGGTTTATTGAAAGAATAGTCATTGTTACTGTATTGAAATTTTGTATCGAAATGCAACAAAATCGCCTTTCTCGTATCGAATTTGATTGTTCAAAAACAGTGATATATCGATACATATCAAAATCGCTCCAAAAACAGATTGTTATACCCCTCGTTGATACGGAATGAAAAAAATGAAGGCGTTTAGTACCTTGAGGAAACTTTCCACGTACTGCAGTAGGTAGAGACCACAGTCGCTGCTGTTGTCCTGCAGAGGAACCTGACAATGGGAGCTTGTCATCTGGTCGGGACCAAAGTCTCGTGTCGAGCCGCGTCGTGCTTCCCATTCCGACTGCAGGTACCTGATAGGGTGAAACCGCCACGGCGTGAGCACCTTCCTAAAACACACACAACACACACGAAAGCACAAACCTACGAAGACGGCTTACTCACTCTCGCAACACTTTAAAAATGCGCTCGTGAAGAGACAATTTGAGGGAGTCCATGATGAGAATGCAAGGCCTAAAGACAAAAAAAAAAAAAAAGGATTCACTACAATAGCAGCAGGAAAGGAAGTGTTCAAGTGGAGTAAGGCGGCCATTTTTTGTCCACTCACCTCTTTGAAACAAGCTTTCTATGGCAAGTTTTCGCTGTGCAGTTCTATTAGGGAAGCAAAAATAATATATAAATATTGGAGGGATAGACAAGCTGAATCACTTCCTCAATGAGCGACATCCGCTCTAATACATGCTTGTGACACTATATGAGGAAGCGTGGGATAGAGAAATAAGTGATTGATTCTGACTCACCATTTTACTATGAGAGGATTTGGTGGACTCTTTTGCTAAAAGACATGAAATAAACTTGATGATTTGCATTCCTTCTGGTAAAACAGATGATTGTATATCAATTCATGTAACAGACCAGATGCCGTGTCCACACTCTTGCTGCAGTTCAACTTCAGTGGCGTCGTCGTGGCATCATTTGAGTTTTCTGAGCCTTCGGTTTCCTCTTGCTCGGGTGCCTCTTCCTTCCCATTGTGGCTACTTTCTGTCCAGGGCTCCAACATGGACTCCTCCAGTCCAGGAAAGCAGATGACCACCAGATACCAGTGAGCCCTTAAAATAAGAACATGAGAACTATTTTGACTTTTATTGTAATATTACAACTATTCTTGAACAGTGGCAAAGAAAAATCCTAGATTATCACTTCATTAAAATAACATATTTCAATTTTTTTTCTTTAACGGCATTTTATTTTTGTCATTTATGAATTTTCTCTACCATGTTTGTGCACACATGTTAACTTACTCCTGGTTGACGGGAACAAATAGGAAGTCCTTTTTGAAGATGTCTACGTGGCGTGTCCACGTCTTCACTCTCTGGTGCCGCTTCAGCCTCTGACAGCTAAATGTTAAAAAACAAAAATGGATCAACATTAGTTGTCCTAAATCTTTTTTCTTATTGAGATGAAAAGACTCACGATTCCGTGGCACTGCCTTCGCTGGCATTGTCTCTGCGAGTGAGCTGCTTATAGAAGAAGCTGCTGAAAATGTGCGAGCGCTCGACAACGTCCTGCAGCGAGTTCTGGAGGAGGTATCTGAGTCGAGAGTACAGTACACGCTTTAACTCCAAGTGAGCAAAGCGCTCCAAGTGAAGGTGTTGGATTAATGTCGTCGTCACACTCACTTGAGGTAAAAGTCGATGATGACGTCATTGAGGTACTGGCCGCTGTCGAGACACTGCAGGTCTTCCATTGTCACCGTGATTCCACCTTTGAGCGGAGGCGGAGGAAACTGGATCAACCTAAACACAAGTGGAAGAAAGACCAGATAAGCAAAAATTAGGTGGGCAAAAAAAGTGATGTCATAAAATTCCAGGAGTCAGGGAACTTTATCATCATAACATGAATGGAATGAAAGTAGTGTATTTCTCGGACTTACCGGTGGGCCAGGCCCTGATGTTTGTATTTAACCCAAGTGGAGTCAGGTTGGCACATGGTCACTGTGTATGTTCCTGTAGTTCTACGCCGACACAGTGTGTACAAAGGGGTGCCTGCCATTTTGTCCTCCTGTTACACAGCAGGAGTATGTGATCATTCACTGCAAATTTCTTGACTATTCCTTGGGAGACTCGTTTCCACCACTAGATTATTGGCCAGTACGACTCCACACTTCTAATACGATTTTGGGGGGGTTGTGACTCGACAGGTGCTGCTGTTTTGCTTAGCAGCAGTGTCAAAGCAGGCTTGTTTAATGTATGTGAGAATATTTGCATCTATGAACTGAGCTAGCGACTGCTGATTGTAATTGGATGTGGTGTATCAATCATATCAATTTCAGGTAATAACTGGTTACCACAGGGTTTTTTCCCCCTGAGAGGAAAAAACGTACGAAAACACGCCCTAGAAAAAAATTGATGGGGTGTGGTACCTCTTGATTCTTCTGCTCTTCATCTGGGCTGTGTTGATTTCCAAGATCCACCTCTGTATCCTGCTCCTGAGTGAGAGTCGTTTCAAGCTCATGCTCAAGGAAGGTCTGCAGCTCGTCCGTGTTCAGAAACAGTGAATTCTTGGCCTCTGCTACTGTCTCCTTCTGCACATCCACATCCGAATCGGAGCATGAACTGCGTAGGTCCGATTCGGATGTAGAGGCGTCCGTGTCCAGACCGAGCATCCGCAGCAACAGGGGGTCTCGGCCGCTTGATTTTATCAGCTCCAGGCTTTCATCCAATGAAAGACCCGGACTGGTGAAGTTCTTCAGATCAAGCGTATCGGCATGGCTTTCTTCATTTGCCAGACCGTTGAGACAGTCTAATTCCAAGAGAGACTGCAAAAGAGCCCCCTCCATGCCCAGCAGAGGGTCTTTGAGAGTCAGCACGAGGAAGGGGCTTGGGCTTCCTATTGGAATAAAGAAGCATCAGAAGCATGGAGGGGTGTTCTAGACAGGCAGGGATTGTGTAAACCTTTCAGATGCATTACCACTGCTGGGCGATACACCGTTTTGGGTACAAAAGCGGAGAAGATCCTGCTGCAAAGTAACGGCGGCACTTTGTGTCACGCAAAACAAAAGGATGGTACAAGGCTCAGCGCTGGAAGGCCAGCACAGGCCTCTGGATTCCAGGTCCTCCGACTCCCAAACGCTGTACCTCCTCAGCTCCGCACGCTGCAAGGTCAATGTCACGTCGAGATGGTGGCTTGAGTCTAAGGACAGGTGGAAAGCAGAATTGTCTTCGAACAACTGTCTCATATGGTTGAATGACAGCCTTTAAACATACCCCTCCCAAGAATTCGTCAACAAATTACAGTATAGTATGAGTATAATAACTCAAACGCAATTAACACCATGACATATATCGTATATGCAAGCTATTTTTGAAGGTGGTATGAAGGGACACAACAAAAACATTACCTTTCAATGGTATGATGATTTTTTGGTTGACTACCTGTCGAAGTAAAAAAAAAAAAAATTAAATTACATCCCGGTCATTTGCTTGAAAAAGTGATAGTGTGTGTGTGTGTGGGTGGATGGGGGGGGGGGGTCATTTACCATGAGGTATCCATTTGCTTCCCCTTGGTAACCTCCACAGAACATGGAGGTGAAGGCCACACCCAGGAAAGAGCGTTCGATTCTGGGTGTGGGAGAACATGAACCCGACTCGCCTACAACCACATGCAACACCTGAAAACATGCATGATGAGTTACATACACAGCATAACACAAAGATTTTACATTTCGATCACGTGGCCTATGAGTAGACAAAAGGGCTTATTTTGAACACATAGCCAAAATCAATGGTCTTTTTTTTTTCAAACTACTATGCCTTTGTATGAGCCATCAGACATTAGATTACACATTCAATACACTCTTGAGCAGATATAATGCCGAAATTCAATCTTGATCCTTGATTTGCATTGTTGCAAAAGCTCCCCCTGCTGGACATATTAAAAAATACACCAAAAAAATCTAGCCTCCCTGACCTTGAAATCATATTTCTGCCCTTTTCAGGTTAAAAGCTACCATTTCATTAAAATCCAGGATTTTACCTTCAGATTTCACAAAAACAATACGATGAGAAATTACTTTAAATTTATGTTAACCAGAGTTGTAGTCCTCAAACTATTGATTTTTGGTGTCATTTAAACTTGTTTACTCTTCATTTCTGAGGGAGTTGCAATTTGCAGTTCTAGTCGGCACAGCAGTATTCTGGACCAGAAATATTTTAACGAACTTAATTCATAGCAAATCAGAGCATGCAGGAGTGCGACTAGAATATAATAAGCTTTCTCAAAAGATGTCTCCTTGGTGCTCTTCGGTGGAGGGAACATCGCAGGACATCAAAAAACAGGAAGACTGAGGCACTTAAAGTAGTTCTGGATAAAAGGTCATGATTTTAACATAGCCAGTTGATTAAAAAATTGCCTGCACATTTTTTCCCTTTACATGCCTTTTTAACTGGCCATATTGAAATAAAGGCCTTTTGAGTGCCTCAGTGGTCTCCTGTTTTTTGAAAACCTTTATACACAAGGTGGCCTTTAGATATTTCAATGGAATACAGAGTGACATCTTGTGCCCACCTCAACTTTCTGCAAGTCAGGGCCACCGGGTTCTTTGGACTCAATTTCCTGTGACAAATATTGCTCACAGTCCTTGGCTCCTCTATCTTCTCGCGAGAACAGCGTACGAACACGTCTGACTCTTCGATGAATAACATCGTTGCTCTCTTCATCTTCACTGGACAGGACAACTGAAAGCAAATAAAGGTCAAAAAGTTGATACGCTTCTCATCAAAAAAAGACATTTTAATTGAAAAAAAGTTGCAAGATAGGTTCGGAGGCCCTGTGGTGACACGGAAGGAAAAGAAACCGACTTTCTACCTTTAATAAAATCTGCAAACAACCATTTTTTCCCACATCAAATTCAAAACTGTGACTGATGGTATGAAGCCTGAGGTAAATTATAAAAGTAAATACGGTAGTTGTATACGGTAAAATTCCCTCCGTCACTGCTCCGGGTTTGCGATACTTGTATTACATGCGGGTAAGCTAGGAATGTGGAGATTGGTTGAGAAAACCGTTGGTAATGGAAGCCAAGTACACCAAATGCTTCTGCTGGCTGTAGATTGCCTGCCCTGGAAAGAAGCATCATTCTTCCTGTGTGTACTCACTTGGCTCTCCCGGCAAGGCTTGGGCAGGATCGTCCTGTGTGGGCAAGCGACTGCAACTGGGAGCTCCGATGACATCCTCCGACTCCAAATTGGGATTGGCGACTGCTCTGCCAACCAGTCCCAGGGAGAACTGGTCTACGTTGCTGTCCGTGTTGTCCGCATCACAGTCTTCTCCGGGTTCAATCAGACTAACCGGGATCAGTCCACCTTCCCCATGAGGGCGTACCACACTTTCTCGTTGTCGTTTCGGGCTGCTTGTTCCATTGCAGTTGGTCAATCTTCCTACAGTATTTCTCCTTTTCTGTTCACAGGTAGCATAGACAACCTTTGAGTGTCTGATTGTTACTCGAGGTTGGCATTGATTAATTTATACAATGAATGCTGCAATGTCAATTTTGCAGACTGTTGATTCGCATTGCACTACCTGGTTGGGACCAGCAGGGGCACTTTTAATTCTCTTGCAAGTATCATATTTGCTCCAATAGTGGCCCCCGCTCTAAAGGCCTTTTCACACGACGCTTGGTTTTCTTGGTGTAGGACAGCACGAAAGGAAAG
>NW_017806074.1:1425438-1446327 GCF_001891065.2 Hippocampus comes
TGTATGTGTGTGTGTGTGTGTGTGTGTGTGTGTGTGTGTGTGTGTGTGTGTGTGTGTGTGTGTGTGCGTGAGATCATTATATAGTGACATGTAAGCCAGATGTCACCACACCAACACCTGTTTGCAGTTGCCCAACCCATTTATTGTGTATACGAATCTTGCGGTGCATGGCAGTTTCCTCCTATTGATAAAGGTTTTCCTTCACTGTGTGTTTTGTTTGAGTCGTCAAGTAGACAGAGACTTGATGTCAACTACGCAACTGCCAACCTATAGAAAATCAATTCCATGACAATTTGCCCGAAAAGAGAAACAATGTACTGTACCTATGGATGAACTAGCCTTCATCTATTCTAATTTCAACTGTAGTCAACAAAGCAAATCTATAAAATCAGATGAATCAAAAATATCAACTCTGCATTCTATTTTGCAAACAAACAGAACATTGTCGATAGACTGACGTTTAGTGCAATTTACCGAAAAATTGAATTAAGTGGCTGGGGAGAGGAAAGTCTGGGCTTCCCTGCTTGTGCGGTTCCCCTCGCAACTCAAATCCCAGATAAGCAGAAGAAAATGGATGGATGCATAGACAACCACTAAATTGACACGGCTGCTTGCAGTCCAAATAGGAGAAGGCAATGTCAGGTAAATGCATGCAGACTATGCAACAGGTAGTCTTAGTCTACTCTAAAATGATTGGAAATTTTGTCAAATGCGCAGTATACCCAGTGGTTGCCATCATAAGGTTGGAATGTTTGGCGGCCACTCACCAGAAAATGTTTCTCTTGAGTCCCAATGTCCTTGATGGGAGTTGGGGAAAACTCATCAGCGTCTTCGGTATCGTCTGCGGGCTTCCAGCTCACTGACAAGCCGCAGTCTGTAGACCAAACACCACAAGTACTGACAACCTGATTGCCGCTAAGAACACTGTGTTGTCAAGAAAGTAGGACAGGAAAAATGCGCTACGTCATTGCAGATGTTTTTTGGCCAGGAAAAATAACGGCTTGGAGCATCGTTAAACCCTCACCGAACTTGTGATGGACTTGAACTAATAGCTCATCCGAGTGTTCTTTTAAAACTAATGAAGTATGATGCAATCAGGAGGTACTCATGTTTTGGGGGACTGCTGTTGATTTGAGGATTTGTTTATTATGTGACATGGATCACTTTTGTTGTTTTTTTTTGTTTGTTTGTTTGGGGGGTTTTTATAGGCCGAGGAGGACAGATTTGGAAGTGTGGATATGAATTTTGGTGATGATTGGTCAAGGTTTACAGACACTTGGAAAGGTGAAGCATTTTTACACCTGCACAGTCAGTGGTGACAGCCCTCTGCAGGAGCCTCATTGGCTGCAGTGAGACAGGAAAGTCCAGAGCCCCCGTGGAGTGACAATGATGTCCGCGTAATGAGCAAGAAGGCGTCTGACAGCTAAGCCCAAAGACCCACACGAACGTTAAAGGTAGCGCCGCAATTTAAGCAGGAAAGAGGCCACTACTTCACCATCCAAGTTTGAATCATTAAAATGTGTGCCGCAATTTACACTCATCTTGGATGGTCAATCCCAGTTTGTGCGAGGCGATTTTAACTCAAAAGGTTTCCTCACTTTCTCATCCTTCTGAAATGCACTGTATCCGGGTTGGGCCCTTCTTTTCGGGGCGGTGCTACACCAGGCTCAAAAGCATCTGTTAAGCTTATTTACCGAAGTGTTTAAAATCCGTACGGAAACAACGCACTGCAGTCATTTTCTTTGTCTCTTTGCTTCTCTCTCTTAAAGTGCCGCGCTAGATTCTTCAGGATGTACTGCTGCTGTGGTGTATGGCCCAATTTTCAACCCGTCAAAATGACGGACGGCCTAAAATTTTTCCCGTCAACTCTTAAAAAAAATCCGTCAATGATGGAAAATTGTCGGTTAATGTACCCTCTGCAGAAACAGAAATATAAACGATGTAAATGTTTATACAGTCTTGTTTAACTTAGATTTTGTGACAAAAGACAGGCTTTAATTTGTTATCATAAATCACCCCTCCTCCTCTCGAGTCCTCACAAATAAAATATGAAATTTCGGGTTTGCTTTGGGCTCGGGCCTGCAAATAAATTGGTCAGGCTCGGGCCGGGTCGGGCTTTAATACCCGTGGGCCGGGTCGGGTTGGGCTGGATTTTTTGGCCCGATCTTACCTCTACTCCACTCCCAATATACGGGTTAGCACAAAATCACTCATTTATTGATAATAGTGTTTCATAAGGTGCGAGTGTGTAACTGTCTGCGCTACTGACCGACCACTCTGTAGTCCTCCCCATTTTCCGCGACAAGGACTGTCTGATCCCTATCTTGGCTTTCTTCTCCATTGTCAACGTGATGTAACCTCTTCCTGAACCCCAACCTGCAGGGACATAAAAAGTGAGTAGGATTGAATTTGATCGTTTCAACCAAAAATGTGCCGCAAACGTCTGTCATCACAAAACGATTTGACAGCGTCTGAAAGGCTTACAAACATCACCAGAAGTTGCTGTACACTTAATACAGTAAACAGCTTATAGCAAAGCACGCAATTATGCAATTCTGATGACGATGATAAAGAATGACTTCCGCGTGCAATCCGGTGTATAACAAGGAACAATGCTACCTTTGTAGGGATGAAGGGGTGCGCTTCTGGACACATTTGGGCATTGCACTCTTGTTTATGACATTCCTGGGTGGCTTTTGGCCTTGACACTTGATGGCTTCTTTCTTGCATGGATTTCTCTCGCTCACCATTTGGGCTTGTTTGCTGCAAGCGCGAACTAGTCGCTTGTCCAAAAAAGCCTTGCCGACCTCAGTCTTTAACACATCAGTCAGCACCAGACAAAGCCTCCTCCTGCGAGACAAAAGAGAAGTATTATTCACCGACGTCTTTTATCTGGCAGTTTATACTAATTTATACTACCTTTTCAGAAGTCATAAGGGGATGCGAAGGGCAGAGAGGTAGGCCATCAGCTGACATGGATAAAGCATTTGGTGTTCGTAAGACTGACTAAGGGGCTATGCTGCTGCTTGAGTGCCAACTAGAACAATGGGAGACCAAATGATTGCTCCTGTACCATCTTTGTATTGTAAAATTTATAATTAATTGATCAAACCAATTTCCTCACAGAAATACCTCTAAATGTGGCCAAGAGGGGGAAAATAAGAGCTATATCTTAAAGGGTAAAGTAACAAAGGCAATATGATTTTGAGTCAGAAATAGGTCAACTCTAAAAATGCAGGAACAAAATAGGGACACAAAGACACACCAACTACTTAGGGAAGCCAAACAGGAAATAGATATGCAGTGGTGGAGCTTAGATTTACACAGCTTTTCATCAGTTGCGTAAGGCTCAATCAAGTCGTCTCGTGGCAAAAATTAGACATCCTCGAAAGCTCCTATCCCACTCAGTGGCGAACATTTGCAAATGTTCGTAAAGGTAACGAATGTTGCATTCTCATCAGGGTTCGTTCGAGGTTGCAAATGTTCACCAAACGCTCGCCAGACGTTTGTTAGACGTTCGCCTGGATTTTATTTTATTTTTTTGTCCCAAGGGATTTTTGAACATGTTGAAAAGTTCCTTGCCAAAGGAAAAACACTAAAACTTGTGACCGAAATGTCAGTATGAGAAAAATTCTTCCAATAAAAGTAAAAAAGATTTGTGTTTGCCTGTTTATGAGCTGTAAGGCCACTTTTGGGTTCATTTTTAGAAGTGTATCCGCAAATGTTTCACCCAATAAATCTGCTCAACTCATGAGCAACCAGCAGCGGTTTATATCACACAAATGGTATGCAATGGGTTGAATAGGTATTAGAAATAACAAACAAAGCACGTTTTTTTTTCTTCTTTGCATCTGGACGTGTTTGCTAAAACAAACATCTGCTCGGTGTTGACTTACCGGGTCATCCCCAATTTGACCATAGCAGCATGATTGTGATCAAATGCCTTGGATCCCCGTTTGAGCTTTAAATCCGATTTTTGGAGTTTGCAACCAGGAACTGCAGCCCAGGACACCTGTCCACAAAAAAAAAACAAAAAAAAACAATAATGATCTCTCGATAATGATCCAAGATTTGTCATGACAACCATATGACAACATTTGCTCTCTTATGACAAACCCGGTACCTGTCTTTCTAACTGTCCATACTCATTTTCACACAATTGTTTGTTACCATCCTTGCATATAATTAGAAAACCCCGGGCTATGTGGCACACTGTACACGAGGGAGTTTCATTACTTTTAAATTGTTTTTTTACTGTGCACCGAAATACATCGCTCATAGAAGCCGTGCCCCAATTAATCGATCAATATTTGTTGTCCATTTGCTGCATGTTAAAGGAAAAAAAAAACACTTTTTCTTCTCAAAAAGCACACTGAAGCACTGTGTTTCGCGTGGGCTTCTTTAACACTCACACACCACCTGCACAGCTGAGGGCGCTTCTATCAAACTTGCACTTAGTGACAAACTGAGCAGTAGTATGCCATTTGACTGTCGTTGCTAGACAGCCCTGGCCGGGGCGCTTGTGTTTTTTGGCGCCTAAAACGGGCAGTGTTTTTCACAGCCCCGTTTTGTTCAGCGGAAAGATCGGTGCTGTTGGACAGTCTGTGGCTGGATGGATGGATGGCTTGTGGAGCAGACGATGAGAAGAAAGAAGCGTCAGCGCAGGGCGCCGATGCGTATGTGAAAGTGGGAGTCGCGGCTTGAAATTGAAGCGGATTTACATGGGACAGGAGATGTGAGCCAATCTCTTTTTTCGTCAGTGGACGCGACAGCTTCTTGTTTGCTTTCAAAACTTAGCTTGTAGCAGACGTGTGCACATATTCAGCATGACGTCCCTGATCCACTGGTGAAAGGACACTTTGATTCTCTCCTCTTTCATCTATAACTGCTTCAAACAACAAAGAGTATGCAGAAAAGTGGTTAAGACTGAATGACTGTCTTATGTGTTTTGTGTTGTATTACTTTGTTATTATGTTATTATGACTTCAAGATGGCGCCGCGAGAGTGGCTGCCTTTACAGCAGCTCCTATACTTTTTGTTCTACTTTCTTCCTTTCATAACTTTGCTGCTGTAAATTGGGAATTTCTCCATTGTGAGACGAATAAAGGTTTTCTTATTCTTATTATTAAAAACCAACATGTCAATTGCCTTTCATGAGAGACAGAGCCCAGGATGCAAAACATAAATATCATACATTTTAGATTTACGGCTGAGATGATTTAACAATAACTTATATCAGGGGTGTCCAAACCATGGCGGCCATCCATTTCTCAGCGGCCCGTGACATGACCAATGAGTATAAAATACTAAAAATGGCATTTGACATGGGCCACAACATTAAGTTAAAAAAGGTGAATGTGGGCAGAGTGAGAATGGAGGGTGAACTGTAGAAGTAGTGTAGATAAATGGACTTTATAAATTCAATGTTTTTCAAATGATTGCAGAATAGGACAGTTCTGCCTTGAGAAAGTAGACTGGCAATGTCCATAGCTGAATCCCACTTACCACCTTATTCCTCTCAACTGTAAATGGAAGTGCCATTATGGCTTGCTGGGTGTCCATCATGACTGCCAAACGAGTAAGGCACAGCAGCAATACTAGGACACAGAAAACAACATGTCAGTGATGACAAGCCTGAGGGGGGAAAAGGGACCCAAGAAGCAAAGTGACAGTGACAACAGACTGCCATTACTCATGACGCTATTTTCATGTGATCCCGTCACACACGTTTGTTTGCACTTCTCTCAGAAAAAAATGGTTGGAAATGTGTTTTCTGGCTCTATTTTTAGATACAATGCACAGGGGAATTCCCTCTGTTCTGTTACCTTGTTTTTTTCAATGTGATAATTTTCATGCAGAGTTTCTATGTTTATCGCAGGCACAGTGTGATAATTCAATTTTGACCACACAAAAAGTGTTCTCATTGGCACAATTATATCATTCTATTCCACCTAATTTTGAGGGATTTGGGGACATGCTGACCAAGTTGCATCCAATTGGTACAATGCTGTAGAAAATGATACGGTGCCAGCTTTTAGCTTTTTTTTTAATCGCCGAACTGTGAATAGAGAGACGCAGGGAAGCAATCCATCAGCCAGCGATTGTGTGGGGAATCTCGGAGCCAAACAAACAACAGGCAGACGGGGGTCCCACTGCAGAGATGGCTTTTAAGGGAATCATAGGCGTCCTCTATGCTTCTCTCAACTCAAAATGCTTCTCTTTGCTCTTGTCCCAACACAGCCGCTGCTTCGCACATACACCATCACAGGCCATTCCATTGTTTTGAATTGGAAACAAGGGTGTTTTTTTGTTTTAACTCATTGTTTAGTCTTTAAAATGTGATACCTGGATTGATTCTTAACATGTTCACAAAATTTGAACAGTTTTGATCTCCTTTATTCAAACTCAAGCTATTTTAGGTGATAGTGGTCTTGTTGGGGTTGTGTTTGTCGCATACCTAAAAATTCGTCTCCCAAGCACAATTTAGGGAAACCATGCAGCAAGTTGCTTCCGACATTGAGTTGTTATCTTGTCGTATTGAAAAGGAAGCAATAATAGCTTCCACACACAAAAAAAGACAAACATTTAAGCATGTTGTTGTTTTCTTCAAATCAAGACAAAGGCGAAATGTTTAGAACTGACCTCGCGCGGACGTGATTGTATCTTGACCAGCTCATATAATGGGTTTGAGTTCCTCGCGTGACACCAATAACAATATGTTTACTGTTTGTTTAGTTTAACCACGCATCTTAGACTAAGATTATTTTAAAGTGGCCATTCGTGGGTGCGAAATGTGACATTGTTTTGGTCTTTTCGTCTCAGAAGCTACATTTCGAATGAAGATCGCAGTTAGCCACGCCAGGGCACAAAGCTAGCAGTGCAGCGAGCTCAGCTCACTCAAACAAAGATGCCCAAGACCGGAGAGAGCGAAATGTTACCATGTTCCGTCGTTTCGTTTTCGCTTTACGAGCTATTGGAGACGTGCAGATAGACTTCTGAGAGGGAGCACTTCACTCCACAGCAACGCGCAAAAATGATATATTTAGGCATTAGATGCACGGACTGAACGGCTATTCACACACAGAGAGGGCTCTCCAGTTCTGTATGGTCACATCCGGGTTACGTCGGAAACGACAACACGAAAAAAAAAACGATTTTCTATCAGCCATGTGCAGACCTCATCTGCGCACGCGTGAGAAACAAGCGTCAAAAAAGCTACCAAATAAGCGGTTTTGTATGACACAATAGGGGTGTGTGACACTGTACACTTGAAAGCTTGCAGGCATTGAATAAAAGGCTTTTAAGCCTTGAAGATGAAATGACAGGTGCACTCTGTGCCACGTTTAACCGCTGTGGAAAAAAAACCCATCATTGCAAAGCATCGTAAACCTCCGTTCATTCTTCACAATTTCCCAACAGAAAAAGATTAAGAATGACGAAAAGGATGGACTAAAATTGAAAATTGTACATTTTCTGAAAACATTTATATTGTCAATATCTTGAAAGCGAGCTATACCAGGGCTATAGCCCCATCAGAAATATGCGTAGTTCCAGTTAAGCCCACCCAGCATTTTATTTGATATTTTAAAATAATGTCCGTTCCAATATTTTTGCTCTCTTGAAGAACAAAAGGTGCTCTCTCCTGAGTTGTTTAACATATTGAAATGTAAATACCATTAAATAAAAGCTAAAATCCCCAGCTTTTGTCTCATATTCATCATTTGATCTGAAACTCAAATGTCTGCGGTAAAGAAACTGACTTTATATTTTTGACTGGACTAGACAAGTAAATTAAGATACATGTAGAACAAAATAAAACTTGTCAATCAAGGTAACACTGCACTTTAATCTCATATTTAATGATATTTATTCACAAATTTTCTGGGAGAAATAGTTTGACTGTTGACTTTGAGGAGCAATGTAGTGTCCATTTTGGCTCTGGTTACCCAATCGATAATTCTTTCCCTATGGAAAATTGACATGTGATCGAGGTGGCAAATCCAGGTCCAGAAAGTAGAAACCCTGCCACAGTTTTGCGTTCGTCGACCAAAGGAGCTCACATGCTGAAAAAGTCCCTGCATTTTTGCTGTACATCATGCAATGATACAGCGACTTAATTTCAAGCATTTATTGATATTATCATTGCAAAACACATCAGACCTGCTCAGCCTCTTTGAAGAGGTTTGTGAGTTGAGTCTTCATACGCTGCAGCAGACATTATCAACATTTTACAACAGGATTCAAATAAACGTTTTAAGAGGAGCACAGTGTGGTCATTATAAAATTTTCACTTAACAATATGCCATATTAGCATAAAATTGTTTTTAGCAGCAACTTATTATGCATCACTCCATCCATCCATCCATATTGAGGCTACTTATGAATGACCAGTGTAATTTGCGTTTTAACGTCAAGAGTCATATTTCTGCACAGTCAAAGGTGTTCTGGAGGCCACTTCCCCGCTGATGGCCTCATCATTTTCAGATGTCATTATGGCATCCGGTGGCTCTCTGAGCGCTCCCGCAGCTCTCTTTTCAGCTGAGTAGAACAGAAGGAAATAGAAACTCAAACACCTTCATTTTGAGTATGATGGACATGTTTCATGGCAAACGAGTTGATCCTCCAAAGTCAAACACAATCAGTTATTCTCTAACAATTTTGCTTTTGACGCAAGTGGCCTATTCGATGGAACACATCAGCGCGTCGCCATATTTGATATGGCCATCGAATTTGTCATAAAATTGGCAAATTATCATCGTAAAATTACAATTTGAGCAATAGATAGATAGATAGATAGATAGATAGATAGATAGATAGATAGATGACTGTGCACATCTTACCGATAGCACTACATGGCATCACAATGGGCTCTTCCACTTGCGTTCTCTTAGCAATGGCCGCCCGGATCTTCCTGACGGCGTATACGCTCGCTGTCATTTAAAACACTATTATTTGTCGTAGTACTATTATATTTCACATATTAAGGACACGTGTTTTTGTTACACCAGAGTCGTACCCGACCTTTAAGTGACAAGTCTTAGTTTCTAATTAAGTAAGAATCGTGTGACAACTTCCTAGGTCACATTGAAAACAACATTGATGGACAATATAAAATCATAACTTATACACTAGTATCATAGTGTGTACAATATTAATTAGACTGTCAAACACATCATGAGCGTTAAAAAAACAACGATGAATGGATATGTACGTCGAGACGTAGATTGGCTTGTTCACAACACTACGTCGTTAAATGGTAGGCTAAACTGAAGACACATGATTAAAACAACTCGAATGTACCTTTTATAATCAGTCAGACCATGTTTGCAGCTTCTACGTATTAGCTCTGTTTGAGTTTTTTCCGCCCTTCGCGAAGAGTAAACGAACAGCACTCCCGGAAATGTTGCACAAACTCACAACCAATTAAGGACGCTGGAAAACAATAAAGGCGGGACTTCAGGTGCCAGTTACACTCTAATTGGCTCAGAGATGACGCTATGTAAACGTAACTGAGTGACCCGAGAAATGGCCATCAATTGAGAGCTAGCAGCTCGTTATTTATTTCGTCGTGATAATACATTTTGACGTATGAATCTTATAAACGCCCATTGTAGTATGGTGCCTGTTTGTTTAGTTTCGTTTAACATTGTTTTTACTGTACTTTTTGCTCTGGAACTATATTCATTCAATACACGTTTTGCGACGCTATTTTTCTAAATTTTGGAGCGGACTCGGCGAATGTGTGCAGTAACGCACAGGAGCTTGTGCTCTGCATGCTTTGACCCTCATGTTGGCGGCGGCGCGGCGAATCAAAAGACGAAGGATCACGTATTCACTTCGGGCTAATACTGTATGTCCTTCAATGCCGGGCTACGGTGGACTGAGCCCCAAAAGTCGGTAGTATTGCTTTATGTGGTGCAGATCGGCAATGGTTTGTATTCAGACCTGTTGCGGAGCGCACCGAGACCACCTCAAAATTTGGGTCTACGTCCGGTTGTTTGATCCACAACAGGAGTCGCTTTTGTGGCTGAGTAAAAAGTCCGGACAAGCGTGAGTCCTGGTCCGTTTAAAGTGAACCGAACAACGTAGGTGTGAATGTAACCTAATTACGGCGTGCAATGAGTTTGTGCATTGGCTAAAGATTTATGTGACACACGAAGGCCCGTTACTGTCGTAATTATCGGTTTTCATTTGTTTTATAGTTATGGTTTGAAAGTGCTTTTCATCGAAATATCAACTATATTTGTGACATTGCTTCTGTTAGCGCAGATTAGTGAAAGACCACCATAAACCGAGGACCTCCTGTAGTCTACACATAAACGCGATGAGAGGAATGGTGTCAGTATCGTTAAAACACAAAATTAAACATTGTCTGATCCATAATTTATTCATTATTTTGCAAGTGTGTTTTACGGTTAACTTTCTTTGCACAATGCTTACAACAGTCACGGTATTATTTCAAGCAGAAAACACATTTTCAAACAATAATCTTTTCACATTGAAAACATCATTTTGTCATAGAGTTGCATTTGTATTTTCAATATATACACATATTTAACTTAACACATTTTCACAACAAATTCATGCATTCTTTCAAAACATGACCACACATTACAAAAACTCAGTGAGACGCTTTACCTATGAGGAATGATGTGTTGTAATGTTGATATTCGCTTTCAACTACCACAGCAGCATTGTAAACCAATTGCTGACTCACTGTTTAATTACACAAACACAAAGCACAAAACAATCACTAGCGAGATCCAAGGGGATGGATGAGTGGAGTCATCGAGGGTCAGGTTTTCAATCCATCCTGATCTTCTGGTTGGTCATCCTGTAGATGATGCTGTCATAGCCCGGGTCCATGTTCCATAGGTTGTAACTGACGGCAATTACTGCAAGCGCCAGCACAATCATCAGCCACAGTACAATGTTGAATACCACGGCATAGTTGAAGTTGTACTTGTAAGCCAAGTTGTACGGGCTTCCCGGGTTGCTCTGCAAAAAACAATTACTTTTTAACTTTGTAACTGTAGTACATTATGCATCTTTTAAGTACCATTACTTATAGTATTTGCGGAAACAAAAATGTAAAAAAAAATAAATGAATAAATTGATACAAATTATAGCCGCCTTCTTGATAAGTCCTTATGAAGTTTTTTTTTTATTCTTTATTTGTGGAGGCTTTTCAACGTAAACTTGTTTTAAATTATACTAATACTGCGTTAAGTCCAAGTCTAAAAATGCATTTGAACAAATAAATGCCCCTTCCTCAATAAATGCCTTACCCGTAACAGACGCCTGGCACTTTCTGCCTAGGAGATAAATGTGTTCCGCACACAATATGGACTTACGATCTGTTTCGATTCCAAAATGGAGCGGGATTTCCTGGTGAGAGGAGCCTCAAAGTTTTTCACTGTCACGACCTCCACCACGGCACTGTTGCCATAAAGATTGTACACGTCCTCTCCAAACTACAAAACGGGGGAATGCAAAAATTGTGATGCAGTCTGAAGCAATGATTTGGAAGTGTCCTCCCTTCGCTTCTTTACCTTCTGCAGGACGGAGGAGAGAAGAGCGATAGCATCGCGATGCTGAGGAGAGTCTTGTCCGTAGACACGGCTCAGTTCCTCCAGGCCCGACAGCTCCAGGGAGTAAACGTCTGGAGAGTGGTCCTTGGCCAGATGCCTGTGTCTCTGCAGCTGTAACAAAGTCACATCATGAAGACAGAGGAATGTTAGGAGAAAAAATTTTACCTTCTGCAGGACGGAGGAGAGAAGAGCGATAGCATCGCGATGCTGAGGAGAGTCTTGTCCGTAGACACGGCTCAGTTCCTCCAGGCCCGACAGCTCCAGGGAGTAAACGTCTGGAGAGTGGTCCTTGGCCAGATGCCTGTGTCTCTGCAGCTGTAACAAAGTCACATCATGAAGACAGAGGAATGTTAGGAGAAAAAAATAGGTCTGAACGATTAATGGCATTTGCAATATTATTGTGGTTTGAATTTTTTTCCCCCTACCACAAAGACTGTGATTTGATGGCCAAGTACAAGAAAAGGGTTTACTTTGATTGACCTGTCTCTGATATTTGAGCATACATCCGCGCAGATGATAGTGTGAGGCTCCTCGAGCCATGACAAATTAAAAGTCATTCTTGCAAAGTTGTTAAAATTCAATTAAAACTCATCCTTGCAAAGGAATAAAAACATAGTGGGAAATGTAGTGCAGGAGTGACAACTTACTAGAGCTGTGATATCATACAGAACTTGGATCTCAGAGAGGAACAGCAAATCAGCCTGCAGACATTGACAGGTGCAAGGTTAGACAAAATGTACAGTGGGTATGATTTTAGTCGAACAGTCATGATAATGTCAGTGACCTCTGCATTCCTGCTGAGGGACTTGAGTGGCAGGGTGGCCAGCACGGAGCCATCTTGGAACAGGCGGCCTCGGATCTGCTGCAAGGTAACCGGCAGATCCTCAAACACGGCGTTGGCTTTGCCCAGCATGTACAGCCTCTAATGGAAGACACAAAAGAATAGAATAATAAAAAGGATCCTTTTTTCTTTTTTTTTTTTGGCAGCAAAGCATATACATCCCGATTGGGAATTACATCATCGTCATCATTGTTATGCCACCACAGAAGGATACCAGTGATGTTAAAACTTTGAAGGCAACCACAGGACAGGAAATGTAACATGTAAGTGAAAAATTATTTTTTGTCTTGGATGCTCACCAACATGTTTTGCTGCTCAGCAGTTTTGTGCCATCTTTGAATAGGAATTTTTGTGCAGGAGAGCCTGTTGCACGGGGCGAAAAATAAATACTAATAACTTTTGTTTGCTTCAAAACCTTTATAGTGGCGGGAATATTTTATATACATTTGAGCATTAAAATATGAAGATACAGTACTGTTATGTACAATGGTTCAACAAAAAACAAACATGTACATATTTTGTCCTGATTTAAAATGGCATCTGGTTTGGAAATTTGTAGTCCGATGTGGCTACCTAGTAGTGCTGAAACAATTGTGGCCCCTTTCAATGTTTGTGTTGCCCATTCCTGCTCAGGACGCTCACTGAGCTGAAGATTCCCAAAAATTGTTGAACAACAACATTAGCTTAAAGTCCAAGTTGAAGTTTGATGGTCTTATGACTATTTTTTTACCTCTTCACTTGGTGCGAGCTGCAGCACAACAGGTGTGTCCTCTGCGAACAGGGAGTGCACCGTCTCTGCGACACTATCCAGAGTGAAGGGCACTGGCTGGGGAAAAAAATAAGGAAAACCTCACTACAACCTATCAGAGGTCCATTTTTTTTAAATCCAGGTCCAGGACGACTCACATTCTCCAAGGGATAGGAGGCCACACTCTGAGGAAAGTCAAGGTCATCGGCTCCTCGGACCACTACCAGAACATTCGCGCGGGGACGCTGGAATAGGGGACCAGCCTCCAAGCCGGGCCAAGAAAGATCCTGGATGGATTTAAGACACACTGTTACCAAAAGGCTCATTTAGCAATGCCTATGGAAAATGCAGTACACAACCTTTCTAAGTGCTTCAGTATCATGACAGTTGGAGATAATGACCAGCAGTCAGCGGAGGAGTGTTGTTCTTATTAAGACATGAGTCTCTGCTTAACCATGTTTAGTAGTTTTACTACTGGAGTACTGATTGACCGGCATTTTACATCACATTGGGGACACTGTTACCAAAAGGCTCATTGAGCAATGCCTATGGAAAATGCAGTATACAACCTTATTAAGACATGAGTATCTCTGCTCAACCATGTTTAGCAGTTTTACTACTAGAGTACTGATTGACCGGCATTTTACATCACATTGGGGGTTGATTTAACGTTATTTTATATGTTTACACTTCAAGTAGCATGGTGACATACTTATTTAAATACGGCTGAGTCACAGCCATGAGGTTCGGGGTCCCAATATCAGGAGTTAGCATATTTCTTAAAACATTGTAGCGTAGAGTCATTTAAGGTTTTAAAATGGTGGCAGATCTTCGACTGGTTGAAGTACCTCTTGAACAGAGAAGCCCATGGTTAGGGCCACCAGGTCGGGAATCTTTTCGCCGGAGATGGGCCACTTTCCTTTCTGGAAGGAGACAAACTCTGGAGCTTGCAGCACTGTCAAACTATCCCCACGGACATCTGCACGACAGAGAAGAAATAAAGCATGTAATAAAAGTCACTAAATGTAAGAAAAGATCATGTAATGCGTAATTTTAAAGGGCACACAGAAAATTGACTTTTTAATTGTTTGACCACAAATAGTTGGATAAATGGAGTGTTTAATAAACTGTGGGCCTAATTTAAATACCCGTCCTACATTAAGTTTCTCCGCATGATCTCCTTGGCTGGGGATAGATGCAGAACCATTTTCAGGTGACAATGACACAAAACTGCCTGAAACACTATCACAAGCTACATACAAAGAGTGAAGTGCTGAATTCACAAGTGAAAGCGCTATTTATTTTCTTATTTATTATACTTCTTAAAACAGGCTCATTTCAAGACAAGTAAGAGGGTGCGTGAAGTGAGATATAATTCTTGATCCTTGGTGTATTAATGCAATTGGGAACTGTTTTAATTTGTGAAGAAAATGCATGTCTCCTTTGAAACAAAATGGCTTAATATGAAATATCTAGCAAAGGTCAAATCAAAATTCATCATTATTTTGCATTGTTTGTAAGTACACCAGCCAAAAACTCGTGACGGAAAGACCGCGAGGAACTTCCCTGTTCCGTCCGTGACCTGTCACATGACTGACAATACATATAGCAACTACTGTAGAGCACAAATAAACATCTTATCCTGGGTGCATTTTGGCCTATGAAAACAACGACGAGTCGCACTTTAGAGGGGTTGACAAAAATACATTTTGACTACGCTTATACGCTTTTTGTCATAATTCAATGTTCCCCATTAGCAACGTTTAGTAGCTGATGAAGCGAATAAAAACCTGCCAGGTAAAATAGATGTATACAAAATAGAAAATGGGGGGGAAAAACGCGTTGACGCTTCACATCAATCGGAATTGAAAATGAATGAACATATCGACGACGCTATCATGCCTAGCTGGTTAGCTGACTGATCTGCTAACACTTTGACACCACGATTCGGTAATGCTACACACCAAAGTAAGAACATATCAGTTTAAAATAACCGATTGCGTCTGTAATTTTATAACTAATACCAGTCGTGCAGAGGAAAAGGAGGGCGAACACGGCGAAGGGCAAAGCCTCCATCCCCAGACAGGTAATCCGCGACATATTCTGTCCCCGTCTCTGTGCTTCCTTCCAGCAGAGATCACATGATCCCACACGTCACACCCGATCACGTGGTACTGAAATTCAAAAGACGCATGCGCACCAACAGTATCTTTCGACAAGGGACGCAATTAAGATACTGTACTGTTGGCCGAGTTCTCCAGTTTACTGTATTTTATCTGTTTTATATATCTATATCGACCAATATTTAATATTTGTGTCGTGATACACTTTTCAGTCATATCGCGCAGCCCTAATAATTATTTAATTAACAGCTAACGATTGAAGAAAATTTGAAATAATTTAAGTTAGAAGTATGGATCAAACTGGTAAGCGCTTCACGTTAATCAGTAGCCAAGAAGTAGCTATCAGTTCCAAAAAGGCAGGAGACGACTGAACTATAAAATACTGGTCTTGGGATATTTTGACGACAGCATCACAGACACCGAAGTCACTTATGTGCTATATTTTCGTGCTGTAAAACTTAAGGTGCAATAACACTTACACGACGTTGCGGTTTTCACTTCATGCTTTTTGTGAAAAGCACTTGCATTACATTGTACACTGCTTCTGGAACAAGTTAGTAATGTCAGCCCTGTGGGATGAGTTAAGTCCCTTGAAAATGTGAAATGTAAAATTATCCTTGGAACATGTGAATGCAACGGTCGAGACAGTCATTTCATTTGTTCACTTCGTTCGATTTGTAATTTAAAATGAATATATTAACTAGGATGATAGACAATATAACTAATTCCATTTCATGTATTCATGGGAGTTTTTGACATGCTAGCAACAGTACAAATACAATACAGTGGTCCACTCGAGTGTATTTGTATCGTGTAATTACCAATTACGACATTTGGTGGCGCTGTAGGTCTGCACTAAATTGCTTGTTGTCGGCTGGTCCGTGCAAATACAAAGTGTAGCTCGCGACAATACAAATGTATTCCTAAAGATGGCAATGTAGGATTGTGTCGTCGCGGACAATTTGGCTAAACGGTTTAATTTGACATTGACACCCAATTCATTTAGTTCCATTTAGTACCTCAAACGCTCAACGTAACCTCACAATTCAAGGACCAGCACGCGTATTTCATCTTGCAGTTTGGATATTTATTTTTTTTAAAGCAACTTCTTTTTGTAAAATATAAATACAAATTAGGAGATATTTTAATTACAAAGTTAAAACAAAACAAAATGAACACCCAAAAAGTTTGATTTACTGCAGTAGCCTCACTGTTAGATATATACACAAGCTCTTTGCCAAAGGGTGAAGATCAGTATTACAATAGAACTTTATTATACAATCAACGCTGTAGCTTTGTGTGTTAAATTACAGACTGGACAGGAAGCACAATTTGAACATAACAAAATGAAAAAAAAGATACAACAAAAAGAATTGTACATCATGTGCTCCCTGTGAACTCAAATAGCACATTCAATAGCACACATGCACAATGTGCTGCGCTCACGCGGCGTCTGGTTATCCGAAAGAAGAAAAAAACAATTATGTACACTCACACACACACACACACACACACACACACAGACACACACACACACATATGTATATGTACATACATATATTTATTTATATCTATTTGTACATATATTAATTTATAAAAAATACAACCATCAGTTATTGAAAGTCAAACGTATGGCTAAGCTAACACGGGCCGGGTCAGCTAGCAGGTCCACAACAGTCTATGTACAGTGCCGGGTGGGGAACTCCAGGCAGGATATCAACTCCCGATGGACCGGAAAGCCAACCACAGCCCGAGAGGGTGAAGAAGGTCAGTGCTTGTTGTGAGCCGGGTTAAAGATAAGGCCCACCTGCCCGGCCGCCTTGATCCTGTCCTTCAGTTTGTCCCTGGCCTGTTCCCAGCGGTCATCCAGGCACTCCAGCGTGGAGCCCAGTAGGGCAGCCAATTCAGCGCTGTCCTCCACCAGGTCCAGCAATTCCTTGCTGTCCGGCTGGAAGCCCTCCAGCTCCTCGGGGCAGGAGAAGAGCTGCGACAGTGAGGCCTGCCGGTAGAACTCGGCCTCGGATACCGTCACCACCTCCATGTGGGGGAAGGCCTGCCTGAAGCCGCGGGCCGACATGCGCAAACGGCGGAGCACATCGGACAAGAGTAGCCAGTTCCTAGGCCTGAGAGGGAGGTAAGAAAGAGAACATTTATCACGGATGAGAAATAACAACTTGTGTCTAACAAACAAACTACTCCTTAATACTCACAGGTAAAAATAACATTAAAAAGTCCATTGTGAAAAACTTTACACTTTCACTCTTCTTAAACAACCTTGGAGGCTAATCACTGGTTATGCGTGTAATGATAAACACAATCAGGGTGACATCACAACCAATCCAAGTGCTGCGTATAATGATCGACGGCCCAATGTCTGCATGAACAGTGTCTCATCAGCTGACCAGTGGCCGTATTACTTGTGGAGAAAGTCGCAACTCGAACAGGTATTCGTGTCACAGCGCAAACAATGTGTGCCAACTGTTATAAATTTCTGATTGGAAACTTTTGTGCAGATAGTCAAATAGTGAAGATGTCCCAAAAAAAAAAAAGACATCTTCTCACGATGAGGTAAAAGTGCATTGTATCGTGCGCGCCAAATTGTGCTTCTGTGTGACGGCAAAAAGTACTGCATTATTCCCAACACTTAGGAATGGCGGGACGCTCACCCCTGAGAGACGGACACCTGGATGTTGTAGCAGGGCAGCAGGGGCCGGTCGGAGAACTCAAACTCAAACACCTCCCTCTTGTCGTCCTCATCGTTGTCGTCAGGACCCGGCGGATCAGCCAGGATGTCGTAGGCTCCGCCCTCCTCGGCAGACTCTGAAAGGCGCAAAATGAACGTGAGCTGTCGTCTTGGAACATACTCTTCCATACAAAGTGTCTGAATCACGCTGACTTTTACAGGCAGTGGGACAGGGTCTTCAGTTACACCTGTGATACCACTGCCGAAGATGGAAACTTGTCAGGTTGACTTATAATTACCCAAAAATCTCACAAGATGGCACCAAAGCACTACTCTTTTTTTTTTTTTGATATTCATATCACTTTTTTCAGACTGATACCAGGACAAGTAATCACTCTTGAGTACTCTCCGATACAGAGTACTCATATCTCTAGCACGTTTGACAAATAAAATTTCATATGAACTATGATCAAAATTCGTGAAAACAAAACCTTTCTTTGTGACACAGCTGATGATTTTCGTCAAGCTGCCACAGTACGCGCCAGCTATTGCAGAAGAGGTCAATCAATTTCAGATTTTTTTGCCTTCAGTACCTGTGGCTGGTATTGGCAGCCTCCACGAGTACCCGATACCTCAAAATAAGGCCAGCGTAGGCTCGAGACCGATACCTGGTATTGGTACTCGCTCATTCCTAACTTTTTTATTAGACATGACTGAGGCCTGTCTAGTCCAGGCCCAAGTTCCCTGACATCAAGCTGCCACAAGATGGCACCAAATCAGTACATTATTATTAGACAAGGTTTTGCCGCCATTTTGTGGCAACTTGTGGCATTTTTCAAAAAGAGCACAAAAGCAGTGAAGAGGCAATGTTTTTTTTTTTTAAATCACTCAGGGAGGATGGATTAAGAAAAAAAATGCAAATATGTGAATTTGTGACTAGGGACTCAGGAAAATACGGGGGAACATTGTAGACAGAAAAGCAACACAACTGAATGATGTCGCCTTTGAAGGCAGCGTCCATGATTTATGTTACACCTTTGATCCTGCCTCCAAAAACAGAAAACCTTTGGGTCGATTTGGTCCACCACATTGGTGTGTTTGCTGTCTATATAGAACCTCAACAGATAAACACCAGCATTTCATAGGCAGTGTGAAAGGGGCTTCTGTTACCGCCCTCATATTAGTTCCCAAGGCAGAAAATTGTTGGATCGGCCTCCCCAATTCCCGCGTCAGTGCGAAACAGCGACATTAGAAAAAGCGTGAAAAAATGGTCTTCTATAGGCATCTGAAAGGGATCGTTGTGATCAGAACTCACCACATACAGCGCTGCCGTAGAATTCCCAATAAACTCCGGGGTCGTCATCTGCGCGGCCCTGAAGGTCAGCAAAATAATCTATGGAGAGAGGAGAGGAGCATGTGACTCACCAGCCGGAGCCCAGAGGGACAGGCAACGAGGCAAACAATTGCCCTTGGAGACAAGAGCGGCGAATGGATAAACGGCAGTAAAAGAGGAGGAGGAGGAGGGAAGAGAGGACGTGTTAGGGGAGTGTGGAGTGGTGGAGCAGGGGTGGGTGGGGAAGAGGGGGGCTAATGGTCAGGGGCCAGCAGCTTCACCACGGGGGAGGGAGCGACTGTCTCTGCTGGGTTAAAGCTGGCTCAGTTCAGAGCAGGGCTGCAGACGGCTGCCAGGAACAAGAACCACACACAGTTTTGCTGGTGCGTGCGCGTGCACGCACACACACACGCGGCGAGAGAGCTGGATAAGCACACGCGGCGAGAGCAAAGTGTGTGTTCAGCACATACACGCAAATGCACGCACGTACACACAGTCGGCGAATCAGAGCCGGGCTTTGTGCCAGCGCTGAGGCGTGGGGCGTCTGGCGTGTGTTTGGAGGGATTAACGGCCTCCAGATGAGTGGGACCAGGTGGAGGGAGGGCGGCCATCGCTCTCTCTCACTCCCTCTCGCTCGCTCTCTCGCTCTCACTCACTCCCTCGCTCTACCGCGAGGCATCGATCTACGTGTCCACACTCTTATCAAAGTTCAACACCACCTTTTTGCAGCCGCCTCCATTTAGAGAGGGCTTACGAACCCGTGGCCTGTGGACCTCATACGGCCCTGTGAGAGCATTTGATCCATTTATAAAAAGCGCCAAACCGTTCAGCCCAAACATGCTCAGAAACGTATAAATGATAAACATATGTGCCATCGTTGCATCATATTTTATCATACATTTTATTTATTTTGGCAGCTGAGAGGAAAAAGGTTCCCCCACCTTGAGATGAACCGCACAGCTTCACGTTTTCGCTTCTGCGTTCACCCTGATTTAATCAGTTTGAACGAGTCCAATCTGACATTATGCCTCAGCAACAGCCGAGTCCCATTCTCCCCATCTCAAGTTACCTGGGAGAGGCGCACACGGGCCCTAACACGCACTTTAAAAGCAAAGTCTCCGGGCCGGAGCGAAGCCCATTTCCTCACGTACGCTGAGCAAACACAGTTGGCGTTGCTAAGTAACCAGATAGAGGAGCTCAGAGGCAACAGCACACACTCCTGCGGGCTCAAACTCCCTTGTCTAACAGGTGGTCGAGGGAGGGGGGGAGGGGGGGCATCTCAAGTTACCTGGGAGAGGCGCACACGGGCCCTAACACGCACTTTAAAAGCAAAGTCTCCGGGCCGGAGCGAAGCCCATTTCCTCACGTACGCTGAGCAAACACAGTTGGCGTTGCTAAGTAACCAGATAGAGGAGCTCAGAGGCAACAGCACACACTCCTGCGGGCTCAAACTCCCTTGTCTAACAGGTGGTCGAGGGAGGGGGGGAGGGGGGGCGCCGCCAGAGGGAAGAGATGGGCTGACAGCGGCTGACACGTCTGCTGACGGCCGGCGGCGAGGGGGGGGGGGGAA
>NW_017806074.1:1446545-1451310 GCF_001891065.2 Hippocampus comes
GAGGAGAGGACGTGTTGGGGGAGTGTGGAGTGGTGGAGCAGGGGTGGGTGGGGAAGAGGGGGGCTAATGGTCAGGGGCCAGCAGCTTCACCACGGGGGAGGGAGCGACTGTCTCTGCTGGGTTAAAGCTGGCTCAGTTCAGAGCAGGGCTGCAGACGGCTGCCAGGAACAAGAACCACACACAGTTTTGCTGGTGCGTGCGCGTGCACGCACACACACACGCGGCGAGAGAGCTGGATAAGCACACGCGGCGAGAGCAAAGTGTGTGTTCAGCACATACACGCAAATGCACGCACGTACACACAGTCGGCGAATCAGAGCCGGGCTTTGTGCCAGCGCTGAGGCGTGGGGCGTCTGGCGTGTGTTTGGAGGGATTAACGGCCTCCAGATGAGTGGGACCAGGTGGAGGGAGGGCGGCCATCGCTCTCTCTCACTCCCTCTCGCTCGCTCTCTCGCTCTCACTCACTCCCTCGCTCTACCGCGAGGCATCGATCTACGTGTCCACACTCTTATCAAAGTTCAACACCACCTTTTTGCAGCCGCCTCCATTTAGAGAGGGCTTACGAACCCGTGGCCTGTGGACCTCATACGGCCCTGTGAGAGCATTTGATCCATTTATAAAAAGCGCCAAACCGTTCAGCCCAAACATGCTCAGAAACGTATAAATGATAAACATATGTGCCATCGTTGCATCATATTTTATCATACATTTTATTTATTTTGGCAGCTGAGAGGAAAAAGGTTCCCCCACCTTGAGATGAACCGCACAGCTTCACGTTTTCGCTTCTGCGTTCACCCTGATTTAATCAGTTTGAACGAGTCCAATCTGACATTATGCCTCAGCAACAGCCGAGTCCCATTCTCCCCATCTCAAGTTACCTGGGAGAGGCGCACACGGGCCCTAACACGCACTTTAAAAGCAAAGTCTCCGGGCCGGAGCGAAGCCCATTTCCTCACGTACGCTGAGCAAACACAGTTGGCGTTGCTAAGTAACCAGATAGAGGAGCTCAGAGGCAACAGCACACACTCCTGCGGGCTCCAACTCCCTTGTCTAACAGGTGGTCGAGGGAGGGGGGGAGGGGGGGCGCCGCCAGAGGGAAGAGATGGGCTGACAGCGGCTGACACGTCTGCTGACGGCCGGAGGCGAGCGTGGGGTGGAAAATGGGGAGCGAGGGGGGAGCGGCGGGTGAGGATTTGCAAAGCGGGACTCGGCGCAACAGGTTGCGGCAGAGGTCGAGGCGCTGAAAGAGCTGCAAACAGGATCGGGGCCTTTGGGGACTGGCTTCTGCTGAGCGGCTGCTTTAACATTTGAACCCCCGTCACCTGCCTGTACCAGCCGAAACCACCCATCAAGCAGCCCCTTACTCGTTTTATCTCTTGTCCTACCTTGCAGCATTTTGTACTACAAGGTCAAATACAGGTAGAAACATCTTAACTGTATGACAAGTGTAAGAGTTGTTCTATTGACGTGAATGATTCTTTGGCTGCCTTTGGTGGGGGGTGACAAGTAGAGTGGTGGGCTAGCTAGAGGGCTGAGCGAGACACACCGTTGTCCATTAAGTGGAAGACAGAAATGTGATGTACGGATTGCATTTTGGTGACTAAGCCGACTATACCACAATCCTGGCTGCAAGAAAAACAGTACGCGAACCAATTGACTCCTATTTCATAAGCATAAGGTGAATCCGTCTTTTAAATGAATCGGCTGCCCACGCCGTCAGACTACTTCAATTTCAAATGGGCTTTTCAAACGCTTTTCTACCATCAACGCGCTTTACAGCACAGTCTCCTCATTCAGCTACTGATGACGCAGCATCTGGAGCAACTGAGGGTTCGTGATCTTGCTTGTGGGGGGGGGGCCTCTGGATCAAACCCGGAGCTTTGAAGCTATTGAGCCAAGCCGCCCGCCATGTATATGATGCCGATGTTACCACCTGTCACCTACACACCCAGCAATGGAAACTCAAGTCGGATCAGGGTTTAGCGTTCCGAACTGTATTGCGGCGATCTGAAATCAACTGTACCACTTGGTGGAAATGGATACACTGTCAATGTTTGTCACATGCTTCAGTGAAGACGAGGAAAGAACAGCCAGGAAAAAAATAGCTTACCGGTGAGGAAGCGCTCCATGATGTCACTGTGGGTCATTTTGAGGAGGCCTCGGCCCGAGTACGTTGCCAAGGTGGGGTCGGCCCCGTATGACAGCAGGACGCGCACCACATCCAGGTGGTCGTTCTCCACTGCGTCGTGAATGGGTCTACACATACAGAAACAATTATTTTCAGTAACTTGTGTATGCATCTCACATTTTGGTAAAAGTGGATTGAAGTGAAGTCGCTCTGCTCAGTGGAAAGTTTGTAAGTTACAGTGGCGTCAGCTCTTTAAAAAAAAAAAAAAGGAAGTTTGTATGTTACAGTTGCGTTAGCTCTAACAAAAACAAAAAAAAAAGATGAAAAGACACCGTCTTTTGCACATGATGAGATTGGAAGAACTTTTATGAACTCACAAAATGTGAATATGTTCCAAACAAAACCAGGTTGTTCAGCACACAAAATGACAAACACTGGAACAAACTATCCTCCTCAGCTCACTCCTGGATCCGTGTCACAGGAATCTTGGATTAAAAAAAACAAACAAACACCCACTACCAAAAGAGGGGCAGTCTTTCTCCCACAAGAGGGGAAACACAGAGGAACCTGGGTTCACAAATTGGTTTCCTAACAACAATTTCAGGCAAATATTGCTTCAGTTTACAAACTATGGCTTGACTTCATGAACAGACAGCATTCAAGCAGAACACTCAACTTTATTCCTTTTCCTGCGTATGAAGGCAAGTTGGTTCTGGGGCTGAAATAGATTCATTGCATGTCTACTCGTTTAAAAAAAAAAAAAAAAAAAAAAACCCGCTTCGCTTCACAAACATTTCAGTCAGCGAACAAAGTCTGCGAGGGAATATCATATTGTCAGCTTCAAGTTCCAACCTGCGGCGCTCGTGTGTCATAATGACGCTCTTGGCAAGAAATGATCAAATCCATCATGCAAGCGACGCGCTACGTGACATGAGTAAGCCTTGACAGCCCACTGGCGCGTGATAAGGAGGCCACATGTTAGCATTGCGCGTTTGTTTGCGCCAGCCCGAGGGCTTCGGGTTTCGGCTGACGTACCTGGTGCCGTCCTGCGCGCTGCAGTTAATGTCGGCCCCGTAGTCCAGCAGGTGCTGGACGATGCTGAGCCAGCCGCGGGCGCAGGCCTCGTGCAGGGCGCAGTAGCCGGCGTAGTCTCGGTGATTCACCTCGCACACTCGGTTCTCCAGGCAGTAGAGCACCACCTCCTGCAGGGAGCCAACACAAGCGCGACGGCTCAGTACGGGAGGGAAAAACAACAGAGTCGTACAAAGACAGACGGCTTCTAGCATATAAAGTTTCCTGTGGCGGCCAAATTAGGGGAAGAGGGAGGAGGGGGAAGGGGAAATGAGCGTGTTCCTGCGCCGGACTGACATAAAACTCGCACACAAACGCTCCATAATGCTGCAGCTGGCGGCGAACGAGGCCAGGAGACCGAGTATGACTCAACGACGTGTCGCCTGCCAGATTCCGAAGGCGTGCGCGCGTGCGGAGACAGTCACGGCGGGCCCGGGCAGCGAGCGTGGCGTAATGGAAGCGGAACAAAGAGATTTGATGGAAGCACTCAAGAGCTGGAAATGTTTTCTTTGGTCTTGGGGCCGCGACAGCCGGCATCCAGCAGAAAAATAGACGGGGCCGGTATTTATTGGACTGCCGCGGTGTCTGCTGCTACTAAATGGAGGAAATGGCGAGAAGGGGTGGGGAAATGAAGGAGGACGTTCTGTTCCGATAAGAATGTTCGTGTAGATATGCAAAACAAATAGGAACTGCCGCATGTATCTGCGTTTTTCTAAATGAGGGTTTTAATTATGTCACCCACGTGCATCCACATCCGCGTATAAACGCCAACGCTTAGGCACTGTCCCTCTAACAGCCCGCCGCCGAGACCTCCCTCCTGTGAACCTGGGGAATGACTCCAAACTTCCATTTCTATGCTAATTCTCGCCCTCCAGCTGCTCCAAGTGTTTATCTCGCTCTCTCCCCATTTGCGCGAAAGGGCGGCTGGAGGGACGGAAGGAGAAGGAGGAGGAGGAAGGGGGCGGGGGGGCAGACTTGACTGGCGGGGGGGAATGGAGCGGGCGGAAGGAGGGCCGCGGCAGCGAAGGCAACACCCCGACAGATGACAGATTAATGAGTCTGCGGATGAGATCTGCCGGGCCGTCCGCTGGGCCGCAGCTGACAATAACAAGAGATGAAAGGGTGGGCTTGTCGTGGGTGGCGGTCCAAAATGTGTGTGTGTGTGTGTGTGTGTGTGCGTGTGCATGTGTGTGCGCGTGGCGATAAGAGTGATTTAGCGGACGATCCGGCCCGTGGAAGGAGGAAGGGAGTGAGATACCGGGAAAAGAAAAGAAGTGAACAAGTGTGTGCAAGAAAAAGTGTGAGAGTAAAGGAAGAGGGTGTGGGGTGTAGATGCTCGTGAGTGAGGCGGGACTGACGCGCCAACTGGTTTTCACCCGCTGCCAGAATTCCGTTTGCCTGCTGGAGAGAGATTCGGGAGCGCTGTGCCGAAGCTTCCCTCTGGGGTTTCCACGTGTGTGTGTGTGTGCGCGCGCGCGCGGGTGCACATTTGTGCGGTTAAGGCTGACGACAACAGTGCTGATATGCAGCTCGCTTTTGTGTGTGTGTGTGTGTGTGTGTGTGTGT
>NW_017806074.1:1451357-1453429 GCF_001891065.2 Hippocampus comes
GTGCGTCTGCAGGTGAGCGCGTGTGGGTGTGTGTGTGTGTGTGTGTATGTATGTGTGTGTGTGCGTGTGCGTGTGTGGCTGTGGAGGAGGTGTAGCGCTAAACCTCTGGAGCCGTGTTTAATATCGCTGGGAGAGAGCGAGGAGCTTAGCACGAGAGCCCCGGCTTCCCGCCAGATACACGCACACACACGTCTCCGCAGTATAATGAGGCGCGCGTGTGCGCACGCACACGCACACGCACACACACACACACACACACACACACACACACACACACACACACACACACACATCCCTTCCCAGCAACACCCCCCTTCCTCCTCCACCGCCGCCGCCGCCGCTTTCCCTCCGTCCTCTAATCTCCCTCTCTAGAATGCTTCCCTGCGCTCGCCTGCAATCAATGCATCACTCAGACATTTAACCCCTTGCAGCGCGGCCCTGCTACGCGCCACGCATACAAGCAGATGTTTGTGTGCGCGTGCTCTTTCGGCGACGCCAGGGTAGCTCACGCTCGGTCTGAGGGAGCAGGGCCACATGGCCGGAAAGCATGAATGTTTTTGTGACTAAAGTCAGAAATGGATAATCGCCTCTCATGAGAACAATACAGATTTGCAATATATACACGCTCCTTCTTAAAAAACAACAATAAAAAAAGAACAGGGAAACAAACAAGAACAAAATAGAAATCAATAAACCTGACGTCTGCGTCTCGTTAATGCGACGGCACTTGAACAGCCAGGCTAGCAAGCTAGCGGCTAATGCGTGGCAATCCTAATGAGCAGGGGCTGTAGAAAGCTCATTAATTCAAGGGACCGTTAACGTCATCTGCTCCCACCTCCGCATAACCTCGTCTTACATCAGCGGCTAAGGCTGCATTCCGAGTCTGCCAGGAAGTAGGACATATTCCACTTTGGAGCTTCCAAGTCAAAGAGAACTACGAAGATGAAAAAAATTCCACTAACAACTGCAATACACAAGCTGAGTGGCAGCAGGTCTGGCAACAAAGCGAAGTCTTTTTTGGCAGCCTCGATATTCTTTCGTCCGGCATTTTGAGATGACAAGCGGCGTTAGAATACATTCGCACGCAAAACGAGACGACGCCCTCAATTAATGCCCTTCATACGGTTTTCCATTTCATTGCTTTCTAATAATGGCCAAGAAGCATTTTTCTGCTGTATTAGTGTTGGTGAGTGATCGACTTTAGTGTCGCGAGTTGAAAACAAATTGAGCTGACCTCGCCATCGTAGGACCTGAACTCTCTACAAAACCGAAGAAAGTCTGTTCCTACCAATCTTCATATCGTTTTAAATGGATAGCGCAGCTAATAAATCACGAAACATTTCTGAAACGTTCACATGACAAACCAGCAAAAACGACAACCTATAGTTGGCTTCTTTTAACTTTTGTTTATAGACAATGTCACCAAAACGGACCTTTTAAAAATGACGTAATATGCATGTCCGGCCAGTTGTTGCAGACGTTATATGTTTTTATTGCAATTGATTTCTTTTTCAGAAACTTACGATTGTATCATTTTTGATTTTTTTTCCCATCTACAAACGTAAATGAAACGCCCCAGTAATTCACTTTTATTGCCTTTCTCTGGACGCTATCAGATAACGCCATCTGAGTGAAGTCAGGATGTATCGAGAAGTGGCAGTTTTCCATGTGGAAGTTTGGAAGTTTCCGCTTTCAAGGTACAGTGCATAATATGCGCAACATCCTGAAAGGCTACGTACGGCTAACGTTTAATAAATCTGTGACAATTTGCGGTTGGGTTAGATGCCGACAACTCTGCATGAAAATTCAGTCTATTTATCTCCTCGGGCAAACAGTCCAAATCACCGCTATTCCCCAGTTTTGCCGATTATAAATGCAGGGGGTACTTAAAATGCAATCCAGCTTCCCTCGTACGCCGGCTTGAGGAGAGAAAATCAGACATGATTTATGTGAGGAGAATAAATGACAGATTGCACCTTTATCCCGGCTTTCAATGGACTGAAGCGAAGGGGGCCTGTTGGAGCACCCGGCATGGGCAGAGATGGAGGGGGATGGATGGTGGGGGGTGGGGC
>NW_017806074.1:1453468-1456350 GCF_001891065.2 Hippocampus comes
GAGTTGGTTGGTGGGTTGGTTGGTTGAAGAGAGGGATGAAGACATCCGCAGCATCTCTGCTCATTACCATTTCAAATGCTCCGCCAGCGAGCGAGCGACGCAGACGAGGGGAGAGCGAGCGAATAGAAAGGGGAGCGAGGGAGGGAAGAAGCGAGCGAGTGGGCTTTCATGTGCGCCGGCACGGAGCGCGAAACTAAACGAACATGAATATATGCGCGGTGTCGCCCGGGCATCGGGAGCGTGTGCACGCGTCTTAAATTACGTGTGTGTGCGTGTGAAGGTCTGCGCATGCTGCTGCTTCTGTGTGTGTATGTTTAAATGAGTGCGTGTGTGTGTGTGCGCCAAAGATGATTAGGAATTTGCATGTGCAGGTGTGTGTGGGTGTGCGATAGCGTATTTTTTTCCCCCCCCAACTCATTTATTTTTATAACATCAGTCATTCCATGTGGCCTGTTCAGAAGAGCACGCCGGCGTGACTGTAGTGTGCTTATTAGGTCATAACTGGTGTCGCTCCATGTGTCACACTAATCAGCAAATGTGAGTTGTGTGTGCGTGTGTGTGTGTGTGTGTGTGTGTGTGTGTGTGTGTGTGTGTGTGTGTGTGTGTGTGTGTGTGTGTGCGCGCGCGTTTGTGTCAGTGTCTCCCAGGCCCTTATATCTCGCTGCCTGCGTGTGATAAGCCTGGAGCTTGTGGCACTAAAACACCAGTACGGGACAAGCGCTGTGCATCTACAGGCTTGTATGCTTGTGTGTTTGTGTGTGAGGCACTATGCATAAATTGGTGTGTGTGTGTGTGTGTGTGTGTGTGTGTGTGTGTGTGTGTGTGTGCGTGTGTGCGTGCGCGCGTGTGGGAGCCCCAGGGGTCTGCCCCAGGCTTATCACACGCAGGCAGTGAGAGACGCGCTTCCTGAGAGGCAGCGAGAGAGAGAAAGGGAGGGAGGGAGGGAGGGGTGGGAAGGCGGGGGTGTTGTTTGCGCAGCGGCCAGTGCCTTGTTTGTGTAGTCTCAGGTTTTCTCCTCCCCCCTCTCGGCACGCAGGAAGGGGAAAAAAATGCTAAAAGTGAGAGAGAGACATAAATCACAGAGACGAGCCAGCTTCTCTCCCGCACGGCTGACTGCTCCCCGCTGCCGTTCACCGCCGCCGCCGCCGCTCCTCGTGTTTGTGTGCGAGCGAGGAAGGAAGGAAGAACAGCCGCCGCCGCTGCTGCCACCGCCGCCGCGAACCGCAGTCACCACGGCACATTAGAGGGCCATTAGAACGCGATTATACTCCCAGCGCTTACCTCTCATTCACACTCTCCGCCGCCTGCTCTCCCACTCTGACTCACACACATCATGACGCACACGCCTAATCATCATAAATGTGTGTCTGAATGTGCGTGTGACTATAAAGCAACCGGTTAATGAGCAACGCACACACCTAGTTACAGTTTGGTGAAGATGCCTCTGCTGGTGATTAAAGATATTACACACGCGAGAGTACGCATGGAAAGCGCAGATGCAGGCCAGCCAGCCGGCGAGCGAGCGATCGAGCGAGCGAGCGGACACGCAGCGCAGCTGAGGAGGCATTAAACTGCGCCGATCAATAAATCAATTTGGAAAATCTGTCAAGAAGAGAGGCGCACAAAGGACGGAGGAGGAGGGTAGAAGGGGGAGAGACAAAGGGCCATCCGGCTTTAATTAAAAGGCAACGTGCGGACTGCACCTTCGCTCTATTTACGTCAAGCGTCCGTGAAGCCACCTAGCGGTTTAGTTCGGCACACACAAAGATGTGTTTCATTAACAAATAGCAATTAAAAAGGTAATTAAAAAAAACATAACCCCCCCGAATGATGCGAGCTGTGTCAGCTACGTAAACAGCATAACTTCGTACTTTGAATGGCCAATCAGTCATTGAAAAAGGCCACACGGTAAACAAAAGAGTTTTGTTTTTTTCCCGAAGGGATTTCGCCTCCTCCCCCCAAAGACAAGCAGTCAATTGATTCATCGATCATTTAGAGTTTGGACGACTGTGTAGGATCAATTTATCGTGTCTTGAAGTACAACACGGTGCAGTACTATGTGATGACCACTTGAGGCGCTGTTGATACACAACTAAATTACATTTTGAGAAGAACAACATACCACCGATGCCAAGCTGACCTCCAGTCTATTTGCATTCCATACGACACAACGATAAGATAAAAATCTGCTATTTTGGAAGCTTTCACACAATGCGAAAAATTGTACCATCAAGAACCGAAATAAACTGTACCGCTTGCTGGAAATTGCACTTATCATCTCTTTCCGGCCCTGATTCATCAAGCAAACAGATCTCACTCGCATTGTGCACCGAGCCACAAAATCCAAGCTCGCTACGTGTCAACATGTGAACGTTAAACAGCTGAATGTTGACTTCTTTTTCTATGTTCCGGTTCTTCTACCTTGCTGTTGTTCTGGCAAGCTCAGAATATGAGTCACGAACAGAGCGAAATCCGCATCGCAGCGGAGACAGCGAGGCTGCCAAAGCCGATGAGGGCGCATTTGCGTTAAACACCACCTGGCGCCAAGTTCTTAGGTGGGAAAACCGGTCTATCTAAAAGCTTTGAGAGCGATGGGAGATTCTTGTCTTGCGCTGCGCTGTGGGGCGACTGCCAGAAAGCGGCGCGGTAGGGAAGAAAAGAGGTCCGGATGCACGAGAGAAAGTGAGGGAGGCAGCGAGCGTCTCCGCTGTTCTCCGTATAATGATTTTGCCGATGCCGTCTGCGCGCGAGCGTGCGCGTGAGCGTGTGTATGTGCGCCTACCTCCCGTGTGTGTGTGTCACACTTCGCCTCACGGAAAATTAATGAGATGTGAGAGCGGAGCGAGGCGAGAGAAGGGGCGGGGGGGGCGGCGGGGGCTAGG
>NW_017806074.1:1456368-1463505 GCF_001891065.2 Hippocampus comes
GGGGACGGCAACGGGGGGAGGCAGTGAGAGGGGAGAAAAAAAGGATGGCGAGAAGAAAGCCTGCGCTATGGTGAAAGAGATGGAAGATAAACAGAGGGATGAAGATAGGAGAAAGAGGACAGATGCAAGGAGAGAGACAATGCTGAAGATAGGCGTGGAGCCGCGTAGCAGAGAGGAACAAAGCGGGGCGAGAAAATGAGCTCAATTTAAGCAGAGAGGAAGTGAAGACGGGAAAGGAGACCAAGTGTAAAATGTGCCGAGAAGCGCGTGGAGCCGAGCGAGAGCTCCCCCATTACCTCGTAGCCCAGACGCGCCGCTCTCTGGAGGAGTGTCTCGCCGGCATTTTTGTTCACGATCAGCCGGCGGGCTTCGGGCGGGATGGGCCGCACCACTGGGGCGTCGGCAGCGGGCATCCGTTGCGCCCCGATGACCTCTGGCGGGACGCCGCCCACTCTGCCGTTGGCCTGGGGCTGCGGCGGGGGCGGACAGAGTGCGGCGGGGGAGCAGGGCTTGACTGGAGAGCACGGATAATGATTAGGAGAGGCAGCTCGCTTCCTCGGAGCCTCTCGCTGCTCACTCAGCTGTGGAGAGAGAGCGCGAGAGTGAGACAGAGAGAGAAAGTGTTAATGACGCTGACACATAGACGCACACGGAAACCGAAGGACACACATTCAGGGGGGACATCAGCGCACACACGAGCGGTCCATTGAGAAAGGGACGTTTCATGGCCAAAAGTGTGCCGTTACGTATTGAGCACGCACAATGGTGCTGTTGTCTATCTGCGTGTGCGCGCGAGGCCTTAATGCGCAACATCTGTGTTGTTTTTATGTCAGGAAGACACGCAATGTGTCACACGTGCACGCGGCGCCTCCGCACTGACGCTACAGGCTGGCACGCCACTTTTCCTTGAACCACTAAACCAACAGGCCTGCGAGCGCCAGGCGAGAGAGGCAGTTGCCTGGCTCCGTGCGAGTGTGTGTGCGTGCCCTCTCTGTGGAATTCCATGTCGGAGCAGCTGTCAGGCTGAGGAGGAGCAGGGGAAGAGAGCGGCGCGGGCGGAAAACAACTCGCCTTTTTTTTTTCCCCCCGCAATTTTCCCCATGCTCGTGTTTTTTCTTCCTCCCCCCCGCTTTTGAAGTTCATGTGCTCGACTCTGGCTGCCACATTCCTCGCCGCAGAGGCGAGGGAGGGAGGGAGGGAGGGAGGGAACGCGAGCGGGCCTCGTGTTCAGCGCCGCTGTATAATTGCTCCGGGGTTTGTTGTTATGTCAGGAATGCTCACCGACACGCACCCTTTGCACACGTCGACGCGCCACAAAGGGGTGGACGAGGCGCGCTTGACAATTAAGCTCCGCGACGAGTCGACACACACGCAGGCGCTCTGAAGGGAGGCGCCGAGGGCACGAGTAAGGAGGGGGTCAAAGCGCCGGCCGCCCTCTAAACATTGTAAACACGCTTCCTTCCTCTCCCTCCCCACAGGCGGAAGCGCAGACAGGCTCGAGCGGAGCAAACAAGAGCGCTCACCTTGTCGTCCTCGGCGCTTCCCAGATCAGCCGGGAAATGCGGGCCAGGGCTGTTCGGCGCAGCCTCTTTTCTCCTCTCACGCTCTCGCTGGCTGGTGTGTTTGGTCTTGCACGGCCGCTTGCCCTTGGGTTTGTCCGCGTCGCTATGACGACGCAGCTTGAGAGGAGGGGCACCTCCCAGCGAGGGCTCCGTGCCCGGGGAGGGAGGGCCGCGCCGAGGCTCCTTGAGGCCACGGTCACCTGAGAAGGGGCCCGGCGGGTGCACTCTGTCCTTCAGCTGGCCACCGGGGTGAAGGGGAGGTGCACCGACTCCTGTGGGAGAGGAAGAGGAAGAGGGGGGAGGGAGACGGCATTAGTGTGAGGAAAGGCGGGAAGGTATTGCAAGGCCATCTCTCACCCTCTGCTGGTTTATTAATGAGCGCAGAGAGCTGTCTGCAAGCGCCGCACGCCTGCTCGATCAGGAAGAAAACACCCCCCCCCCACACACACACACCCCCTCACATCGAGGCACGCGCACTGCAGCAAGCATCATCGTCAACGCAGAGCAGCTTCAAGTTGCGCAAATGCGCCGCTATCCGAGAAGAAAAGCGCAGGGTCCTCGAAAACCACAAGGTCAAAACGGTATTTAAGGGCTTAATGGAAACCCGTTTCCTCTGGAGGATTCTCGTGAAGCATTTTGCACAAGGCGAAGGGAACACCGCTTGTGGTTTGATTTGTATTACGAATTCAGAATAAACACGCCATTAAATCATATGGCTTGGCCCGGGTGTGGTGGTGGAGTGGGGGGGGGGGCAGTGAGGAGGAATGTGAAATTCTATGGCCTTGTGCTGCACTCCTGCATTCAGATGAACCCCCCCCCCCACATACTGATTAGGCCGCTTGACAGTAAACCAAACAAGGCTGCTGCTTCTGCAACCGTCATCACATGACATCACTTGGTGCCAGCTTAATGGCGTTCAGATCCAATTTGGCTGGCGAGGCTATCCTAACCCCAAACATTTGGCAGAGAGAAAGCAATTCAGAGCGACCATTTCGTCACCATTTATTTTTCAATTTCGAGTAAAATGAACCCTGAAAAAGTATTAGGGGCCAAAGGGTTCTCTCAACTCACGCCAGTGCCCACATACCAAGGTACACATTTTTTAACTTTTAAATTTAAAACGGAGGATTTGGAGCTGAAAATATCCCATCATCATGCTTGGTAAAACAGATTCTAAAGGGCTGGTCAGAAACGAAGCAAAAAGGGCAGAAATATGGAGTTGGGTTCCCCCTTTAAAGCGACCGCCCATTTCACACTGCCTGTAAAAGCAGTTTCTTTCCACCTGTTTTGCATAATGCCACCGACACAGAATTGTTGGGGGCTCCGGGCGATGTCAGAGTTATAACACAGCACCCGTATAGAAGGGTATTCCGCAATGCAAAGGTGGCGATCACATGGTGCCAAGTTTAACGCCGCTCAATTGTCGCTGACGCATTCAGTGATCTGATTGTGGGTTGCGGTGTCATAGTGTGAAAGCACACACGTTCACGGCAATAACCTGTTGGCCTGCTGTTAGGGCTCTGATGCGACAAATTTTCGCGGGCTCTCTGTGCCAAAGAGGCATTGAAAAGACTTTGTTCATATGGCTCTGGAGCTATATGGTAGGTCCTACCAAAGGTTGGCAAATGAAATTCTTCCATACCAAATTCCCTTGAGCACGTCTTCTTGTACCTTGCTCGTAGACACAATCAGAAAAGGCCCTTTCCCAAATTGTTCCTGCTGAAGTTGGAAGCATGGAATTGTTCAAAATGCCTGACGGTTATGAATCAAGATTCACTTAGTACGAGCCTACTTCGGATTAATTCGTTGGTTTGAATGGTGACCCAATACTTTTGTCCACATAAGGCACATTGGAGAACAAAGGACAAACTGCAGCACTGACAGACGCAAGCTAACAGAATGAAGGGAAAAAAAATCGTTGCAGGGCTGTTGCCAAGGTGACGTTATCTGAAAAGGTGAAAGCTGGGAAGAAAAAAAAAAATAATGAAAAGAAATCAACGGCCAATCAAGGCCTGTGGTTTCTGCAGGGAACATAAAACCCAAATCTTCTCTGATTTATTCACTTTCTTTCATCTCCCGCCTGCTCTTTTATTTTCCTCTTCGCCATGCTCGTCCCTCCGCTTCAGTCTGGGCACGCGAAGAAGGGAGCGCATGGTTTTAATAAGTTAGCCCCCCACTCCAGTCCCCCGCACCCCCAAGACACACACACACACACACACACACACACACACACACACGCTCGCCTTTTTCCTGTGACTTGTCTTTGGGTGGGGGGTGGAGGGGGGGGGATTATCACACATTAGTCACACTACACCTGCCCACGCATATCTCCACCAGCCACTTCTCTCGTGCGCGCTTTCATCGCTGTCACGGAGCACGCTGCAGGCCGGCGGAACCAAAAAAAAAAAAAAGCTCAAATCACAAGGGGAGGGAGGCATTTTAGATTTGTGTCCCCCAGCTCCCGTCTCTGATTCGCAGCCTTTCCCCCTTGGCAGAAGGAAGTATCCTCTACCTCATTTCCTCCGCCTGCTTCCAAAAAGGCTCCTGGGAAATCCCCCTCTAGACAGGCGGCTCAACAAGAAAGCGAAAGCCAAAGATAGATTTCCGTTACCCTGGCTGAACTCGCACGACGTGGCGCGGCGCACACTCACCGTTGAGCAGTCTTTCGCAGCCCCACTTCCTGTTGATGTCGGCTCGCTGCGCCAGCGCTCGCTCGTCGCGCTCTCGCTGGGTCTGCGTCGGGCCGAGCAAGCGGGACCACGGCTGCTCTTGTTTGATCGGGGGACGGTCGGGAGACGCGCCTCCCTGGGCGGGCTTGCTTAGCCGCAGCCCTTTCAGCTCGATGCAGACTTTGAGCTTCCGCACCTCATCGTCCTCCTCGTCTTCGGCGTCATCGTCAGCGCTGGTCTGCTCGTGCTCGTCTGCGAACAAAATGTCTTGTCAAGTGGACGTGAAACAGAGCCGTCGATGAGCGAGTACAAAGTAGGGGTGAACCGGTTTACACATTAAAATTGAGCGTTCCCATTGGCAGATTGTATTCATTATTGCGACAGTTTTTAACATGGCTGGACAAACCCGAGGACGGCAATAACCGGAACCACCAAGTGGGGGCATTCTTGCGATGCTTTCCGCTGCTCGCGTCCCTAATTTTTTTGTTTAGATTCGTTTGAGTAACATTGCGATAACACCAAAAACCGTAATTATTTTGGTCATAACAACCATGCTATTTCCATACAATTTCATCTCTTAAGAAGGCATTTTGACACCTCTAAGTGAGACACAATACAAACTGATGAACAATTTTTAAAAAATAGGATATGTATGTAAGAGTTTAGCGGGAAAAAATGAAACGTTAAAAGAATATGTGAAAACAATTCACAAAGGAGCCACGTCTGACTCAGGCAGCTCTTGCCAGGGGAGAGTGTTGTACCATATGCCGGAGTCGGGAGACGAAAAGGAGGAGACCCAAACAGAGGACGGGAGATGAAAAGAGAAGAAAAGAGCAGCCTTGAAAAGGGGAGGAGGTGGTGGTGGTGGTGGGTTCGCGGCGCAGAGGAACGGTGTCGAAAGAAGAGAGAGAATGACTGTCCCCTCTTTCTCGCTCGGCGCTCAGGCTCGGCCTCAAAGATGGGATTAAACACTTGGCGTTGCTGGCTGCCGCACAGAGCGAACGACGGGACCCGACGAGGCGGGGTGGGAATGGAGGGTGGGTGCTGAGGTCGGTGGCGGTTGTCTCCGAGTAACGTCGTTTAAATTTAGGGCGGAAATGATTTTGGGAACTTCTGTTTGTAAAGCAACGAGAGGGGACACCAGCAGACGTGCGCTGAAGACTTGAATAGGAACGCAGCGTGTGTGGGTGGCGCCGCAGAATTAACAATTCTCACCGGCAGACATCCTGGCTCTTTTCTGAGGGTGGAACATCGTCTCGTCTTCCTCCTGCTCGGAGTCCTGCTCCACCTTGAGAACGCACAGGCGCTTCCTGCCGGCGCCAAAGTCATGACCGAGGGCCTCCTCGGGAGACTCCCTCGCCGCCGAGGTGGGGGGAACCCTTTCTGACTCCAACCCCAGCATGCGAACGCTGTCGCTCAGGCTGGGGGATTCTCTTTGGGCACCACACCTCTGAAGAACTGGGACCCGGTTATTGGAGTATGCCAGCAGGACACCTGAGCACGGATGGAAAATGGGAAGCGGGGAGTTAGCGAGGGAAGATGAAAGAAAGCCAAGAAACAACGGGTGGCGGTGGTGGAGGTGGAGGGAGGCGGCGTCAGCGGGAAGACGCTAGTTAAGAAGCAGGCAGCTTTTATTCCGCTTTAAAGACGGGCAGTAAAACTTTGATGGGGTAAAGACTTTTTAATCTGGAGTCAGCCGAGCCAGCGGCTTGATGGTTCACTGCCGACGCCGACACTTCCGCGGAGGCAAGACAACATCCTGTGTACTTTCGCCGCTCGCTCGCTCGACGGCCTCCACCCCTCCCTCCCCCCTTTCCGCCGCCGTGTCCTCTGTCCTCCCCCACGGCATGACCGCACCACACCCTTCTCACATAGAGCGTGACTCGAACCCCCTCCCTCCCAGATTCCCTCTCCATGCCATAATTAGGCTCACACGTCAGCCCGGGCCTCGCTCCAACACGCAGCTGGGCTCCACGCCAACCAATCTACCCCCCCCCAACCCCCGCTTTCCGTCCGTCTCTCTGTTGCGCTCTCCCATCCGCTTTCACCCCCACTCGCCTCCTCACACACTGCTTTCACTCTCGCGCAATCTCTCCCTCCTCACCCTCCCTCCCGATCATATCCGTGCGTGCAGATAAGCACAAAGGGCTTCTTGAAAATAAAACTCAACCCCCCGCCCCGCCCCCCCTTGCGTCCCTCCGGCTCGCTCGCGCTTGTGCAAGAGCGTCTGTGCCGACAGAGGAAGAGCGTGTCTTTTTTTAGAGTGACCCGGTCTCGCTCGCCACAGCGCTTGCCGCATGTGCACGCCAGCGCGCTTATTGTTTGTGTGTCACTCCCGGAGTCCCCATTTATAGCATGCTGATGCGCGTGTGTGTGCGCGCGTACGCGATGCGCGCGTCTGTGTGTGTGTGTGGGGGGGGGGGGGGAATGTGTGTGTGCGCTCACCCTCCCTCTCCCCATGCCGGGTGGCGTATTGGCCGAGTTCCAGCGCTCGCTCTCTGCGTTGGCTGTCTGCCAGCTCTCGTCCCGCTGTTGGGGCAGACACGCACACATTGCCACCGCCGCCCTCCTTCTCCTTCAGCTCCAGCTCTGAGAACCGCATCATCGCCCGCTGTGCGCACGCACACGCACAGACACACAGACACACACCCACACACACACAAAAGAAGAAATGCAGAGAAATCCCATGAAAACCACTCGTCGTCTGGCCGAGCCACACGCATTCTCCACTCTTAAGCCTGAATCTGGCCTCAAAAGCTATAAATGCAAAACATTTTTTAAAAAAAATGTACATTAGGGGGAGAAAAGGATCTTTTTTTCAAGAAAATTAAACATTTTGAATTTAAAGAAAACGCCAAGAAATTTAACCGACACACAAGACAAAATAAGGCGGTGGGGTGGAGGGT
>NW_017806074.1:1463577-1474756 GCF_001891065.2 Hippocampus comes
GGGGTGGGGGGGTTGGGAAGTGGGGAGAAAGGAGGCAGTGCGAAAAAGCAGGAGTGTGCAGCGATACAGAGTGTACAACAAGGAGACAGAGGCCATCAGAGGCAGATGTGATAAGAAATGTAAAGAACTGACCTCCCAGTTAGCTGCAGGTTGACTTATATTACTCCCCTCTCGTGATATGACTTCCATCTAAGCAATTAGAATGGGGGGTGGGCTCAATATAACTGTCCATCAATTCATTCTTGAGTTTATTGTAAAGCTTTCTCCACTGTTTCTTGACACATTCACAAGGCAGTCCCACAAAAGGACAAAAAATAAAATCAAATAAGACTCAACAGGTCAGCACAAAACGATCAAATCATTTCTGAGAAAGTATGTTCATCATGGAAAAAAAGTGATAGTAACTAGGCATCGGCCTTTTGTTTCCGCTCAACAAATTCAATTATCACACGTCCAGAAATTCAGCGTTTGATAGTTTTGTGCCGCAGCTGCGCATTGACAAGCATGACACAGACAAAACCACAGTTCACGAGGACGCCTTCAACAACACAGACAGACATTTGGGACACATTAACAAATCTGCCTCTGCGCCAGTGGATAACAAAGCATAGGGTTTGTTGGCTTTTTATTGTACGGAATGTTGGAGCATGGACGCAAACCGCATGACAAGTGAAGAGGGAGGGGGGGGGAATGCAAAACGGTGGCTCAAAAGTGTGAATGTGAGCGACCAATGTCATGTGTACTAATCAGGGGTGTGGAAACTCAGAGCGGTGGGCCTGCAAGGGCATTTGATCGGGGCTGTCATGCAATTCTAAAAACAAATTAAAGCCATGAGCAGAGATAAACGGGTGCTTCAAACCACATGCGCATGAAGCGCGCACAATTTGAGAGCGTCAGAGGAAGGAAAATCAGACCGTCAGGAGCGCAGTGATTGCTACTCAACATTCTGACCAGTAGGGCGCCAATTAATCTGCCCAGGATGGAACCTTCGATACTCACAAGCACGTCAAGTTTGGCCGTGCTCTGACCTTGTCCAGTTGACTTATTAGAACTGTGTGTTGCATGACGAGAAACGTTGCTTCCGCGCGAAACCAACACACAATGCCAAAAACTCACAATTTTGGCATTTTTAACATTGCCTATCTGTTTGGTATGCGCGCTTCAAATTTGGAAGCGATCGGAGACAATATCTTTGTTCGTTAAGGATCCTTGGAAAAGGACAAACAGCCCTAAAATGGCCGTTCAAACCAAAATGGCGTGCAGGAGCTTTTCGGGCATGGATGTCTTTGTGGTTTTAAATGACGATAGAAATAACTACCAGCCACACATTTTTATTCAGATGAAACCAATTTGGTGAGTTTTTTGTGCCCTCGGAATGGTGAGAAACGGCCCTCCAGGGACTTTATACGTGATCGGGAAAAAGGTTCCCACCCCTGGTGTAATTTATGTGGATTTGATGCGTGCCAAGTGAGAGAAAGAAGGGGTGAGTGAGGGAGTTCTTATTAGCCAAAAGGGGCACAGGAGAATTATGACCTTGGACAGCAACCAGGCAAGCAGGGCAGCACAGCGGGTTGGCGGGTAGCAACTAGGTGGGGAGGGGGAGGGCGCAGCCAAACAGGAAAGCCCAGCTCAGGCAGCTGCTCGTTCTTAAGCACGCACGACAAGCCCTTCACTGCCCCTCACCTTGGGGTTAAGCATAGCCGGCAGCCGTTATGCGCCGCGAGGCCCGGCCGCAGTCATGCTCAGGGGGGAGGAAAAAAAAAAAAAAAAAACGACGCGGTGCCAAACACGCGTTCTCGCCCTGGGGCACTCGCACAAGGACAAGCGCGTCCTGACGCACAGAGAATAACCTTTAGCAAACGCTTGCTCGCTAATCAACATACAGACATGGCAGGCCTGGTTAACCTTTGAACCGCCATCCCTGATAGAAGGCGCCGACTGGCCTTGCACGCGCTGACTAAGATGGTGATAAACTAAAAAAGGAGGGGGAAGGTCAAGCCTGTTGCCAGGACAGTAGCATGACAGCAAGGGGATTAGTCTTGTGCTGTGCTGGAAAAGCAGTATGCCAGTCACATGCGAGATGTGTTCCAGAGGGAGCACTGGGAATTTGGGCATGGGAATAAAGAGCTTGCCAGGCTCGTTCCGGTGTTTTGAAGTACAGCAGAACCTCTAAAGTCCAACATCAGTTGTAGATCAACCCACTGCTAAAGTCGCACAAAAATGTGGAGTTCAAAAGAATGTGGGGAGTGAAAAAATATATACGTTAGGGAAGTTAGGTCAAATACGCAGACTTCAAAGCAGTAAGACTCCACAGCCTCCACACATTCTCGCTTACTTATCAATGTTCGCCAGACTGGAGTGTTTTGTTATTTGAGGTTAACTTCTTTTTACACTTGTGTGACAATATTAAGACCTTTGCATTAAATCATCATCCAATCACAGTTTTTTATTGTTTTTTTTTTTTAACAGTGGTTAAAATATTTTTTTTGCTACGTGGACAGTTTGACTCTGAAAGAGATGAACTCCATTACTTCAAGAGAAGAAACCCGCTTCTAAATCTGAGGGGTGAGTTCAACTTTAGGGGTTCCATTGTAAGATGAAAATGATTGTACCGCACATCATGATTTGCGCAACATATGCTGCACCGTACATACACATACACAAGCACGCACACAAACGCGAATGGGCCTTACCTGCAGAGCTCTCTGCTCGCGGCTCAGCTTGCTGGAGTCAGCATACAGCTCCGTGGTGACGCATTTAAAGCGGTCGCCGACATAGCCCGACGAGTTGGCAATTCTCTTGGCCAGACTGGAACGGCGAGAGCCTTTAGAGTTCTGGCAATCTTCGTCATCCTCGTCGTCGCCCTCTCCTTGAGACTCCCCGAGGTCCACAACGCTGTCTTCGTTTTCAGCGTCTCGACACTTCAACGCATCCTGGTTCACCTCTTTGGCCATAACTGTGCTATTTGGAGTGAAGTGAGGAGCTCTGCCGTCCCGTGCCCCTTTGTCCTTACCAGAGCTGCGCTCACCGGACGTGCGGGCGCAACGCAAGGTACTCTGGTCATCGTCTGCAGGCTCCGGGCTGGTGCACTGTTCCGCCGAGGAGTCTTCCTCTTCGTCCCGGGAGAGCTTTCCAGGATTATTTGGGGATGTGCTCGTTGTCGCTGCAGGACAGCCCGCGTCCTGAACAGCCTTTGGCTTTCCGTAGGTAGTTTCCTGCTGTCGGTCTGTGGGATGGGGCTTTTGCGTTGGGCTGTGTCCGGAGAGGATAGGGTAAGGATGGGAAAGATGAAATTTTGGCTCATACTCCGCCCTCGCTGGGTTTTGGTTGCTATGGTAACGATCGTTTTGGTCGAGAGCTGAGGATTCACCGGAGGTTTGTTTCGCAACCGTCGGTGTCAACTCCGCGTCAGTGTCCGAGTGGACAAGGTCAATGCATTCAATCTTTTCTCGGTGCGCCACAGGCGGAGACGATGTTTTCGTTTGACTGCCACTTTGCTCTTGTGCTATTGCTTCTTTATCTGATTTAATCTGGCTCCCCTCTCTCATCTCCTTGCTCAAGTTCTTGTCTCTTTCTTCAAACGAACCCCTGGATTTCTCGTGCGCCCGCGCTTTCAGGCTGCCATCCCCTCTTTCTGACAGCTTGTTGTCGGAGTGAGGCTGCATTAGCGGGTGGGACATCTCCTGCGAGTTATAAGCAAGGTATTCTCCTCCTGAAGCAGGCGGTAGGTTATGGTATGGCAAAGGGGGTTTCGCTGCCAAGTGTGATGGGTAAAGGCTATTGCTGCCCAGCAAGACCGGGTGAGGGTAGACTGGACCTTTCCCCGCAATTGGCAGGGAGTGAAGTGCCATGCTGTCAGGGATGGGGTAGTGCAGATATCTATTGGCGTAGGCCAAACTGTGGGTTAGGTAAGCGTCACTTTGAGGAAGGTAAAGGGGCCCGGCTGGGTGACCATTCTCCACCATGGGCCTTTTGTACGATGACGGCTCTGGAATAGTTTCCGTTCTCTTCGCATTCTGGGAGGACTTCTCCGCTCCCTCTCTGTGGTGGCCCATGACTGGTAAATGTTCTGATTGAAGAGGGCTGTGCTTGGCCCAATCGCCATTTGATTTGGGAGACAGAACCCTGGACGTGATGAGGGAGGAATCCGAAGAAACAGAGTTGGGCTCACTTATCCTCGGACAGGACAAGCTACGTGGCTGAGGGAGCACTCTTTCCAGATTCTTGTGTTTGATGACAGAGGGCGAGGAGCCTTTGGCTTGTGAAGACCCCACATCTGCGCTAGGTCTGGGAGATGAGGATAAGCCTGGGGCGTGCTGAGTTTGAGTGGGAGACCGGCTGGGTACTACCCAGGAGGAGTGTAAAGTGCTGATCATCTCTGGTCTCTCCGAGACCTTTGCAGAAGTGCTGTTTACCACAGAGTGAGGGTGGGAGGAGGGAGAGAGGGATAGGTTCTCTTTTAGGAGGTCTCCACTTGGGGGAAGTCCATAACGTGCACCTGGAGCAATAGTGTCCATCTTAATCGGGAAACCATTAGGAAGTCCAAACTCCAGTATTCTTCCGGACAAATCCAACGGCTTCTCTGTCGTTTCTTTGGTTGCTTGGGGTTGGTGAGTGGTCCTGTCAAAATTGGACTTTGACGGTGACCTGCTGGGTCTCCTTTCAGCACCCGGTACCCCGTCCCTTGGCCGTGGCCTGGCAGGGGAGGCCTGTTCCGACGCCATGCTGCCGACTGACAACAGATGAGAAACGGGCTGCGTGGCCGACGATGAAGATATCGAAGCCGAAGAGACGGGCGGTTGTCCCATCCTTGCGACTGGCCGTTGTAGATCCAGTGAATTGTCAATGAGAGTTTGGGGGAGACGAGAGGATGCATGCGGTGAGGAGTCAGTAGGCAGGTTGTTATTTCCACCGCTGGCAGCGCTCGTGCTTGCACCACTGGTGTTATTGCTGACACTGCTGCCAGTCCTAGAGGGAGGTCTACTCGGTCGACTGCTCCTATTGGGTGATCGCTCCCTGTCAATAGCAGGCGCATGATGCTGAGGATGCGGGGAAGGCTGGTGAAGCTGCTGTACAAATGGCGGAGCGACGCCCAGGCCCTTGTCCTGGCAGTGCACAAGGGATGTGGGGGCCACTGAGACAGGAGGGATCCTCATTTGGGGGGCCACGAGGGGAGAGGACATGGTAGGAGGTGGATAAGTGGGCATATAGTAGAGCCTTTCAGCGGCAGAGGTGACTGCAACAGGGTTGACATTGCCACCTTGGGGTGGACAAAGAGATGGGTAAGCAAGATGCTGGGGGAGGTAGGGGTTGGGTTGGCTGAGCAACGAAGCTTTGTACATGTTCAGAGTGGCATACTTGGACGAGTCCATGAAGGGATACATGCTCGCCTCCGGGTAAGGGTTGAGCCACGGCAGACGGAGGAAGCTACTGCCGGTGCTCCCTAAGCTCATTTCAGGTGCTTTTTCCCCGGGTGCCAACCGTCGTTCCAAGCTTAAACCCTCCGCTCCTGGAATTAGCACCGGCTTGTGGAGATTAGGATGGATGCCCTTATAGAGGCCCAGGTATCCATTTGTGGGTTTACGACTGTCCAGAGGGCCATCCGGCTTGTAGATAAGCTCGGGTAGCCCATCCCGATTGTAACCCAATGGGAGAACAGCCACCTCTCGACTTTTCTCTGTCTGCAGCGTTCTGATCCCCGGATACACAACGCCACCATGGAGGCGAAGACCATCGTGGATCAGGGCGCCTCGGTCCAGCCCCATCGCCGCCAGGGGTGTCAGCCTTGCATCCACCTGCAATAAAAACGGTGCACAAAAAAAAAAAAAAAAAAAAAAGACTTTAATTTATTTATTTTTTTACCCCAAGTAAATTGTGAAAATGAATGGTCAGAGACTTACCATATTTTGCGTGATGTGGTTCCCTTGTCTTAGTTCCAGATTGTTTTGTGCCTCAGCATCGACATCACGAACAGAAGTAACCCTGTGGAGACGAGCAAGTATTTAGCACTAAGTGTCTTGGCTCGGCCACAAAAACCCCCTTGTACTCCAACTTCCCATGTTCTCGAACATATCCGCTGATGGAAATCCCAACGTCAAAGCGCCATTATTCTTTAATCACTGGAGCATGAGAGCCAAACAATGATCATAATCACTTCATATTTCTTCGAAGAAACAGACATTTGGGCATTTAGCCTTTGGTTCTCGCTTGTCCCAATGACAGAAACAAGCTCTGCACAGTTGAGAGCCATGAGTGAAGGTCCTCTCCCATCCGTCAAGAACACTCAGCACCATACAAATACATCCACCCTGCTCCCCAATTTCGGAGCTGCCGCCATTCAGTCACGTGCCCCACACACTGGTTTTTGCTGGCCTCACTGACCCACGCTCCAGGCTGCCTCAGCCCACCGAGCGAGGCCAGATTATACATCAGAGACCGCTTCGGCGGGGGACCATTTACCGCCCATCGACACTGTAACAAAGATCGGCCAACGAGCACGTGTAAAAGCAGAGCATGCAAACAGATCTCTGTGCTCAAGCCACAGCAAACGAAAGACATTTGTTGTGAAAAAAACAGAGACGGGGGGGAAAAAACTGACGAGGGACAGTGCAAACAGATTGTTTCAGCTCGAAAACAGGCGGGGGGGAAAAAAAGGAAATTTGATTGCGTGTGAAATGACCTTTAAACCCATTATTAATTGGACTGTTAAATTGATAGGTTACAATTATTCATTTGAATGGTTACGGAAATTATAATTGGCCTTTCACACTCAATCCAGGAATTTTATTCGGTGGGCTATGACGATCGTTTAGACCAGGGGTGTCAAACTCATTTCACATGGTGGGCCACATACGGCCTCGGTAGATGTCAAGTGGGCCGGACCATTAAAATGATACAATACTTTGCTATAAATAACCAAAACAAGATGTCTTTCCTTTGTTTTGGTATAAAGAAGCACAAGAACATTAGGAAAATGTTGAAATTTAATGAACATATCTTTTACAAAACATTTCATGAAGCACCCTACATTTCCTTCGACAAATGTGCAATTTACTTTTATCATTCACATATATGCATTGCAACTGATCCCACTGATTGTACAAACTTTAACAAGTAATTGGTATTGAAAAATATAGTAATGCACTTTAAGATTAAACAAGATTCATAAAGAAAGCAAGTTTTAAAGCATTTACACGTGCATATAAAATCTAAATGTAATCCCTGCCTACACCTTACAAACTAAGGAGAGTGCTATTAAATGTGTAAATGTGAGAGTGCTATTGATAGCGTCTGCTGTCATGGGTCTGTCTCAGTGACAGACTGAGGCTGCTGTTGTCTTCTTCTCTGATCAAAACAGTGTCCCCTTGCGGATACTCAATGAATTGCACCTGATTAAAAATATTAATTCTGTGTCTTTAATGCATTTTTTCACTTTTACATTATCCTGCGGGCCTGATTGAACCTACTTGCGGGCCGGTTCCGGCCCGCGGGCCGTATGTTTGACACCCCTGCTTTACATAATCATCTCGCGGGCCGGATTAAACTCCTTTGCAGGCCGGATCCGGCCCGCGGGCCGTATGTTTGACACCCCTGGTTTAGACAAAAGACGAAGCGAGACAAATTTTAACAATTTTATTTTGTTTGCTTGCGATGTCTTAAATTGATACTATTTTTTCCCTTTGGCTCTTTTAGTAATGGAAAAAGCCACTGACAACCACAGAACCAGAATTTTAATTTAAAGCAAAGAATGTGGTTCGTGAGTCTGTGCCTACGTTACTAAGTACACTATGACCCACTTTTCACGTAACCAGAAAGGCTGCATTGTCTTTTTTGCTTTTAGCAGAGATTTTTTTGCAATGCAAAGCTCTAATGCATTACAGAATTTGCTCGTGACGTCTTGGCAAATATAAACATCGCTAGCTTCAAGCTTTTAAACGATAACAACCAGAAAGCCAAATTTCAATCCATTTCATTCCACGGTCGCAAAATTACACCAATTTTCTTCGAAAACCGCAAAACTGCGTTACGGAAAATAACGGCTTTTGTTGATTCGAAGCATAATTTCCTCGCACAAAAGTTTTTTTTTCTTGTAATGGAATGCTAAAATTGAAACAGCATAATGAGGCTATATTAATTCAAGAAGGCAAAATGGGAAAATGGCGACTTACAATCACTGGGCTAGGCGCATTTACCTACGCGATGTCTCCTTATGAGGACATTTTTTGTGAGGCGGCCCTAATAAGGGGAGCTGGCGCAGGAAGAAGGTGGGAGGCCGACGCGTGGGGGGAGGAAAGAGCCTTTAAATAGTAAAGAGCGAAGCCTTGCCGTGCTCAGCAGTGCTGAGAGCAGCAGAGAAAGCGCACTCCTCTATCATCCCAGAGGAACGACGCCGAGCCTCGCTGGCACGCCACTTTTATTGCCGTGACCCGAGGCCCATTAATCAGGCTGCTGCGGGCCCCTCATCACGGTTCCTCCCTGTCCCAGTGTGCCCCCCCCTCCACCCCCCCCCGCCCCCCACACACACGCGCGAGCACGCACACTCGCAGACACACCACCTCCCGACGAGTCGAGCAGGCCTGCCTCGACAACATCCGCATGTGACAGAACTGAAACGACGTGCGTGCAGAGGCGCAGCGAGCGCATGCATGTGCAAGTGCGTCACTCCCGCTTCCTGTCTCACACACACGCACGCACGCACACACACACACACACACACACACACACATGACACCGCCACAGCAGCTCATCTGGCATTGAAAAAGCAATCTGCGCTCAATGAGACTGAACAAGATAACAAAAAATAAGCCTCTTATAGGAATGTAGACATTTGACGGCATGCTGCCTTGACAGACAAACGCGCAACTTAAGACGACAGCGTGATGAAATGTGGGGGGTGGGAGCATGAGCAGGTTTGGGCTATTGTGCAAATACACGCATGCACCAAACTAGAAATAAAAAATGAACAAAAAAAAAAAAATTAATACAAACACAGTAAGCGCAACTATTCATCGGGAAGGTTGTAATATTTCGAACATGATCACCATTTTCGGGAAAAAAATGCCTCAGAGGCCACATAAGATGGCCAAAAGTGTCGCAAGACTAAAGTACCGGGAGCTTGCAAATAATTACCTCCCTAATTGTTTTCTTTATTTTGTGCCCCCACGATGATCACCATATAATTGGGAATTCAACTCATCACAGCCAAAGTCGAGGTCCCCGCCAAGGCTGTTTGGAAGGATGTCCCTAAGTCGAAAACGGGTTAACATAACGAGGCAACCGCATCCTTCGTCGGACCTCTTATGCAATTTAACCACATGGGCGGATGTCTGCAACAAACGTCTCCGTGCTCATTACAATATGGCTTCATCAACAAAAACTTTACAATCTGAATGCGCATCGAAAGTGAGTTGTGTGTCCTCTTAATGGAGCGGAGTGATTTGCATCCTGAAGTTTATCGGGTGAGTACAAAGTTGTTGTTTTTTTTTTTAATGTGTGATTTTTAATAGTGTTGAACATGCACTTGTGCGAAGGTTGAGATGTTAAAAGGTTGCTTATAAATCACCTGATCAACTCATAATTGCTAACGTAACGTGATTACTATGCATTTTATTCATTGTATGAATTTATTATTTTACTTTTGTATGGCAGTTGAGATGGCGAAACTGTGACAACACTGCTGCTCTACAGTGAATAAAGTTTTGACCAAAGAAAGAGGTTCTTGCTTCTTTCATTGTTTCCGATCGGAAAAATGCTTTCGACGGGCTCAAAGCTTCCGCTGTACCGTCTCTCCCCCGTGCGCCTGTGTCTCTCTTCTCCCGATTGAGTAAGCAGCCACATACACAACAACATGTCTAATGCCGTGACACATCACGTCTAATGAGGAACGAGCGCGGCAGAGCATCTTTATTAATTGCCGGGCAAATGCAGGTGTGTTGACTTTGACCTGAAAAAGCACGAATGGGTCAGACCTGAGTGTCCTCTTGTGCATAGTCTGGGCTTTGCGTTGAAAGTTTCACGGGTGGAATTTGCTTACGTTGTCGGAGGGGGAAAAAAAAAAGTCATTAACGACAACAATTTGCTGCAGACTGTGACAACACCGCCAATTATCTCACGTGCACACACGTGCGCACACACGGCGCGCACTTCCCAAACGCGCTCGTGACCGACGCATTTCCGCCAATCCCTCATTGCAGCCTCATTGCGTGCACAAATTGCGCACAGTGGGATGAAGCGCCGCTCCATTATCCGTCGTCATTATGGGCTGAGCCGACAGCTCAGGAAAATGGGCGCATCATACTTTGCTAACATTAGAATAATTAGTCGGCATTTATACGACGCTAAATGTCCATCTAACGCTCGCGCCGCTTGACGCTTCGACGATACTTGGAAGATGAATCTTGTCTTAAATACGTTAAAGAGTTAAGGACCCCATTTATTGTTGTACACACACACACACACACACACACACACACACACACACATCACTGGCGTCGGCCTTGTCGCTATCAAAATAATCACTTTTGAGGAGGAACCTGCCCCCAACCGCCATGTTTGTTCAATCATGATCACGGAATCGTCAAAGAGAGCAACCCATTTTCAAAACTTCAAGTTGGTCAAAGATTTGAAAAAAAAACCCACAAAAAACACCCACAAAAAAGTCAAATTGTGACTTAGGAGGTTTGCGACCCGACATTGGCGACATCCATTCTTCTATTGTTACAATCATAATGATAACTGAGGTCTTCAGCCGTCAACTGCTTTGTAATGCTCATGATCACCCCCGGATGGACTGGTCTGGTTCTATCGCCGAAATGTCAAAACAGAATTGGTGGGGAAGAATTGAGTTGTGCGACAATGTGTTCTGACGCTGTTGCACAAACTAGGGCAAAAGCACGAAACCGCAAATGTCAGAATTGCGGAAACTGAGGACCCGTTTACCAACGTTGACGTTCAAATATAAAATCCACAAAGGTCACTCAAAAGACGCGTCTGATTGAGGAAAACAAGCGGTTGCATATGCATGATGCTTCGTTGCCAAAATGACATTGCCAAAATCCGATTTTAGCCAGACTAAACCAATAATTTGATTTTCCCCAACGCCATGTTGACATATTGCACGTGGAATGATTCGGGATGAGGAGGAAGTTGGTGGCGGGGCGGGTGGGAGTGGTGGTGGTGG
>NW_017806074.1:1474838-1487191 GCF_001891065.2 Hippocampus comes
GGGAAGGGGGGGGGGGGAGGGGGTGGGGGAGAAGGGGGGGGGGGGGGGGTGCGCAGCGGTCGTGCTGCGTTTATAAAGCAGACCGCAGTAGCGGAGCCCCGACGCGCGTCATTAAACAGAAAAACCACCGGGTGTTTTTTAGCCGAGTCGCTCTGGAGTTCAGTATTGAACGCTTTTTGAAAAGAACGGGTCATATATTTAAAAAAAAAAAAAAAAAGAGGGGGGGGGGGGGGGGCAGAACGGACGGACGAACCCTTGCGCCTGCCTCATCCCGCTGATTTCCTGCCTGTGACAGCAGCGACTTGAACTCGCCATGACCTCCATCACCGGAACAAACAACGGCGCCGCTCATCATTTCCTCCTGGGCGGAGGCCTCCTAATTCCCCACGTTTTGGTCGCCGGGGCACGGAGGGGTGGAGGGCAGCAGCCGTAGGTAGTATGTGCGACGCGCAACAACTTTGCCAGGGTTTTTATGGTCACTCGAAGGGGAAATTATACACAAAAAGTCAAGACACATTTGATGTATCTGCTAGTCTTCATGTGCGTGGAAGGGGAAATGTGGGTCTGGTGTGCCGAGATCGTGACGACGCCCTCCCGCGCTTTTTTTTTTTTTTTTGTCCCTGCTACAAAAACCTCAGAGGAGAAATTCATGTGACAGGGGGGGAGGGGGGGGATAAACAGGGATTAAACGGTGTGCACGCACGCACACACACAAATCAGAGCCCTTCGTCTCGCCGCCGCCGTATGTGTGTGCCTGTGTGTGTGTGTGTGTGTGTGTGTGCGCGCGCGTGTGTGTGAGAGAGACAGGATTTTCTGCGCACACACAGACACACACATTACACTTAAAACGCTCAAATGAGCGCACGGAGGAGAAAGGCACACTTAGCGTGCACGCTCCTGTCGACAACATTAACACCTTGGCGCCATAAAAGGCCGCGTGGCCGCCTTTAATTGTTATTGATCATCAAGCTGACGTGTGCCAAATGGTCCGATTGATCACCCCCCCCCCTTCTCCGCCTCCAACTCCCCCTCCTCCGTTCTCTGCCCTGCGTCTATTCCGCTGCGAGGGCTGCGCAAAAAAGGTGCAAATCCACCTCGCTATTTGTAAACAGTGTTCCCCTGCCATGTTGCGGTTCGGCATTCACGCCCCAACTATCGTGTAGATTATTGAAGTGATCGTTTCTTTTTATGGCTTTTTAGAGAAGCCGATGAAGGCAAATCCAAATTTTGAGTTGCGCTCCTGCAAGGCAGTACCACGTTGTTCCGCATGAAATCTCCTGGAAGAGAAGCGGCAGTGAGACTTCTGGTTTTGACTGTGAATATTTTCAAACGCTCCGTTCGTATGAGTTGCTGCTTCATGAGTCTTTAAGGGGAAGATGTTTGAAATGTTATCATCACCATAACGTATGGGCTAATGTCCTTTACCGGGGGCTTCGAAGACATTTTTGTCGCGGCCCATTGTTCAAGTTACTATAAAAAGCGTAACAAAGATGGTGGTAAAATCTCCAAGTTATTCGTTGAAATTTTGGTACAGATTTCAACAAGGATCATGGACGGATCATGATTTGGTTTCATGGCACACATAAAAAGGAGGCGGCGGGTTGGATCTGGCCCCCCGGGACTTTTGTTTCACATCCTTCTTTGGTGTTTTGCATTTTTTTTTTTTTTTGCAGTAAGATAGAACACCCAGGTGAAATAAAAATCCACTTTGAACTCCTTGTTTTGTTTGGACTTTGGAGGAATATTTTTCCAGAAATAATTGTACCACTTTTGGGCCACTTGACTTCGGAGCTTCCACTGTACATTTGGGAGGGGGGAGAAAAAAAAAACAAAAAACACGAGCCTGGAAGCAAGACAGATCCGCGCAGAGCCGAAAGGGAGCCGGCGGCGCCTCCTCAGCTGTCACATTATTAGCGAGCATGCTGTAAACAAGGGGCCCCCACGTCCTCCAGGCCCGCTGCACAGATGCATTCAAGTCGCTGCACGGTTCAGCACCGCCACCCCCCCCCCTTTCCCTCGCCTCTTCTCTGCCGTCAACAACGGCGACATTGTGATTCTGCCGCCCCCTCCCTTCACTCCCATTCCCTCCCATGCTGACACTGGGGCCTGGGCGGCGGCCGCTGAACTGGCTCTATTCATCGCGGGCCAAATGGGAACTAAATGGCTCTTTATGTCACCAAAGGGTCCGATTGTAATGGGGATGCGCTAGGCAAGAGTCGGGCAGCATTTTACCGGAGCTTTCTTGACTTTGCTTTGAATACGCTGCCGCTGCTTTCAGGCTGGATGGTCTTAATTAAAGCGCAGGGTGCTAAAAGGACCATCCCACCACCACCCCCCCAGGGCCCTCATCGAGAGATCACTCCGCCCCCTTTAGGTACGAGCGGTTTTGTTTAAATAGGAGCCTTCATGATTGGGAGCCTATAAAGGTAAATTGGGCTCTATGAATGTCAGTGAAGCGTTCGCACCGATGACGTCAGCCAGCCTCAGGAGTTGATGGGAGGGGGCGGCGGGGGGGATGACATGTGCTCAGAGTGACACATGAGGCACGTTTCAGAGACATAATGCGGAGTTTCGTAGCATCTATATGGCGTAAGAGCAGTGTTTATCCACCGGTGGGAAATCTGGGCCGGTTTAATTAACCACAAAGCTGATACTCACAGGTAGCCGTGACTGAATTTTTATTCAGTTCGCCAATTTCTTCACATCAAGCTTCAGTGTGATATTCACTTATCTCGAGTAACATTTTTAAAAAAATGACATCAAAAGCCCAATGACCCAACGCACAGACACCAGAGGCTGTCGTGAGGGAGGCAGTCCTTTTTCAAGGTTTTGAAAACAGTTCACAACAAAGCAAGAACTACTGCTTGCCGTCATACTTGTGTAAATATGCAAAACGTGCAGTAAGTGTACGTAAAAACATTTTCAACCAAATTTTGTTGACATTTTCCCTTCACGTTATTGGTGAGTGTAAAAGTGTAAAAATGATGACTGCAAGTATATCTGAACGGGTTCTTTGAAAAGTGATAGCTAAACATCACCCGTCAGAAATGATCAATTATTCTTTTCTTTGCTTCTTTCCATTCAAATTTTGCAGTTTGACGTCAAGGTGCCTGCTTTCGATCACAAAATCGATTCCAAAAGGAAAAATCTTTCAGCTGTGTGGTGTAGAGTTTTGTCTGCAATTTTCAGCATTTTATACGCTCAGCAAAACAAGTCAATAGCTTCAATGTATGACTCACACAGCACAGATGAAATGTGGCGAGCTGTAACACTGTTCAACTGATCACTAATGTCGCAGTTTGCCGCATTTACCTTGTTTACTTTATGGTGATGTAGTAGGTCATACTTAAGATGGGTTGATACAACAATGACCGAATAAAATTGGAGTAGAAAAAAAAAACAACTTGAATGCCAGGCCAGTAGTTCCTTGCAGCTTCTAAAATACCACTGTCATGTCAATAAACATTAAAATCTGCAGTTTTGATCCATTTTCAGTTAGAAGCGGTCTTGAGAGTGACCCAACTGTGAAGAGTGTCGCAGTAGCAGTCCGACTAGTTTTTGAAGACGACAAAGGAGGAGGAGATTCATCTTAATTCGTCATGTACACACACGTACACAAAATGTGACCTTTGTATTTGACCCATCACCGTCGTGGACACCGTAAAGACAAAGAGTTAGTGGGACACAATGAAGCAGGGCTCGTTTAGCGTCCAGCGCGCCGCTCGTTCAGGGAATCGGTGTCTTGCTCAAAGGCATTACAGCCGTTGCGGTGGATGGTCTTGAACCGGGGTCTCCATGGCGGCAGGTGACAAGCCCATTTTTGTTGGGCTACTTTGTACATGTTGAAGGTAGAGCAAAACCGTGCTGAAACGCACCGCAAAATTGTTTTCTTTCTAATTGTTGCCGTTCCCTTGTGCGGTGGAGAGTTGGAATTCATACAGGATAGATCAAAGTTGGTTTTTGTATTTTGAAAACAAAAGAAAGTGGCGAACTGAACCGAACCGTACTGCGTGGTGGAAAGAAGGCTCATACTGTTAAGTCGGTGGGAGCTTTGCACGCCGGCCAAGTCAGGTGGAAATATTCAACGAGGCGATACACATTCCTGCTGCGCGCAGACTGCGGGCTTGCGGCCAACGCTCCGTTGTGCACAGGCAGGATTACGTCAGGAATATGGATGCCCGAGGCTCCTGCTGCTAAAATTAAAACTAGGCCCGACCGAGACGAGCCTGCAGGGAGACCGAGAGGCTCGGCGGCACGTCCAATCAATGGCCCGACCATCCGGAGCAAGGACACTTAAGACAAGCGGAGGTAATTACGCTACGTGATCTTGTAAAGCCATCCATGTGCCCGAGAGAAAAAAACGTCTCCAAGCGAACCGCGTGCAAGCGAAGACCACAGGAACACGTGCCATCACGTGAGAGGACCGTCTGGATCTCAAGGGGCCGCATTGGTCTCGCTCGAGGCCCTGGAGGAAGGGTTGGGGGAGGCGTGCGTGTGCGTGTGTGTGTGTGTGTCGGGGGCGGCGTCCGTCAAATCTCCGCAGGGAAGCGCTCCGAGCGCTCCAGACCGCGTCGAAACGAAAAGCTTTGTGGAGCGAGGCGAGAAAAGAGCTGGTGAGGGAGGGAGGGAGCGGAGCGGAGAGGAGCGGAGGAGGGGGGAGGGCGTCCGCTCTCCCGTTTCATGGCGAGGTCCCGGGAGGCCGGCACGGAGCATAGCTTCAATCAAACCGTGACGTCTCCTCCGGGAGCTGCGCAGCGGCGCCTGGAAAACCGATCTCTCCTCGGCTTTTGTTCACACGCAGGCCGCCTCGGCAGCGGCGAGCCTGTTGTCTTCCATCCAGGCGTGACAACGGGAAAAAAAAAAAAAGAGCCCGCGCCTCTGACTAGAGACATGAAACACAACGCCGTCCTTTTCGGATTTTATTAATTTCGCCCCCCCTCCGCCTCGCCTCGGCTTACTTGCGGAGCGCTGCCAAAGCGCCCGCGTGCTTTTATTGATGTGCTCAATCAGGGGGAGCTATTCCGTGCGTGGCCCTTATTGATTCCAGATTAGAAAAGCGGACAAACAGAAGGTTAATTGCTTTAAAATAGGGGGTGAGCACGGTTGTCGCTAAACGGCGGCACGGCGATTCCGCACGTTCACTTGACGAGACTCCTTTGAAAAACAAACTATTGCCTGATTTACATAAAAATAAAAACATTCCCAGTGTGTGCCCCCCCCACCCCTCAGACGAGTGAAAATATGCTCATTTGAATTAATGTGGAAAGATAAGGCTCAGGCGCGTGATTGCATTTTTATAATTAATAGAAGTCAGTTGTGCTAATTGAATTAGTGCATAATGAAGCTACTTTAGCTGCGAGGGGGAGGGCGTGAATCACCTGGAAAGTGCACACTTTCCTTGACAAATAAAGGCACCGTGATGCAATGTTTCCTAAGCGCGGGGTCATGTGACATGACGCCAAGTCAATGCCCCCCCCCACCCGCACCACCACCACCACCAAACACTGCCTCCCAGACCCCCTTGTTCCAACACCTGGAAAACACATCAGGCCCCGCACTGGCCGCAGTGGAAAATGACAGTCGCACTATAAATAAGCAACGCACAAAATGCCAAGTATTTGGGTTTGCGCGTCTGCGCTCGGTCCAACGACCAAAAAAACATTCCCGGCCGAGCGGGCCGGGCTTGAGAGTTAGTCGGGTTATTGGAGAGAACAGACGGGATGACATTTGACAACGGATTATTTTGGTAGCTGCAGATGACCTATACTTGTATGTATTTTGGCTAGCAACACCGCGAGGCCAAACCAAGAACGCTGAGCAAGATGGCAGCCTGCGTTTGAGTCATCAGCAGCGGCAGGCCAACTGGTCCAAAAAGTTTGAGGGATCACGCCGCCGCACGTATAAATAAACACGTAGAACCTGGCCAAGCTGCCGGATTCTCGGGCAGACAGGTGTGTAATCTCGCATATCTATCTTTGCGGACGTGCGTTTTTTTTTTTGTTTTTTTTTCTTTTGTGGTAGAAGCAGGAAGTGACTGCAATCTTAAACAATGCCATTCTATCCTCCCAAACCTCTAAGATCTTAGTGCGGATGCTATTCCACAATATCGATTTACCGCCACCAGAAGTCACCGCGGTAGCAGCCCACGTTAACCTTGCCAAACTACACCCCCGGTTAAAGCGCCGTTAACCCTTTACGGGGGAGGGAAATCATTCTTGTTCACTTTCGCAGATTCTCAAAATGAATCATGTGTGCCTCATTTAGACCCGAGTTTGCCTGACCAAAGAAAAATAATATAGGGGGAATACTGGTCGAGGAGAGTTTGTGCTAAAGGGGATATACGGTATGAGGCTCACCCACATTAACCACGAGGATAAAGGTTATCATCCTGGGGTCGGTACAGTATAAGCAACAACAAACCATTTGGCCATAACCCCACAGGGTTTTCCAAAAACTGCACATCAAGCCAGCGTCAAAAAAACTCAATGAATGTCTTTCACTTTTTTCATTTCATTGTCCAGTCATGATGAAGAGCCAAGTGCCTTCGTAACAAATAATGAATGTCTCCATTTCTGACATCAGGTTCCATCATTAGCTATCTCAGCGATGGGGAAGAAACACTCGAAAGCGAAAACAAACCAAATCACAAGTTTCGATTCGAGATCTAAATAAGACAAATTGCGTATAATCCAGAAAGTTTATCAATCTTTCAACATCCTAATTGTTACATGTCAAAGTCTCGCAGTGCGATAACACACCACCGGCCAAATGTGAAATGAACGTTTATGAGGTTGTTTCGTGAACGTCCTGACCTATCACTTCAGCTCTAATTATCCAGTCGCGACCATTAGAAAACATAAAAGTGTCTGTTTCCGAACGGTTCAGGTCATCTCTTTCTCGCCTGGACTTGTGAGGTTCTGAACATTGGAGAGAGAGAGAGAGAGCAAAGAAATGAGCTCACTTCACAACAGAGTACCGCTAGCCTAAAGTCAAGTTCGTCTCAAATGGTTTAGTCGGTTCAGTGGTCACAGTCAGTTTGCCCTGCGCCATGTTTTGTCCTACAATGAGTTGCGCAGCACTGTAACATGTGCGACTACTTCCCTGCGATGCTCACATCTTCTCTTTCTCCGTTCGATTTATGATGTAGTTGGCGAAAACAACGTTCAAGTGCGCACTGGGCTTTCAGACGCCCAAAATGGCACAAATGACAAAATTAGGGCTGAAGCGTTTCCGTGTTATTCTGATAACCCATTTAGCATTTCGTCCCTTAAAGTGCCTGTGTTACACGTTTCGTTCAGCCGATCAGAAGAAACACTTTTCGAAGAAATCATGACGGCTTAGCAGTTTCGGTCATCTCTTTGTCGTTACCGAACCTTTGTTGATTTCTTGCCTTAAAAAGTAGTCTCGCTTCACTCTTTACGATTTTCCCCCGATGTCAAGGTTTGCTTTAAGCACATTTAACCTTTTATTCATGTGTCAAAGCCCCCTGACGCCTCCTCCACCTCCTACCCCCTCCGTGCCTCGATCACTTAATCCTCCCCCTCGTAAAAAGCAGAGGTCCCAACACGAGGCCCCCGGCGCTCCCAAACCTGCCCTGCTGCAGCAGGCGCGTGCATTTACAGCCCTCGCCGGTCCGACGTGGATTGGTTGCTTACGTGAGGGTGGGGTGGGGCGGGGGGGGGGGGGCTTGCCGAAGCTTGAGCTCTTATGGCCGCCTCCCTCACTAAGCTCGTTAATGAGCTGGAGCCAGCCAATACGAGGCGCATCGATCGTCCTAAGAGAGCGTCCCCCTAATTAGTGCCCGGGTGGCTGTAGGACAGAAGGCGCGGGGTGGCGCGGGACGACGACATGACATGTGCGGTGGGGGTGGGGGCTTGTGTTGATTGAAGTTCAACTCGGAAGAAGAACTAGTTCACCCTGATCGCGGTGGCGGCGATCGTTGGCGCCCGCCTAGCGTGCAAAGCCAAAATAAAACCTGCGATTAATAATACAACAATGGAAGGGGATGAAAGTGGCTGAGAGCTCAAGTGGAGATTAAGTGACAAAAATAGAGGTGAGGTGTTTATTTATTTATTTTTTTGGGTGGGGGAGTCAGAAAATCCACGGGGGGGTTTGGGGGGTGTTTTGGGATGAACGGTGGCACGAGAATGGAGGGCCCCAAAGTCACAAAGAACACACCTGCTAGACCTTGATCCACGCATGCATGGAGTGTCTGTGTGTTGTGTACACAATGCGCCGCGCACGCGCGCGTTTCCCGAAAAGCTTCGGGGCTGACGAAAGCCGCCGATCAACGTCCACTGCTGTCCAAACAAAACATACACGCACGGGCTCCGGTGACGCAGTCACACGCACGCGCGCACACACGCGCACACACTGCGGGGATGCCCTCCAACTGAACCTTTTTGGCAGGGCGAGGCTGGCTTCCGTAACCTTGTTTTTTTTAGCGGCACGGGTTCCGTGTGCGCGCACGTACACGCGCAGCCCAAAGCCACACACGCACACACACACGCACACGACACTCGGTCACACGACACAGAGTGTGAAAACGCTGAATTTATTCACCGTGGCGGACCGCCTGGCACTCGCGCCCGGGGTCCGCTTGACAGGACAGCCGCGGGGAGCGGGAGGGCGGGGGAGTCCAAGCTCACGGCCGGACCGGACCCAAGCAACTCGCTTGTGTGTGTGTTATTTATCAAGCACATGCCATTGCCCCGCCGAAAACACACAAAGACCACCCTATGCGCTATTCTTAGAAGTGGCCCGTTCCGCTCACAGTGTGTGCGCACACCACCAAGCAACCACCACCATCACCAAGGCAGACTTCTTGTGATTTTCGGAGCCATCACGAGGTCCCTTCAGGGGGACTTTCTTTTATTTCCCTCTCTGTCTCTCTTTCCCTTTTATATTTTTACACACACAGACAGGCACAAGTAGGACTTTCTAACAACGATCAAAAGCTTATAAAAGTAGAAATATAGCGTTCGTCTCACCTGGGTAATTCCGCGTCACTTCCAGCCAACCGGTGCCGTTTTTTTGTCCTCTTTTTGCCAAGTGAAAAAAAAAGAAGTAAAAGTGTCGATCCGGTTATCCACTTGAAATAAAAGAAAACTAGAGGAAAGTCATCCTTTGAGAAATGTGGAGTTTGAAGTTCGCTTTCGGGGGAGATTTTGTTCAGTTTAAAATCCTGTCAGGCTTGTTTGAAGTGTCCGCGAAAGCGCCGGTCGGTCCACCGAGGAGATACAGGTGGCGACGTCCGGGGGGAAATTAACTCAGCTCGGCCGAAACTCGCGGCGGCGGGAGCAGCAGCGCCATGTTAGCTTTGAGCGGAGCACGCCGTCCTACTCGGCTCGTGTATCCGTCACTCCATGGCGGGCGGCCGGCCGCGCGGAGCCCGTCCGTTCCTCCGTTGTCGCGTCTGCCGTAATGGGCCGGCTGGTCTCAATCTAGCCGAGGGAGGGGGTTGGCTCCGGTCCGGAGGTAGTTCTGCCTCACGCTCGCGCGGTTCCCCTCTTCGGCACGCCACCGGAGAAGAATTGGAAGAAGCCGACAAAAGACGGCGAAGAGGAAAAAAGAAGCGTTGCTGGAGTCAAACACGAGCAGCCCGTTCGGACGGAGCCTAGCACGGAGCCGTACGTACGTACGGGGAGTGCCGCGCGGAGTGGTGGGTGAATGCTGTCGAGACCAAGCGACGCGCTCCACTCCCACTCGCGCAGACTCTACCCAGAAGGCCAGTCGGGAGACCGCAATTAGCATAAGCCTCTAAGCGCAAGCACGCACGCACACGCTGACGCACGCACGCACACACACACACACACACACACACACACACACACACACACACACACACACACACACACACACACACGCGCACACACACACACTACACACACACACACACACACACACACACACACGCAAGCGCACACACACACACGCACACACACGCAAGCGCACACACATCAGAGAGACGCTGACGCACACACACAGACACACATAAACAGTCGCACACACGCGAGCTCCGCTGAAACTGGAAAACAGCAATAGGCGAGGCATTTAGCGGCACAACATGAAAGTTGGTGTCATTACGACGAGATGCCAAACAGAATCGAATGGAAAAGTGGCAGGAAAGCACGAATACAACACGACTGTTTTTGGGACTCCACTTGAACAAACTGGTTTTATCATGATATTTTTAAAAAATGATTTTAATTTCTCTTTTATTGTGAATTTATACGATATAGAGCGTTTTGTCTTCATTTGAAAAAAAAAACTACTGTTCCAAACTATTTTTCAAAAAATGTGATTTTCAGTGGCAGGAACGGATTAATGGCATATCAGTTCATTTCAATGGGGATATTGATTTGAAATATGAATGTTTTGAGTTACAACCTTGGCCATGGAATGTATCCAACTCATAAATCAAAGCACCGCTCCTTGAACAGGTTCAACAGTCCCACACCCCACACCTCAGGATAATCACTCAGGGTAATCTTTTGTAGCCATCCGACAGTCGGGTCTTTGCTTTTTGTGATGACAAGGGACAGAAAGTTCTCATATTTGGCCAGATTGGGGGCATGTGTGCACCCCATTTTACAGAGATGCCACAACGGCACGCAACCCAAGCAATTTCCAAGGGATGTCTCACATTGGCCCATAGCAATGACACACAAATGGCATTGCTGTGATGACAGAGTGTCGGGAATCCCCTGCATAGGGCCCCTTACTTCCTAGCTGTTGCTGGTTTGGGGCTCGTAAAGTTCCCCTGAAGAGATAGCTGATATTGGTCCATATCAATGACACAAGTGAAATGGCCCATAAACAACGCCATAACACATCGAGATTTGGGAATCTACCTTGGGCCCCCTTCCAGCAGGCTTGATGTCAAACACACGACAGAAAAACAACTGAACTTAACATTCAGAGAATGAGAAAAAGGGGAAAAAAACAAGACGACGTAAAGAAAATGTGATTTTATAGGTCAAACTTTACAAAAAATGAAAATGTCCCAAAAGCCATCTTTTGAATCAGCGTCAAAAATATTTTTCAGGACACATAAAGCCATCTCTGATTAAATGTTGCTGTTGACCATGGACAGATATTAAACCTATTAGCTACACAAGACTTTTTTTTAAAATACAGACATAAAATGAACATCATAATTCCAGTGCAGTCTGAAGGTCCGTAATAAGGTGCATTGTAAGTAGCGTGCAGGATGTTGAGGTAATGTGATATTTGCGTTTCCCTCCCAGGCTGGTATTAAAAAGACACACGGCAATGGGGGAGGAAGGATTTATTCAATCTGTCAGCGGAGCAGGGCAGTGACAGCGGCTTGTCACTGAAGCTGCTCCGCTTCCTGGAAATGGTGCCATGCAGCGGATGCTGTGGATTGTCCACCATGGACGGAATCTCGCCCTGTGTCCTCCTTTCCGCCACAAATGTCGGGGCTGTCCAAGTGTGCAATTTGACACAGCCGAGTAGGGTCCCTGTTCTTGACGCTCATGGGATGCCAATGGACCAGACACTTGAAATTGTCTCTACTTTTACCAATAGAAAAGCCTCATTTGTGAGCAGAGCTGTGGTGAGCCACGTAGGTACTGCAGGGTTGAATGGGACTGAGGGGGTGGGGGTGGGGTGGGGCATAATTAGGGCAACCTGAAACATGAGAGACCCCAGGTTGCATTCCCCTTGACTGGCATTGAACGCACTCAAGGTTGACGTGCATAGACGCATGAGTGTAAGTTACAAAAAGTGGGCTTTTTTTTTGGTTGTTGTTGTTTGTGTTGCTCATCAGAGTAATTGGAGCCACGGTGGCCTAGTGGTGAATAATATGGCCTATGACCTAAAAGGCCACAGGTTTGTTTACCTGGACTGGCATTGATACTTACAACTGCTTGTTTCTTTTTTTTTTTTTGTTTACGATGGTCATTTCTTGTTTTACTGCATCAAAAGGACACCATAAGGACACAAATAAAGGCATTCCATTCCAACTGAAGTGCCTTTGAGCAAGGCTCTGGTGGGCCCCACTCCTGTGTTCATAACTTTGAAGGTAACACACAACTGAATCAGTGTTTCCCAAAACATAGCGTTGAGGGACCAAAATGGGTACGTTGTGCATCTGTTGTGCACACCGTCATTAATTATATGTTGATTTTATGGCAAAAGTCTGCCTTTTATGACAAAATTTACATTTTCACATGTCCGAAAAAAGGGACACTTTTTTTTACCGAAGCCGGGAGATCGCAGCGGATGAGGCAGCGGAGATGGAAGGGGGGTGGGGGGAGTGTGCGCGTGTGCGCGTGTGTGTGTGTGTGTGTGTGGTGTGGGGTGGGGGTGTGTGTGCGTGTGTGTGTGTG
>NW_017806074.1:1487287-1495138 GCF_001891065.2 Hippocampus comes
TGTGGGGTGGGGGGGGAGGGTGATGGGGGGTGCGGAGTGTCCGCTCAAGGCTGGGGCACATCTGTTAAGGCTCCCATGTCAAGTGAAGGAGGAGGAGGAGGAGGCTGAAGCCTGAGGTGTGTGCGCATGATGTGCCTGCGTGTTGGTGGGGCGGACAGACAGGCAAGCAGGCAGGCAGGAAGACAGTCAGAAAGACAGGCAGTCGGGAGCAGAGTAGGAGTCGGAAAAGAGGAAGACTTGGCAAACGGAGGCTCTGGCTGCTTTTCGACCACAGCTGTTGAAAGTAGGAGTTGCGGCAAGCAGTAAGCGCGGCTCTCACGTGTGCGAGAACAAAAAAGGGAAGGAGGGAGAAAAAAAAACGCAGCAAAGCTCAACTCCGACGGCAAACTGTTTTGCCGTCGGGAGTTTTTTTTCTTCTTGCTTTTCTTCTTTTTAAGTGAGCATAGCGGGAGGACCGGAGGAAGGTCTTTGAGAGAAGGGGGGGGGGGGGGGGGGGGGCGCGGGGGCTCGGCGAGCGTGCACACAATGGTGCAACTTCTATGAAACGCCTGGGCAAGGATGTGGTTCTGTCCAACTGAGTTTTCACAGCCAGACAGGATCGATCCCCATTCACGCGGCGTCTCAAAAGGCTGTAATGCGCATGCCATGCCAATAGTTGGCAATCTCACAGCTTGCGAATTCGAGGGCTACGTGCTTTAAATGAGCATAAATGACACTTGGACAAAACGTTCGGGGTTAACATTTTAAAGGTTCGCATGCAGTTGATCCCTGTTTGCAAAGACCAGCAAATGCGACCGAAAAAGCTGTGATGTAAATTCTAAGCGGGTAGTTGGCGATGTCATGACATTTGTGGACAAATTTGGTGGGACTGCAGGCTTCAGTGCCCATAAATGAAGCAGCATGTTGGGCGAATAGTGAGCATGTCTACCTCACCGCCCCGAGGTTTGGGATTTAGCCCCGTTTCTGTGAAATTGCCACCACCCGCATCGCCGTGGATATGTTCCAGATCCACCCGTGATCGGTGAATATCCGCAATATAGTGAGACCATATGAAACGAAGCGACTTTGAATAGACATGTTTATGTTTATGTTTACGCTTCTATGGATTGGAAACTGCAAATTACGTGTGAAAAAGACATTTCTTTTTTTTCCACGGGGAAAAAAAGTCACTGCGCATTGAAACACTTAGCCTCTTCTTTTTCTCTTTCCTCACGTTTGCTCATTAATTGTCACAGGCGGGAAGAATAGTCACGTAGTGTGACATTTACAGTCATGGCTGGTGAGCAGCGTCTGCACAAACAAATCATCGACAGTGTAGCCACGCAGCCACCAAGGCTGTTGTTGCTAGCTCACTGAAAAACAGGGTCGGGGTTTTTAAATTTATAAACCCTGGAGGCCATTTTGAAAAAGGGCTCCATTTTGGGTTATAAAACGCCGACTTAGTACAGACCAAGTGTTGTTTAACGGGGTCATTCCTTTATGTTCAAGTTTACGGATGGCGAGTGACTGTGAGTTTTCACAAATGGCTCCATCCTCAAAAATGCTCTAAAAGTTCAAGGCTACAAAAAAAAACAATAAGACATTGGTATTGTCTTGATTTTTTTTTCCCCCTTAAAGCAACACTTCATGCAGTTCTGCCAACATTTTCAAGTTTGGCACCATCTTTACCCCTTGGCAACGTATCTTTGTACTCAGCCATGTTGGACCTCATCCCTATTTCCCTTCCACTGACTTTTTTTTTTTTTTTTTTTTAACACATGCCAGCCCTCAGTGCTAATATGTCACGGGTGTCTGCTGTCACTTGAGATGAGTGTGCTATCATTATGGTTGAAACCATGCCAACAAGCCTGATTCCTTCGGGTTGTACGCATGATTTGCTCCCCGCAGCCCTTTACGATGCCACAGTCAGGTTACAGGTTGGGTTGAGGGTACTCCACTCTCTCACTTTGCGACGTGTCGTGTCAGAAGGTAGGCTCAGGATTAAGGACCCCTTTGGGTCTAAAACCCAGTGCACGGGAAGCGATGCGGTTGAACTCGCCTGAATTGGGCAATCGCAAAACATATTACAGGCGCAGACATACACCCACACAAATGGAAATGGATCCAAGCACACGTAACCAACTCGATACAACAGAAAAACCGCAGCCCCTTTTTGTTCTTATTTTGAGGTACATTTGAAATTATAAATATGGTTACGTATTATTGTAAAACACATCCATCCATCCATTCATTATTTTCTGATCCGCTTATCCTCACAAGGGTCGCGGGGCGTGCTGAAGCCTATCCCAGCTGTCTTCGCGAGTAAGCAGGGTCCTCCCCGAACTGGTTGCCAGCCCAATGCTGTCTCTTTGGAGTTCTTAGTCCCCAAGCATGCTCCTGCCCCTTTCCGCAGTGCGGTCACCGGCCTCCCTTTCTGTTGTTGGTAGTGTCAAACGTTGCAAGTTGGTAGACCCGCTGAGCTTTAGTCAAAAGGGTTCAAGCTGGTGGGACCCCCTGGATAGGTGGCCCATGTGTGATTGACCCCAGAGACGAGACAATAATTCCGTTTCTTTGGAGTTCCTGGCCACCAAGCCGATGATCCCTTTTGGACATTGTGGTCAGTTTCATTCACTTTCAAATCCAGGTTAGGTTCAGAAGCCTCTCCTTATGTTGCAGGTAGTGTCAAATTTTGCAAGCCGGGAGGGCACTTGACCTTCAGTTGTGGGGACACATTGAAGAGGTGTCCCCTGTGCGAGTGACAGAGACAAACCAACAAGTCCTGTCTCCTTGCAGTTCTTGGCCACTGAGCCATGATCGTCGTATTGTTGGACATTGTGGACGGTTTAAGTCAGTTTGAACTCGACGTTGGGGGTCACAAGCCTCTCCTTCTGTTGCAGGTGGTGTCACATTTGCAAGTTGAGGGTGCCTGCTGATCTTCAGTGGGAAGGCTTCTCGTTCGATAACCCCTTAGACACGTGGCCCCTGTGCAAGGGACTGCAGACAGGCCAACGAGTCAGTCTCCATGGGCGACTTGTCCACCAAGATAAGTGCCTTTTCCAGTTTGAGGTCAGCCGCCTCTCCTGTTACAGGTGGTTTCAAACGTTGCAAGTTGGGAGGCAAGTCGACCTCCAGTCGGAACGACCTTTCAAAAAAAAAAACGACCCTTCGAAAGATGACCCCTCGTACAAGAGTCTCCGGGGCAGAGTGAAAGGGGGCACCCTGCGTGGGGTCGTTATCACCCTTCTTACAGTGGGGAGGGAGCGGGAGTCACTGCAGTTGTGACAGATTCTGGCTTCCGAGTCAGTTCGCTTGGCTCTTTGCAAATGTGGTCGGTTTAGAGGCTTCTAAAGCCAAGGGCCGTCGTGAGTTAGGCGAAGAAAATGGCCGCAAAAAAATGTTCAATAAAAAGAGAAAAATCCCAGCAGATCCAGTTTTTTTCCAAGAGAGCCTCCATATTTTACCCCAGTGGTCCTCGGTCAAGCACTCAGGAAATACTCACTGGAAAACTGGATTCAAGACTGACCGTGGCTTTCTTCCGCGAAAGAGAAAACCCCCCCACCTTTGCCGAGAGCTGGACAGAGACGCATCAACAGCTGCGCTTTTTACGACCCTGAGCGACGTCGGCGGTTTTGAAATAGCCCGCACGTTTCTCTTTGAGTCGGAGCGCGGCGAGCAGGAATGCGCTTGAAACTCCGCCGTCCTTCTCCCGCCACATGTGTCCTCCGTGCGCGGATTCAGATGCGCGCCTCGTTAAAAAAAAAAAAAAAAAAAGAGCAACTCGGCGTGTATACAGGCGGGGATCGAGACGGGCGCACCCCGGCGAAGGCGCGGCGCCCTGGGAGGTCGCAGTGATCCCGCCATCTGCTGCCGCAATCAGACTGGAGCACTGGACTGGCTGCACATTTGCACAAAAACACCCCTTTGGTAAATATACTCATGCTGTCCTCAAAAACACAACACACACACACACACACACACACACACACACACACACATTGGGAGAGTGTGCTGACACACATTCAGAAAGGGCTGCCTGCCAACGCGGAACACACACACACACACACACGCACGCACGCACACACACACACACACACACACACACACACACACACACGCGCACGCAGGAGGACAAGCAAGACTAATTTTCCAATGTAGCCTTTAGCGCAAGAGGACACACCACACACACACACAGGCAGGCTCAGATTGCAGGAAGCTCTTTGCACGCAGGTCAGGCCGCAGCAGCCGGGACTAATCAGCACGATCCACCTGCAGATTGTTATGGATCGCTTAGTGCAAGTCACACGGGCGCAAGCCAACGCACGAAAGCCCCGCCGCGCACATGCACTGTGTATTGACGCCGGCCGGCCGGCCGGGCGAGCGCAGAGCCTCGACGTAGCACGATCACGAGGCTCATTTGTTGTAATTCATCACAGCTGTCTCCCTGCTGCGGCGACCATTTTTTTTCTTCTTGCACAATCCCCGGCACGGTGACTCGTGGAGTTCACTTTATGAATCCACGTAATTTTTGCGTCAGATTACAAATCAATAGGGTTCTTCATTTGATGTGGCGCAATTATACCGATAAGGAACACATTTAAAAATATCAACCATTAACTCAATTGGACTTTTTTTTCTCAGAAACAGATTTTTTTAGCGTAGTATAATGACTTTTTTTTCTTAACAGACAACTTTTCATCCGAAATTCAGATTTTTCTTCTCGATCATTTCTAGTTGCACGACGACTTTTCTCCTTATAGCACAACTTGTGTTTTTCGTAATACAGTGAAACTCCTCTACAACGAAATCTACATGGGCGAAAATACCCCCTAGTGTGAAAAAATGTTCATGCATGAAAGCCATTCCCACTTTTCTGCTCCCCCTACGACGAAAAGTCCCCCTGTTCCGTGATACGAAATCTTTTTCTCTGCTCTTGCCTCGCAACGAGATTCACCACAACGAAAACAAGCCTTCCGCAAAAGTCTAATCCAACCTCAGCATGCCACAGCGACCTCTACTGCTTCATAAGGAAACGACAACAGCAACGACCACACTGGTTTACACATGCACAGTAGTACAGGAAGTATTTGTTTCAGACGCAGCACGAAGGTTGCATTGCTAAAATGGCGACAAAACGGACCTTTGCATACCAAGGAGTTATGAAAAGAAAAGCTTGAAGACAGGATAATAGTAATAAAAATGAAAGATGGCGGAAGCAAAATAAAAGACATTATGCAAGAAATTGATGTAAGTGAAAGTAAATGGTGATTGTAAATTTCGCAATTTCTTTCCCTTTTTTTCTTTCTACGCTGGCTATATGAAATGCCAAATAAGTGTATGCTCATACTTATGCACTATTGGAATAAAAATAAAACGTACACATACGTTTTTTTGTGTGTGTTCGTGTTTCCGTCTGAGATCAAATTTGCTACAGTGAAAAGTCCCCTTAAAGAGGAAAGCGCTAAATGTCCATTAAAATATAAAACAATGAGGCGATCATTCGGAGGGTGAAGTGGGTATAAGTACAAATGTCTACGTTAGTTTTGGTGACGATTTGCTGACATCTTTTTTTTTTCTGTAAAGCTTTTCTCTTTAGAGATGGTCGATGGCGAGGAAAAGGCTTCATGTGCAATAAAAATAGATCTCTCGATCTTTCCATATTGGGGCACCTGTTCTGATATTTTTCAGAGGTTGACACGGGCATCAGTACAGATGTCCACGTAATATCTTTAGAATGATCGATAGCAGTTTCCTGACATTCAGTGGCATGAAGCGTTTCTGCAATTACATTAAGAGTTTTAGATCGTCTCTAATTACGCCGCATTTACTTCGAGGAGAGCTCAGTGTCGCTCTCCATGTTGCGGCTTCGGCCGAGTACGACGCTCAAACCGCGCAACTCTAAATTCGGACTTGCCTGTATATGCCGCAAAAACACATCAAAAAGATTGCTCGGAAATCTGTGATATACAGCCGCGTGGGCGTGAACAATCAAGCGTGATATATCGTTGACAATCGAGCGGTTAAGTCTGAATACAAATGAAACAAGTTCTTGCCAAGATCAAGGGAAATGAGAATCTCCAAATGCTTCAACATCGGTCGGAACGTCGAGAGCGGTGAAAAGGTTCGCCTTTTTCTTTGTTTTGAAGTCATTTACGGCGTCTAATTTTCGAGGACTCAGCTTGTGGGTTCGTGAAAGGACATGCTGAAGAAAAACAACAACAGCGACCGCTTCCTCCTTTTTTTTTTTTTTTTTTTTTCTTTTCCTCCCCGGCGCCGCACGTGCACGGATGAGCACACAGGCCCCTCCCCCACCCCCCTTTGCTCCTCCCGTGTGGAGTTAACCGGTTGTTCCCCACAGGCGCACCACGCTGAGTTAGCGCGGCCTCGCCGGGGATAATTACAGGCAGGCTCGGCGGGGCGAGCCGGGCTCCCAGCCAACGGAGAGGAAAAAGAGCGAGCGAGCGAGAGAGATGGGGCCTATAGATTAGGATTGAATCGATACCCTGCTATAGGTTCATCGATGCAATCTATCAAAGGGGGTCACGGCGCAATTAATCATGGCGCACCTCACCGTGTTGAGGATCATTCGGACAGACACTGCCCGCTGCCAAGACGGGCGCATTTGAGTGACGACGCATGACAAGACATCTTTGTTTTCACAAATTGTGTAATTTCTTTCATTACAAAGGAACTTTAGTTCCGATTTTTTTCACTGAAAGTGCAATTGATGAAAAAAAATTCGCAACATCTCGTGACAAGAATTCGTGAACATTATGACGCCATCTTGTGGCCTGACGACTTCATTCGCATTGCCTGACTTCTTTTTTCGTAACTTTGCGTTTTTTTTCCTCGAAGACTACGAGTTATTCTTACAAAATTCGGACTCCCCCCAACCTGATTTAATATTAGTTCTTGGAAACGTACAACTTTTTAATGTTGTGACTTCAATGTAAGACTACGATTTGAGATTCTAGTTTCATATATTGTCGCGAAAGTGTCAATTTTTTTTTTTTGTCACATTCCAACTTGCTTCTCATAATGACGGGACTCAGTTTTATTCTCACAGGCCTGAGATTCCGTATGACCCATTTTCTCGTGAAATTCCGACCTTTTCCACATATCTCATCACATTACGACTTCACGCAACCTCGCAACTTTATTTTTGCGCCAGTAGTTTTTCTTCCTCGTAAAATTTACATTTTTATAAATGCACAACTTAGTTCTTGTTAACTTACAAATTTATTCTCATAACTGTAAGACTTTTTGTGTGAAAAGTCCGACTTTATCCTTACAACCTTACGATATTTTACCCTGCGACCTTGGGACTTTATCTTACAAACAACCATCTACTTTGTCTCACTGCACATATTTTTGCTTAAATTTACAACTATTCCTTACTGTAACATAATTATTCTTTTTTTGTAACATTGAGAGGCTTCTGTGAAGCCTTTTTCGCGAAACATTGAAGACTTTGTCACATCAACTTACAATTTATTCTCAGAAAGGTAGCACTTCTTTCTCATAAAAATATGACTGTTCTAGAAAATTTACGCCATTTTCATCGCCAGCTTTCGACGTTTTGCCTCGTAACGTGACATTTTCTCAAAACCGACTTTTTTTCGTCCTGGCGTAACAATGGCAATTCCATTTGTTCTCACAACTACAATTTCCACATGAGTTTCCTTCCTCCCCTCAAAACAACCAACCGCTTTATCGCCGCGATTGCCAAGCATCCCTTTCCGTGCGAAAGAAAAAAAACAAAAAGCTTCAAAACGTCGTACAACGACGAGGAGCGGCGGTGGCTCTCGGCAGCGCAGCACAAGAAACACTTTCCCCTCCCCCCACCGCTCCGTCACGTCAGCTTCCCCCCCACCC
>NW_017806074.1:1495182-1497393 GCF_001891065.2 Hippocampus comes
ACACGCACGCACACACGCTTCTCTTTAGCGCTCCGCTGCGCACACACACACACGCACACACACACACACTCCGGCTCGCCTCAGTCGCGGCGCACACACAATCGCGCACGCCTCTTTAGCGCTCGGCTCACGCACACATCCGCACACAAGCACGCGGACCTCTTTGGCGCTGAGCCGCGCGCGCGCACGCACACACACGCACACGCAGGCAGGCAGGCGGCGTCAATAAAAAGCCCAGCGATGTGAGGAGGCCGCCGGCGCTTCGCTTCGCTTCCACCCCCCCTTCCCCTCCCGCCTCGCCGCCTCAACTCCTCCACCCCCCCGCCACTGCGATTAGCGGAGGCAGGCTGGCTGGGGAGAGGCGCCCCTCCGTTATCTGGGGCGGTGGCAGGCTGTGTGTGCGTGCGGGCGTGCGCGACGAATTTAACTCTTTCCAGGACGGAAGCGAGGCGGCTGCCTTTGCATCCGTTATCGCACAGGAAGCAGGACGGAAAGGCTGACGTCACGCCGCGCCGCGCACGGGCAAGTGAACGTGACGAGGCGCGTGCACGGAGGGCAGAGACGTCTTTCGGATGCCGTACATGTTCATCCCGATTGGTTGTTTTGGTTATGACGTCACGCTCTACAAAACCTGTTGCTTGCCCGATCGCCATTTTGTTTTGGTTTTGTTTTTCAAATGGGGCCATGACCTTCATTACAACTCAGCCAATTGATTCAATATTAAAATGCAGTGTTAATTTAGACGGACACAACAAACAAAAGCACATGCACATATATTTCAAAGAATTTTTGAAGAAAAAAAGGAGAATGAAAGAAGTACAGTCAAACCTCGGTTTTCGTCCATAATCCGTTCCAGAAGGCTGTTCGAAAACCGAAATTGTTCGAAAACCGAAACCACGCTCTTTCTAAATTAAAAATGTTTATTGAACACGTCTGCTCACAATGGAAAGCAACACAAGGAAGCGTCACTTCCTCATGTAAGGAAGGTGAGAGGAGTCAAACGGTGCATTCAAGTGCGCTCAGTTTGTTCAGAACCGAAATTTGTTCGTCATCCGAGGCATAAAAAAACTCGAAATTTTTGGTCGAAAACCGAATTGGCCGAGAACTGAGACGTTCGAAAACCGAGGTTTGACTGCATTCAAAATGAATAAGATTCTTGCATTCACGCAGCATTAAAACATTAGCATCAAAGCTAAGACAAACCTCAGTCAACCAATATTTACTTTCCGACAATTTATCTGGTCGTAAAAATCCCAATTTTCTCCCCAAATAATTAATTTTTTTGGGTTGTAAAATATAGCCTTTTCTAATATCTTTTTTTTAGGTACCATTCGGAATTTTCTTCGAACGTTTTGACTTTTTTGTTTTGATGTGATGACTAATGTTGCACTGAAAATACATGACTCTTCTCTCCACCTTTTTTCTTGGAAGATTTTTTTATTTTTTAACTCGTAACATTATGGCATTTCCCCATCAGACTTAAGGCTTTTTCCTTGGAACAATATGTCATTTTTTTCTTTAGGAGAATTGTAACCTCTCTTGGAACATTAAAACTTTCCCCTCATCGTATTATGAAATTTTCCCGTAACAATTGGACCTTTGTTCTTTGAGAAATCTTTATTCTCAGAATTGAATGACTTTTTCTCTGAACATTACAGCTTTCTCCTTTTAATGTTATGATGTTTCTTGTAACATTTTTTTTTTGACAGAACTTTTTCGGAGCTTTTTCTTGGAACATTATAACTTTTCCCTCGTTACGTTTCAACTTTTTTTTTCTTGCCACATTCCAACTTTTTTCTCAGACTATTATGACTTTTCCTGTAAACCTTATATTTTTTTGCAGCATTTTGATGTTGCTTGTAACGTTAAGTTTTTTTTCTTGTACATTGAGATTTGTTGAAACCAAGTTTTTATACGAATCATTTTCGGATTGGAACATTCTTGTCGCTGTATGACTTGTAATATTATAATTTGTTTCTTGACATGTTACGAATTTTCTTTGAACCTGATGACTTTTCTTAAGATTCAGAGTTTTTTTGTTGTGGCATTTCAGCGTTTTAGGTAAAAATACGTGATTTGATTTCCGAACTTTGCTGGAACGTTTTGACTTTATCATAACATGACCGCTTATTCTCATGACAAAAATCGGAACGTTTTTCTCATAACATTGTGATGTTCTTGTGGCATTATGATGGGGGGGGGGGGGGGGGG
>NW_017806074.1:1497758-1508631 GCF_001891065.2 Hippocampus comes
GGCAGTCTTCTAATTTTTTCATTTTTCTCATGACATTCTTGTACCCTTACTCCTCAGTTCTGGTCAAATGTGTTTTGTCATTTGGCGAGCATAGTGTCATTCTTCTCCTTCTTGTTCTCGCCGCTTGCGTCTAACGAGCGCGCTGATGATTGGACGAGGCAAAGGGCAAACAGCCCCCAGTCAAAGCGGCTAATTGAACTATTTGATGTGAGGCGCTCGGCTTTGAAGCGGTGGTTGCGTGCGGGCTGTGATCTGGCTATTAAGCGAAAGTGTCCAGGGAGGAGGAGGTTTGATGGCTGGACTATAATAAACAACAGGCGGCGCTCCCGGCGGGCGCAATAGTAGCAGCCGTCGGGCGGCCCGTGCTGAGGTGACAAAGCTCCGCCTTGTTTTGGAGAGTCTGCTGTTGCCGCCATTCTGCCTAAGCCACCTCCACCCCCCTCCGCATCCTTTTCTCCTCCCTCCTCTGTGCGTCATGGCCGGACTCCAACAATGGCTCGGGTTTCTGGTGTCACGCGCACACGCACACGCACACACACACACACACACACACACACACACACACACACACACACATAGAAGCACACAAACACAGATGTGACAAATGATAGGGCGGCGAGGCGAGGCAAGCTAATAGTAGGCCGCGCGCCTGCCGACATGCCCGTGGGCCGTGGCTGTTAAATTGTATCCAATTACGAAGCATGCCATGATTCGAGGGGGGGCGAATAATAATTCTTCCCGCATGATAGGGAGATTCGCTTATTTCCTCTGCTCTGGCGGCGCAAGCCGTGAAATGTTGCAGCATCTGTACGCCCTCCTTTCTTTTTCAGATGGGTGCCGCAAATGACGAAAAGTCAGGATTTGCGGAGGACATGGCGCGCAATTTTCTTTCATCAAAATCCGGTTAAGCGAATGGGCAGACGAGACTGGGGCCAGCAGGGTGCGACCCGTAATTAATAGCCACGATTTAAGATCGTTATGCCACTGTATCTTTTGCACGAATGAAAAAGTTTCTGTCGTATTGGATGCATGACAATCTCAGTAACTTGCGTAACTGGCAAAATGCGCTACATCCGGGATGTTAAAAATCGTCCGACAGCATCTATTATTCCTCACTGCTGTGGCTTGAAAGTTTCTGTATACATCACACACACACCGAATATGAATGTGATCTGAATTAAAATGTGGCCTGTGTTCTGAGCAGTTATAGATGATGAATACAAAACGGGTTTTCTTCGATTTTCGGGTTAAAAAAAAAAAATGGGGGTACTACATCAGATTTGGGAATTTCCATTCATTTCAATGGGGAAAATGTGTTTGACATACCAGAATTCGGTGATGGAATGAATACAACTGGTAGACCAAGGTACCATTGTAGCCCTATCCCAAATTTTTAACAAACGATGAAAAGTAAACAGGCTTGTCTAGTGAAAAAGCTTCATTCTAAAATGGTCGACTTTAGTCCCCGTCGTCATGTACATTTTATTTGTATTTAATTCAGTGATCCTTTTGCGTACCACGAGAGGGAGCCCGCATACGACTCGTGGTACTCGAAGGACACTTTTGAGAATCGGCGATAAAACGTATTCAATTTATGCTCGCAAACACGCATGGTTCGGCACACTTTGCATAGCCGGAGGCATTGAGATACGGCGCCGTGCAAATGAAATAAACACACTGAGGCGCAGCTTTGTTATGAAACGTCTCTGCTGCTCATTTATTTGATGGAGTGCAAGTCAAGTCAAGCCAACGACGGTTACAAAAAAAAAAACAACAACAACAAAAAAAAGGGGGGTTGGGGGAGGATGCCTGTCAGTGTGTGTATTGGAGTAAGATGGTGGCCAAGCTGCATTTAAGTGCAAACTCAGTCGCGCGGTGGTGTCACTGACACCCGGCGGGAAAGTTCAACAGCTCGAGGGGGTGAAAAGGGGTCAAGTGTCAGGTCATTAGTTCAACTCGTCAGGAAGAGGCGAGTGACAGCGGTCACTTCACGCCGGCAGCTGCCTTAAAAAAAAAAAAAATGAAAACAACAACAAGACGGAGGCTGAATTTAAATGATTATGCTGCCAATCACAGCTCGCCACCACTGACACAGGCCGTGAGATGATGGGCTAACACAGGCTGTTGCTAGGCAGCGCTCGCCACGTGCCATCATTTACCTTTTTGTTTAGACACCGTTGAGAAAAAACAACCCAAACAAAAAAAATCCACAATATTTGTCGGCTTTTTTTGTTGTTCGTAAGGCTGAGCAGCATGATGAGCTTTTTCTTGACAGGCACATACAAAAATAGAATGTACATTTGACCATACGATGTTTTAAATAAATACAGTATAACAAAGAGAAATCGGATTTTCATATAAGAAAGAATACAAAAAGATTTTGAAGAAATTCGTCAACTTCAAAATCTGGATTTGCTTTTTGAAATGTATTTCAGAAAAAAAAACCCTCCAAGATGTTTGTTTGCGCTCTAATCTTGGGAAGCGGAGTTCTTTGAGTTTCATGTTTGAGGGCGTTGATGAAGTGCCCACGCGTAATGACGAAATCCCAACTTCCTTAAAATTTAGCGTCGCTCATGCGTCGACTATCTGTGGTTCAAATTTATGAAGAAATTGAAGAAAATGTCTCGGACGAGCTGGTTTTAAGGACCCGTGGCGAATGAACCTAAAATGGCCACTTCAAATCAAAATGGAAGACTTGCGGTGTGTTTTCGGGCATGGTGTCTTGAGACTTTTTTTTTTTTGTGGTTCTTACATAATCCTAACAGACATGACGACTTGATTTCATTTTGCTGAATGAAATTACCTTCGAGGTGGTGGCCAAAACGGCTCCTAAAGAGCTGCTTCAAACCAAAACAGCAATTTTTTCCCCCCATACCGCATATGTATAGATCAGAAAGAAAAGAAAAAAATCAACGAAAGAATCAGCTTCGATTCAGAAACTGTAAACTGTCTTTTGAATGGTGTGAAATCTGCAAAGGGGAAAAATTTAACGTCCGCATAAAATTGAAAGATTCATGGCCAATTTTGGACCCCTTTGAGATCTCAAGTCCAATTGGACACACACGAAAAATGAATGCGATCTGAATTCAAATTCTGAGCAGTTACAGGGCAGATCGATGATGAACACAAAATGGGTTTTCCTTGATTTTCGGATCGTACCGTGTGTAAAAGTAAACAAAAGATAAACGTGTACACTTTATGACGCCGTAACTCTCATCCGTATCCGAACGACAAGATGTTCATTCGTGTGCGCCGACACCTCGGATAATGACTGGTATGTTTTCGATCAATCATCGTCGATAAAGGTCGAAATTTCGCCGAGCAGACTCTGAATGGAGGCCAAATTAGCCATTAACCTTTGAATTTTGCTGATGTCAACGTACTGTGTCAATGCCTGGGTTCTCCGACATTATAAGCTTCGGAGAAACGTCGGCCATTGGTCAGGTCCGGTGATAAAGTAATGGGTATACACACACACACACACACACACACACACACACACACACACACACACACACTGATTTGAACATTTCCCTCCTTTTTGCGCTCAAATTTACCAAAGGCCACATTGGGGTGTGTCAAGGAGTGAGGATTTTTTTTCTTCACAATCTGCTCGGAAAACAGTCGAGGCCGACAATCGTAAGTGTTAAAAAATATTTGCATGGAATCCATGATCTTCAAATCATTCAACCACGTTTACAGTTGATTAAACGGTGAGCCTATTACTTCTTCGAATACGATTTGTTGTTTTTCTTCTTTGTATTTTTTTTTTCCCCCCTCGGTGTGAATGCGCCGTGGCAACATGCTGCCTCTCCAGGTCAGTCTAGGTACTGCGACAAACTGGACGATTTCTTTTCTACCCCTTTTGTGGGGTCTGTTAACGTGATGAAAAATAAGATGTTACGAAATCAGTGCGAGGAACCTACTAAATTAGATCTGAAAGTGAAAGATGTGGGTGAAAGGAAGACAGAAGAAAATGTGGAGAAAGCGCACACAAAATAGCAAAGACGAAGAATGTTCAAAATCAGTCACCCGTGTACCCTGCTTGAGAAAATTGAATGCGCTACTTGACGGAAACCAGCAAAGGTGCTGTTTATTCACACTAAGGCAGAGGTCAGAGCATTCCGAGGTTTATTTTTTGAGCGTTTTTGGAAGGTGGGGGGGGGAAAAAAGCAGAAATAAATACTGTCCAAGGCAGGAGACGTAAATGCTTATTTCCTGCTGTGCGCCAGGCTCATGTATAAATAAGCGAGGAAGTCGTCGCCCTCCGGAATGCGTGCGCGCGCCAGAGCGGCACGCGTCAACGTTTTAAAAAGCCTGCTTTTCCACCTCTTCTCCTGCAGAGAGGTGAGAAGGTAATTGCCCCTTGTTATGATTGCCTTTTATTGTTTTTTTTTTCCTCTCGCTCCTCCATCTTGGTGGTGTGCCAAAAGTGCGGCTTGAGGGAAACCTGGGGGGTAGTGAGGAGGAATGTTTTAAGACCTCGGGGATGCGGCAGAAGCCTTTTTAACACCGCAAGGAGGGTTTTTTTTTTTTTTTTCGGGTCCCGAGGTTGTGGTATTGCAGGCGGCCCTGCTCAGTATGTGTGTGCGCGTCTTTAGGATATTAAATAGTAAAGGATGGGGATTAATAATGGAATCTGACAGCTCATCTCCGGCTTCTATCTGCCTGACTTTCCCCCCAATCTTGCCTTCCACTCTCTGCCTACCTCCTTTGCCTCCCTCTCGCTTTCTAATCCACCGCATTTCTCTTTGTCAGGAAGCCGCCCTCCTCCTCCTCCTCCTCTTCCTCCTGCCGCCGATCCTCGTCGCCTTTGTCTCCCTCAGGGCCCCCAGTCTTTCAGGGTCATGTTTGGCGCGTAGAAGAGCGTGTTGGCATCCCCGTCGTCCTCGTCATCGCTCAGGTCAGCCAAGTCGGCTTGGGTATAACGCACCGCCCCGGCGTGGTACTCGCCGATCCGCGTCTTGTCACACAGCCGCGACTGCAGAGCGAGCTGCGACACACACACAAAGTTCACAATCACCGGAGACCGCGGTGGGGGCTTGATATCTTCATGTCTGACGGTGCTTTTTACCAGCTTGGAGTGATCTAAGCGGAAACTAAGGGCAGTGAGAAAAGCTCCGTTTTCTGCAGCAAAGGGGAGACTGTGGAGTCTAATACCGCAGAAACCAGAATTAAGGCACAGCGACAAACAGAGCCCCGATAGCAGGACTCCTTCTTGTGACTTTCTTCAAGTCAACATTCCGAATGTCCAAAACGACGTCGCTCAAGAGATAATCGATCACGCTAATTTTTTAACTTGTGGCATGTCAATGTTTACATGCGGGGTTGTGTTCTCTCGCCACGCTGGTTGCACTGCGCGTGCCACTTTTTGCCTGTTCTTCAGACGTACGAAATAAAGAGGCAAACTTGGGCCATCGTGTTTTGTCTGTGGCAATTTTGCTCATTTGACAGACTCAATCCGCGGATGCGGGTGGATAGTCAATCGGCTTCCTCATCTATTTGCAGTGAGTAATCTAGTTTTTGTCCATTTTTACACGCATAAAGCTCAAGTGAATCTCTAATTCGCCATTTGAGATTTCTGTAAATCAGGCCCATAAGTGCCAGATTTTCCTGACTTCGCTGACCTCGTTGCAAGGTAAGCGATCCATCATGGCAGATTTGAAGTTGAACCAAGAATTTGATGGCGTTTGAGGTGTAATGACGCCAGTGGCCACAGAGTGTGACATTGGGCGCCCGAGAATAAGGGTCCACGCGCCTTTTTGTGGAAAGCATATTGTCACTGACGCATTGGTGTCACCACACATTTCATTATCTTAATAGAGCAAGCTGCAACTGCCGTGCGAACGCATCCTTCGAATGCAGCGCGAAAAGGGCTCTTGATGGCGAACGGTTTGGAAGGATCCACTTGAATGTTTCCCGCAGCCATTGCCGGCCACAAAATCAATATTTGGACTTAGATAAACACAGACAGACGAACACGCACACACACACGCGGAGCGATACAGAAATTGTACATTCATCCTAAACAACCCAATTTTCTTTCAAACCGCTGTCGTGGATTTCTTTTTAATTTTCCATCGGCAGCAAAAAGCCTCGCAGGAGCCATTTCATTGGACACACAAGACCCACGGATACTGTTGACGCCATGCAACAGTTAGTCGCTGGGTGTGTCACCCACTAAACGCTTCTCTAAAAATAGATGCCCACCCCCCCGAATCGGAAAACGGAGAGCAACAATAATCACCCCGACTGTTCACACGCGGCCATTCAGGAGTTACCCGGTGCGCACATTTCAACCCTGTCGCGAACCCAAAAATGGCAGGACCTATTGAGGACCGCGTCTCTCGAACGAAATCAAGTGTGGCATATGAATCGTTCGCCAGCTATTGTTCCAGTTAGCTTACCGGTAAACTATTGACTTGCATCCGTGTTTATGCTCTGCCACCTATTTGTCGCCCACGATTTCCTCAGTTCTCGACAATAGGGGCTTCCTTACAATAGCCCCCGGTAGATTTTGAACAGGTCTCGCTTTGCAGCCAATGAAATGACCTTGGAGAACCTCTGTAGGAATCTTGTTAAATACTATTACATTGCGTGTGTGTGTGTGTGTGTGTGTGTGTGTGTGCGTGCGTGTGTGTGTGATTGTCAGTTACTCTTTGCTACGCGTTTAACAAGAGGACATCACCCTATAGCTTTCCAGAAAGTTTGAGTCAGGCGCTTTCCTTAATGGCTCCAATTTGCGAAGAGTCCGCTAAACGGAGGCTACATTTCAATCAGCGCTCATTTGTCTGACTAAATGGAAAAATGAGCTCTGATCTCAGTGGCAGGCCCTGTGAAATTAACAATGACAGCGGGTCTTTTTTTTTTTTTAATGCATTATATATATATATATATATATATATATATATATACACACACACACAATTTTTTTCAAAGCAATTTATCTCTATATACATATACATATGTATATTTTATAGTGTTAAAAGAGAGTTTATGTTTTGACCGACATTTTTGTCAGTAAAAGATATTACAAATTCAGATTTGGTGCTGATCCGGTTGAAGTGACAGACTGTAAACGCCCACCAATTTTTCGAGCCCATATGACAAAACAGAACATTCCACCCCAGTCCACATCCAAATTGGACCGTAGGTTCATGCCAACAACGGATGGTAACAAACAATTAGAGTTCTCCCCCTTTTTTTTTTTTTTAATTCCCCATTACTAACATTTCGGTCTCGGCTCCATGCTATTCTCGTTACTCACTGTGGGACGACTGTTTGAGACATGACGTTCTGTTTTGTTTTTTCATCTTATTCAGGGGACTCCTGGAATGCTGTCCTATTATTAGCGCCTCAGCAAGCGGTGCCAAGCCCGCTTGAAATGACTCCTTGTTAGTGTTCCACCAAAGAAATTGCCTGTTTGAGGCTTTGACTATTCTCAAAACGGTTGGAAAACTGATATATTTCATGGACCGCAACTCACCGCCCCCCCCCCCCCCGAACCCTAAAAGTCACTCAGAATCCATCCCATAAAGCTGTAAATTCATCAGTTTCAACAATAGACACGAAACAACAGGACCCATACAAAAGCCTTAATGAGGTGAACCACACCTTGGGCGTGTCAGTAAATGTTGCCAGTCAATCATTCAACGGTAGTCTGGGCGCCGATCCGCCGACGTCTGTCCAACCTTATTTCAAGCCGAACGAAACTCTAATCGTCAGTCCGTCATCTTTATTTTAATCTCGCTTGCGTCGGTCAATTTCACCGGTCTGCCAGTCCATTAATGTCCAACAGATGAAAACTCAAAAGTGATTAAAATGGTAAACACAGTGCACTATATAACAGTTTATCTGCATCAGTAGATTGCGAGCGTGCATTTGAAATTATAAATATGGTTACGTATTATTGTAAAACACATCCATCCATCCATTTTCCGATCCGCTTTTATCCTCACAAGGGTCGCAGGGGTGCTGGAGCCTATCCCAGCCGTCTTCGGGCAGTAGGCGGGAGACACCCCGAACGACCGTCCGCGCTCACACTCACACCTAGAGACAATTTAGGATGTTCAATCAGCCTGCCATGCATGTTGTTGGAATGTGGGAAGAAATCGGAGTACCCGGAGAAAACCGACGCAGGCACGGGGGGAGAAGACGCAAACTCTAAACAGGAGCCGGGATCGAGCCCATGACCTCTGCACTGTGAGGTCGAGGCGCTAACCACTGGACCGCCGAGCCGCCCCCGCTTCCCCCGCATCCGTTTTAAAATTTGGCACTTGATTGACATCCAGGGCAGCCGGTCATACGCATGACTCACCGCGAATATATATGGGTTGATGCAGTTATGCAAGATGCACCAATAATAGACTTATAAAGAGTTCTAAGTATATTTTACATAAATAAACGAGGCAGATCATTTGGACTTGGCCATTTTATAAGTAGCTCGCATGCTGAAAAAGTGTGTGCACCCTGATCTACATCATACGGTGGGCTACCCAAAGACTTTTCACAAAGCCTCACTAAAGAAGTAGCCGTTGAATTATTACACAATAAAAACACCAATGGCATTTATTATTGCTTCGGCTCCCTCTGAAGAGCCCCGGAGACGACGTTTAAATGCCACTGGAAGTTGCATATGCACTGTGCTAGGTTTTTATTTGATTTTTTTTTTCCATGTTGCATCACGCTATCCACATTCACACGATGCCCTTTTCGAACGAGTTTGACGTACTGCCAAAAGCGTATCGCGAGGCCAATCGGCCGATAGCCGGAGGCCGAGCTGCCCTGAGCAAGTATTTGTGGATGGAGTCGACGTGTGGCTCCAGCGCTAGACAGTTTTACTTCCTGTAGCTTAGCTAGTTTGTTCTTTGTGGGAACTCTAGCCGGCTGCACTTCACTGTGTAAACTGAAGAGGAATATATGTAGCATTACCTCAAAAAAAAAAAATACTTTAAGTGTTCTTCAAGCGTGCTGTAGAAAGAAATAAACAGTCAAGACAAAGCGCAGCGAAGGCCCCAGTTCAGTCCAGGTTTTTGTTTTGAATACACCACATTACAGTCATGCATTGGTTGGCTGACATTTAGATCATCAGATAAGCGCCTAATTACAAATAACCCTCTGATCTTGCACACATCGGCAACTATTTTTTGAGATTTGATGCTTCGCGAGCGGAGACAAGAGAGAAGGCATTTTTTTCCCTTCCAAGAATCGTGCTGGTCCGAACAACCGCAAGCACGTGGCCTACATCTGGAAGGCGACGACAGGGGCCAAGAAGACGGCTTGCGGCTGACGGTGAACCCCCGAGTGTTTCGCAATGGCGCTAGTCAGCCGTGAAATGACCCAAAAGGTTCTTGCAATCGGGGCTCGCATTTGCTCCCACGCTGCTCATAAATGAAAGGCACTCGAGTCGTCATTTGGCGCGGACAAAAACAAAGAGGAAGCGCCCCGCAGCCAAATGGCGTCGTGAGCGGAGGTGGTGGTTGTACAATCTGCTTTTTGATCAAAAGCACCCCCCACCCCCACAGAGAACTATTCTTCATTTGCATACTTTCCCTTGTCATAATTACACCAACGGCTTACCACATGCAACATTTGAAATCTGCACTGATTTGAACCCGACGGAGAAATGCGGTGGGGGTTTGTCAACTCAACGACTTCACCGCCACCGAGGAGAAGTCACTTTTGGAACAAGTTACCACGGAGGCCTTGTTTCCACGCACATTATTCTGTACGGTAGGCAGTTGTCGAGAAAGCCAAATTATGGGTCTGTCTTAACTTGGATGCTGCCCTTCAGCAAGGTCTTATTAGCTCAAGGGGAACTAAACCCCCCAAAATGCGTGTGCGCGCGTGTGTGTGTGTGTGTGTGTGTGTGTGTGTGTGTGTGTGTGTGTCTATACAACAATTCATCAAACTCAGGGGTTGCTACGTTGGGCAATATCGCCTTCGGGAAGTGACAACAGAACTACTTTTGCCTGGTTGGATGACTGAAATTTGGGAAAAAAAAAAAAAAAACGGTTCTCATAAAACATGTATGGGGCCAAAATACCAACAGTAAAAACTCAAGGACCACACCTGTACTTGGGTTTCATTCAGGATGTTTGATACCACTATTTTCAGACTCATATCAGAATGAGTGTTTGTTCTTTGAATATTCATCACTCCGATACTGCTTGTACTTTCGATTTATCACATTTCACATAAGACCATAACAAAACATGGTGAACAAAACCTTTCTTTCTGACAGAGATGCGATTTGCCGATGTCGTCAACCTGCCCCAGTATGGCGGCAACTACTTCTGATGAGGACTTACTCAATGTCCGACTTTCTTTGCGTGGAGTATCGGTGGCTGGTATCGGCAGCTTCTAGAACTACCCGATACCTATAAGATAAGGTCATTATTTGCCAATCTGTACGTGACCATATTGACATCAGGTGTTGAGCTACCGAGGGTGTAATATGTCGGAAAACAATACAATCCATCGAAATATGGATTGTATTGGTGGGGGGAGGGGAAGGTAACTCAAACGTGCTTCACATCATGAAAAGTACAGTTTTTCCAAACAGGAGAGTTAAAGACATGTAAAAGCAAAGTAAAGATATCAAAAGTCGCTAAAATTACGAAAAGAAAATCAAGTCAAGCTGTTGAAAGAATGGGAAGCTGCTTGGAAAGGCGCGCGAAGGCTGAATATAGGCGGCAGCGCAAAAGCGAGGAAGGCTGAAAAAAAGCTAGCGAGAGAGCCAGCGGCTGCTATGCGTGTGCGCGTGTATGTGGGTGTGTGTGTGTTGGGGGCTGGGGGGGTTGAGCTGCCGATGAGGTGTCTGATGAAAGCGCAGATTCGTTGCGCCGAGGAAGGAATGTTTTGACGCTCTCAC
>NW_017806074.1:1508659-1524153 GCF_001891065.2 Hippocampus comes
GCACCTGATGTGAGGGGGGCTGCTGGGAGTCGCATGCCAAGATGAATAACAACCGGCTGTTAGTCACGAACGCACACGGAGCCTGTCTGACTGGCAGTGGCGCGTGTGTGCGTGCGGGCGGGCGCGCCGTCGCCGATTTCCGTACCCTCGTTCCCTGACACAAACATCATTTTCTCCGTGATTTACGGAGGCGCCGCGATTCCATTTCACTTGTGTTGTCTTCTTTCCCTCGCGCCCCCGCTCGCCACGCCGAAACATTGACATTTGCGTTGAAGGTCATACCACACATTCCTCTCTTCCAGTTTGCGCTCATGGCCGCTTATCAGCCAGGCTGGCGATACTGACTGGGTGACAATGCGTGTGCGTGCGAGCGTGTTTGTGTGCGCTCACAACGAAGACAAGCGACTACTTTATCCCCTCCGCTTCTCGTGGTTCGATATTAGCGCTGGCTCATATCCGAAAATACTGTCAATGTTGCGAGATTGAGACAAATCAGTGGGGAGCAGTATTGATCGCGGTGTTTATTGAAGTGCAGCCGACGACGTCTCAAATGCGCAAACATTCTCCGCCATCACACGGTCGCCTAAAAGTAGGGAAAAGTGAGGCCGGGGATTTTTTTTTTTTGTGCACAAACTTCAGAGTGACAATCTACAACCAAGTTGAATGTGTACTTTTCTGTAGTTGCCATGGCGAACTACTACTGGAATAGTACCTCTTCGGTAGTGCTGCGAAACTCGTAAACTCGACCACGTTGAACGCGTTAATCAGAACCAGCCACAAGGAGGGACAATGAGGGGCTCCTGGATTTTATCCAAAAGGAGAGCAAAACGAAGACTGAATTTTCAACCAGAAAAGCCGTTGTCGTGCAATGTTTGTTTTTATGAAAAAAAAAAAATTTGAATTTCCGAAGGCTCCTAGTATTTTTCAGCAAAAAAAAATTAGAATTTTCATGGGAGAAAAAAAAACATTTTTTTGGACAAAAATTCCACGATTTAAAGCTGAAAAGAGATCATTTTCTTGATTCCCCCCCCCCCACACACACACACTCCCCAAACTCAAAAATCTCAAAAACGTAGCAAAGTGGAGACTGCAGCGAGTGTCAACAGCAACAGGCTAAGCTAATGTTAACGTGTGTTTCCATCCATCCGTTTTCTAAACTGCTCGACTGGACTTGTCGCCAGTCAATCGTCGAGCACACAAAGATAGCAAACAATTTACAGTCACATTCACGCCGTCGAAATTGAACCCACGTTGCCGGCATGGATGTCTGGTGTGTAAGAGTGACTCATCACTGACCTAGCTTGCGCGTTTATTTTTGTCTTGTCCAGACGGGCAAGCTACAAATCTGCCGGACCAATGACAGGACAACAGCTGTATAGGAGTGGGAAGTAGAGATATTTTACCAGCGATACTGATACGATCAAGAAAGAGCTACTGTGTGAGAGTGAAATAAAAGTTGAAATAAAGCCGATACGTCAAATTACGTACATTTGCAAACACAACACAAAGAACAGCAATTGAATACCAGAAAGACGAAAAAGTTTTGCTCGCTGTGCATCATCACACGTGTCTATATTTATCGTTGAAGCAGAATTACACAGCGTGCCGTAAATACAAAGGAAAATAAATTTTAGTTGGTTGTTGAGATGGGCAGCGATGAGAGTGGAGGGCAATACCGGGGATTCTTGTCCCTGAAAACTGAGTCCTAAGGCATCCACGATTGTACAACCAAGACAAAAGAACAAAAAGGAAATCAAACAAAAACAAAAGACACACCTCGTCGTTCACAGCCTGAAGTCGACACATACCTGCATGCTGGTGGGGCTCAGTAGACTCCACCAATTCCGATCCAGACCGAAGACGAAAGCGTTGGCCAAGCCGTGCAGCGGAGCAGAAAACACGTGCAACAGCGTGAGGGAGAACGATGGCTCCAGTGGGTACAGGGCATTATGGAGCCTGGCGGAACAGAGCGGGACAACGCTTCGCTTTGAATCAAGTTGTAGGATAATCGTTACGATGCAGGCTCACCGAACTCTGACATGCCTGTTTTGGAAACTGAAAAATAGCACAGCAATAGCGTTAGCTAACATTAGCGCGTGCGGTTGGATGTCATTTCTAGCAGTGTATCCCTGAACGAGAATAGCAGAGTTAACTCATGATACTATTTATGTATCAATACCTGATCAAAATATGCCAATAGATACCACAGCGGGAAAAACAATAACAAAACGCTGCAACAAAAACAAGACAGTGGAGTATAACGTTGAAGCGTCCGACGCTAAGGCCCAGATAAGGGTGGGTTAACATTAGCGTGTTTATTTTTGTCTTTTCCAACCGTCCATCCTGAAATGTTAAGATAAGGATGGAGCTCATGAAGACGGAAGCGGGATAAAGAGAGGACGGGAAAAGGCAGCGAGCGTGAGGTTGGCAGATCAACCGGAAGGATGCGCGGGGAAGATGACAAGTGAGTGACAGAGCGAGAAGGAAGGGTGAAAACGAGAGGTAATGAGAGCGAGCGTCGCGGGCGGCAAAAAAAAAAAAAAAAAAAGGGGGGGGGGAGGGGTGGCGAGCCGGAGGAAAACGAGGGGAGGGCGAAAAGGAGCGAGGCGAGCTTTATATCAGCGTTTAAGAGCCCATTAGGCAGCGCGAGACGTCTGGGCTGACACATTCTTGGCTGCCGCTTCGACAGCACGCAGCACTTTACAAGGGCGGCGAGAAGCCGAGAGGCGGAAAAGTGGCGGAGCGCTGCGTTCCTCCTCCGAGCCGCCGTTTCCAGCTCGGCCCGTCCAAATCCTCAACGTCACACATACGCCTCGTTTATATGGTCAGTTTGTCTGTTTCAAGCTGCTCAAGGTTGCTTTGCCTCATCGGGAACAAAGTCGAAGGATGCCGGCCAGCAATTGACCCTGGATTAACCCCGTATCAGTCCTCCTCGCAGGTTTAGTGTGTCCCTAATGTTTTTTTTATTGATCTATTAGCAGGGGGAATCGATGTGTACGGCACTCACGCTGATTTCGGGTGCGAGCGGGGCGAAAATAAGTGGCCGTCGCGGTTGACCTCGGCGGTCGGAAAGTCATCCCCGTGCTACTCGTATGCCGCCTGGGATGGATACACCAGCTTGGTCATCCGTGGAACAACAACAGGAGTTCTCTGATGAGACGCAGCGGCGACTCTTCATCAATGACACTTTTTTTCGTATTTATTTGCATTCCGCTCGCAATCAGGAGCCAAAGTACAGTGAACTCTCATTTATCATCCAAAATACGCTCCATTTTTTGGGGGGGGGGGGGTATTGACAATCCGACAAACTTTAAACACATTTATCAATCTTGAACCCTTTCAGGGACAGTGGTCACGACAGTGGACAGCTCATCATGTTATTGGGTGACAGCACAGGTGTCAAACTCAAGGCCCGGGGGCCAGATCTGGCCCGCCACATCATTTTATGTGGCCCGCGAAAGCAAATCAAAAACTTTCACGATGCTTGCTAAAATCTGTACCAAAATTTCAAATTCTCATTTCGAAAAAATAAGAGTGACACTGTCGGCATTTTCTTGTTCCCAAACCCCTCATTACAGTCACTTAAACAATAGGTGAATAAACCGTTATTCTTGACTTTTTTATATGGTTTCAGTCATAACGGCCCTCGGAGGGAAACGGTAACTCAAATGTGGCCCACAACAAACATGAGTTTGACACCACTGGGCTACAGGGTGCATGAAAGGGTTAAGCATATTTTTTTTAAACACACTGTCAACATTTTTGGGACATACGAAAAAAAACAGCAGGCATAAAATATATACACCGTGTTGCAAATTATTATAGTCCATCTGTTTTCAAACATCCCAGTATTTTTTCAATAAAGCACTTCAAAGGTACTGTTCCAAATGATTATGCACGGCAGTGTTTCCAAGACACTCGATAGGTGGTAAAGAACTGAAAATAGTCACTTGTTGAACTGACAGCTTTAGTAGGTTGTATTTCTTGAAATGAAAAGCTATTTAAATCCAAAACATCTTAACGGGTCAAGTTACAGTAGTGGGCTAACTCCAGTTTCCTCCCACATTCCAAAAACAGGTGGGAATGGTTGTCTAGTCGTCGAGACGTGTCCTAGGAATGACTGGCGACCAGTCTAGGGTGTACTCCTCCTCTCGCCCCAAATCGGCTCAGTTGTACAGAAAATGTAAGGATATTTAACTTGAACTAGCGCAGACCTCTGCCAAGATCAAAACAATGCGCATATGGATTGACGCAGACACAGAAATGTACCTTCTTGACAGATGAGGGAGGGGAAAAAAAAAGGATTTGGTTGGACCTGCTTTGAAACTCAAAACACACTCGTCTGAACAACACACGCGACCAAGTCAGAATGATTGTATTCAAAGAGGAGACGGCGAAGGAAGGCTGCAGGGAGAAAACGCCGTTTTCCTCATTTCCAGCCGCGTGGCCTCACTTATTACAATGACAAATCGGCTTGACTATGGAGCCATCAGCGGTGATTTGCCTCACTCGGGGCCAAACTGGAAAAAAAAAAAAATGATGCTGCATTGAACATATCTGTCATAAGAAGACGTCAAACAAACAATGGAGGACAATGAGGAGTTCTTGTCATTTCTCCAAGAGGGCGTTGCACCATCAAGAGATGAGACATGTTAAGATGCGTGCATTTATTATTATTATTTTTTTTTTAGGTCTCCTCAAATGTTAACATTTCACATCTGCTCAATTATTGAGTCACCATAAGTAGCTTGCGTCACCCAAGGAAGCGTGGAACCCGGGCTGACCAAAAAGGCCGCGGTCAAGAAATAGTCGCCAGAAAGCGTAACCGGCACCACGTGCAGCTGGCATTTGAAGCCTGACAATAAAGGGCGTCCTCCGTTTGCGACAAATGGTGCGAAATGAACTGCTGAATGAAAGAATCGTCAATCGAGAATACACGTCAACGTTCGTCACATCTTTTATTCCGAGTTAGCGGTGTTTGTTCTTTGTTGAGTTTCCCCTTTTTGTGACTGAAACCGCAAAATAAAATCAAAAAAAAAAAAACTCGAGACAGAACTGCAGGTGAACAAGCGCAGAAGATGATTATGTAGATTTCTTCGCAAATCTTCTTATAATCCCCTCTTATCCTCTTTTGCGGCAGAAGGTTGGAAGGTTTATTTTCTATTAATCTGTCGCCACTTACCTTCCAAAATACCTTTGGAAAAAGTTGTGACGGGGAGAAGAGAGAACACCTCCCACCCAGCGCAGGGTTGGCAACAGGTTGAAAATCGGCCTAGCGAGCCGCATCTGACCTGCCAACCCGAGGGCGGCCGTGTCAAGTCTTAAGGGTCTTAACGCGCCGGCTAATGAAAGCGGCGGCGGCGGCCTGGCTGCGAGCGGAGCAGCGGCGCCGCGTGTTTTCTGGGTTAGCCTTAACCGCCGTATCTCAAGAGGAGCGGCGCAGCTGCTGCTCACATTCATTTCACTTCCCATTAAAGATGAAATAAATCAGCGGTCCCCACACAACCTCTGCAGGACGAACGCGCGCACACACGCACACGCACACGCACGGGAAGTCCGTGCGTGTGAGAGGGGTCACACGCGTCGAGGATGTCAGGTGGAGAGGAAAAGGCGTGAATGTGCATTTGTGTGTGTGCGCTTCTCTGGACAGCCAAGCGCTGAGAGCAAACCGGTGTGTGTGCGCGTGTGTGTGTGAAGCGGCTATTTCTGGCATCTCATTTTTCCCCCCTCCTGCTGCCGCAAAGAAACGCGATCGGCGTCCGGGAAACGAGAGCTGGCAGCAAGCAATCATCTGCCTGCCACACACACACACACACACACACACACACACACACACACACACACACACACACACACACACACACCGGAACGCGCGCGTGCACACACGAACGAGCGCAGCGCCAAGCAACATGCACCATGGCAACGGAACAGCCGCAATTAGAGGCAAAGAGCCTTTCCCCTCCATCGAGGGAGAGCGAAATGAAAGGAAGAAAGAGCGGGCGAGCGAGATCGAGGGAGAGAGAGCGAGACGGGGGCGGGCGGCGGCGGTGGGTTGTGGAGACGAGTGTCAGAGAAACGGTGCTGCACAGGAAGAAGGGGGGGGTGAGGTGCGGGGGGGTGAGGTGGTGGAAGAGGAAGAACACAAGAGAGGTGAGAATGTGCAAGAGCAAGGCTGCGAAAGGGGAACGGGGGGCCCTCGAGAGAGAGAGAGATGGCGCTGAGCGGCCCCTGGGGGAGGTGAAAGCACGGAGCGAGGCTGAGGCGACAAGAAGAAGAAGGAGGCAGCCAGGGAGGAGCGCTATCAAAAAAGACAGATTGCGAGACACGAGCGAGACAAACCGGGAGATTACGGGCGAAACGCGATAGAGGGAGGGGAGGCGTGTGTGTATGTGTGCGAGCGCGAGCGAACGAGCGAGCGAGCGCCGGTTTCTCCCGCGAGCGCCGCGCTAATGAAAGATGAATGAGAGAGGCAGTGGTGGGAAGCGTGTCTGCAGGCGATGCCAAGCGAGGCTGATGTGTGCCGAAATGTGTGTCAGAGTGCGTGTGTGCGCGCGCGCGCAGTCAAGCGTGCCTCACACTTGGCTGGCAGGTGTCGGACAACGAGGACGGCGTCGCGCGCGCCGGAGGTCGCTCGCCTGGGAGCCATCGCCGGCTTTTAATCGCATGCCGGTGTACAGGAAGTCAAATTAACGGCGCCTCGAAGGCTCTTGAAGCAGCGCTTCATTGATCGTGTCGGTCTCGAGCCCGGTCGCCGGATTCCGTGCAAACGCCTGCAAAAGTCGCAAAGGGTACCGAAAAACTGATCCGACCCAAATCTATTGGATTTTCAAAATTGGACAAGGGTAACAAAAATCCAACAAACATATTTTTAACCACTTTTAATTATTGGTCGACGGAGAATTGTCTGGAAAAGAATGTTACCGTACGGCACAGGTGTCAAACTCAAGGCCCGGGGGCCAGATCCGGCCCGCCTGGTCATTTTATGTGGGCCGCGAAAGCAAATCATGTGCGTCATCTTGCTCAAATCTGTACCGACATGTCAAATTGTCATGTGTAATAAATAATGTTGAGATTTTGCAATAATTTTGTGACCCGGTTTACACTCACTTGAACAATAATTTAATAAACTATTAGAATTGACTTGACTGATTTCAAAACCAGTCATCTATTATTGCGTTGTGTACAAGTAGTAATTTTGTGGTTTCACTGTCATAACGGCCCTCCGAGGGAAGACGTAACTCCAAATTGGCCCGCGACTAAAATGAGTTTGACACCCCTGACGTACGGCTTACGACGAAGGCAACTCACCCCCGACTCTTGAGAGCAAAGTAAATCTGAATCTGGGTCTATTGGGTTTTCTAACTTTGTACAGGCGCAGAGGGAGGTGGAAAGACGTGTGTGTGTGTGTGTGTGTGTGTGTGTGTGTGTGTGTGTGTGTGTGTGTGCGCGCGCGCGCCTCACACTTGGCTGGCAGGTGTCGGACGAGGACGGCAACGCACATGCTGGAGGTCGGTCCGTCGCCTGACAGCGCTCGCCACCTTTTAAGCGCATGCCGGCTCGCGGGAAGTCAAATCGACAGCGTCTCGAAGGCCACTCTCGCTCGCTTATTGAAGAAGCGCTTCATTGATCATGTCAGCCCCTCGCCTGCCCATCAGATTCCGTGCAAACTCCCCCACCGCCCCCTCATCCCCCGCCCTCCCCCCACAGGGCCGCCGCTTCTCCGCTTCTCACACAATATCCGTCTCACCATCGCTCAAGTCATCGCTTGGCGCAGGCAACAATCGCTCCTTTTGCTCCAGTTGGATTCATTTTAACCCGCATTTCCACAAATGAATGCCGGCCAAGCTTTCGACGCAATTCAAGGCAAAAAAAAAAGTATCCAAACGGAATTTGAAGCTGGGGCAATTGGGCGTTCAGTTCAGAGCAGAACGTTTTTGCCGATGACTTCGGCATCCCGCTTTGCGACCCCAATTTCCATGGCGTAGTACCATGGAACGAAGTCACTTATTCAAGAAGCGTTTCATCGATCATGTCCGTGTCTTAGCTGCCTGTCAGATTCCTCGCAAAATCGGAGCTTTTCCCCAAATTGCTCTGCCGATCCGAGCAGCTTTTTGGTCATCGCTTTCCGGCTGCTTCTCAAGCCCTATTTTGACTTAAGCAGGGCCGTTTTTGTCAAATGAAAGCTGCCGAATGCATCATGCAACACTGTTGACAGAGAATTGGCTAAAGTGATGAAACACCATTTCGTATGTGCTCCATGTACACAAAAGGGAGCCAAAAGAACAACAATCAACCCCACGGAATAACCACTCCAAAAACATTTTTTGACACTTTTCCATGGGGTACGGTTTATGAAAGACTGGAAAACAAAAAAAGAGAGGGCCGTCAGCTGCGATCCATCATTACGTAAAAGGGAGAATCCAAAACATTTGAGTGGCTTAAGTGGTTTCGTCTGACGCAGCTCTCGCCATCCCGCTTTGCTCCACACAGATCAGTCAAGATGAGGGTTTAGCGTTACAAATCGGACCGTGGCGAGCTGAAACAGGACAACGTGTTTGCGGCGTCAAACATCCGCTGAGCCGCCGACGAGAGGCCGCTCGCCTGAGTGCCTCCTTCCGGAGAGGTGAAGGCGGCCAAAACAGTCATCCTGACCCTGATTGCACTTCCTCTTCTCCTCGGCTGACTCGCAGCCCCCCCCCCCTCTTTGGCTACAGACGAATCGTATCATTCTAAATGCACAAAAAAAAAAAAAAAAAGCCCTTGTGCTGGCCGCAGCGCTGCTATCAGGAGACAGGCCAAACCCTCTCAATGAAAGGGACTTTTCTGCGCTAACACATGACAACTGTTGACTCCTGGGTGAGGTCGCTTTGAGTGCTTTTCGGACTTTTCGGACTTCTGCCGCTCCCTTCGAAACATGACCGCATTTGAGGACTATTTACTAAATTGCACCTTAGACGCTGTCTGAGTTTCCGAGGACAAAATGATTCGCCGGGTTCCCATAAACTCGGTGTAAAAGGAGTCGTGGTCGAGGTGAACAACAAACGGAACCTTAAAGAAAAATCACACAGTGCGCCGTCTTCCGAAGTGACAACCAGGAAATACAGTCGATGTGACAATTAAGCATCGGGACACCAGAATTGGGCAAAAGATGATTGGAAAAAAACTGGGGCCGGTCTGATGAGTGCGGACTACCATTACGTCCCCTCCGAATTCACGAATAAATCATGAGCAAGTTCAGAAACAGACAAAGAAAGAGAAGAAAACTGGCCAGACTGCTGCAAAGAGGCCCCAAGCAAGAGAAACTCTGGCCAATACTGGTCGCGTCCTACATGTAAGAACAATCCCCGGCATTGTCTGGTTATGGCGGCAACGACAGACGACTTTTCTTACAAAGATAAACATCAAAGTCTGCCTTCAGACTTTAGTGGCGCATGCTAAAGTCTTGACGTTGAAAACGAGGGCTTGGTAATCAACGCCACATTGAAGGCACAACAAAGCGAGGCAGGAAAGACGTTGAGATGCTACGACATCATTTTAACCCTTTCAGGCAGCCTGTAACCTGATAACATGATAAACTGTCCACTGGAGTGACCGATGTCCCTGAAAGGGTGAATAACATTTCGACGGAGTTGCATTTGTACGGCAGCGACATGAGAATTTGCACCTAAGTCAGAATACGCCGTGGGCATTAAGTCGGAAAGTCATAACTGCAGGGAACATTTGCATGGATCATAAATATTAAATGCTAAGTTGGGTGGCAACCGATCATCCCTTCTTGTACCGTGCAACAAAATATTCTTATGCCGCAAACGACTTCAACGTGTGCCGTTCGTAACCTCGAGAACCCATGAAATTGGGGGATTGTACATCAAGGGCACCCTGCACCGGTTTTCCCACCCGGTACACCGTCCCCATTAGAACCGAATTGAGGCTACTTTCCCAGCGGGGTTTCTTAACCCATGGTGTCAGAAGTGGGGCACTTGAAATCAGGGGTGGGCAGCTCCGATCCTTGAGGGCCGGTATCCCGGATGTTGAACACGTCTCCCTGCTCCAACACACCCGATTTCGAATGATCGGGATCGTTATCCAGCTTCCGCAGGGCTTGCTGATGAGCTGCTTGGTTGAAATGGACGACGCGCTGGAGCAGGGAGACGTATAAAACGTCCAGGATAGCCCTTGAGGACCGGAATCACTCACCCCTGCCTTATATGGTGGGTTCAAGACCAGGTTGACGAGTGTCAAAGACAGAGAACTCGCACTCAACAAAGAGACCCCCCCCCCCCCATCCCCCCGCTTTCTTGAACACAATCCTGATCGTCCGGAGAAGCCCGGCCAAATCAGTTCACGGCATTCACGTCGCGATGCCGACGTGTCTCCGGTCGATAGCGCGTCTGGGCGGTTGAGCGTTTGCGTGAGTTTAGCCTTGCGCACGTCGTGCCACGATCTGTGTGCGAGCGAGAGAAAGAAAAAAAAAAAAAGAGTGAAAACGAGAGAGAAAGAGAGGGAGGGAGAGCAGATGATAGAGTAGGCTTTAGCGATTCCCCGGAGTGTGAGGCAGCGTTTACGGCACTCTCAGAGCAGCCAGAGTGATGAATATTTAAAGACGTGCCTGAAAGCGCGGTGGGGAGGTGGTGGTAGTGGTAGAGGGGGTGGTTCGGGAGGGGGGGATATAGCGGACAGTGTGTGCGCGCTTGCATCTCCCACAAAAATAAAGTGGCCACGAGCATGTGACAGAGGCTATCTTGTCTCTCCTTGTGCCTGCATGCATACACCATGCGCATGTATGGAGCATACATGCAGCACGTGGACGGTTTTCTCCGTATATTTTGCGGCGTATTAATTATCGCCACGTGTCGCCAAGTTCCTACATATTCATTTTTGTATTCGGCAATGTGTGTGTTTGTGCGGCCTCGCCTGGCACAGACAAACACCCCCCCCCACACCCCCCACCCCCTCCCTGTGCTCTTCGCTCAGCCCCGCAGGCCAGCTCGGTCACGCTAAATGGGGATGAATAGCGGAGCGTTGCCGCCACGCAACGGGAGACGAATGGCTACAGGGCTCTCGTCTCCGGTTACACACCGACAGCTACCTGGCACGCCACAAGAAATGCACACACTGAACACAAGCTGCCAAGAAAAGGAAATCATTCTCATTATCTGGGAAATATGTTGATCGCGTCTATTTTTTTTATTTTTTGGGAGGGGAGGGGGTGTTTTTAAATGGTGAGAAAATTTTATAAAAAATGGAAGAACCACCATGCTGTGACGATGAGAATGTATCTCGCAGGAATATCTTTCAGTTATACGCATTGTAAGTACCAAAATATTTGTGGTGTAAACAGATTCTAACCAGCATCAGACTAAAAATGTCAAGTTGCAAACCCCCAAATGTGCCATGCGCCATTTAGACAGAAACAAAGCGAAGCCTGCTAGCAAACTACTTGACAAAGCTCGTCCAAATAAATACTTCAATTACAGAAAGAGCATGTGCCGTCTAAGTTTTGGCACATCTCTGGTCAAGACATACTAACGTCATCACAAATTCATCACTTGCCGCGTATGCGCCCAAAGGTGGTCCAACCCAACAGATTTTCCTGAATCTACAAAAATTGCCTTGTCTGCTTTTGCATTTGAAGACTTCAAATCCACCTGCAAAGTTTCGTCAGGAATACAATTTTTATTATTCTAACCATGTGGCTTCATAGTAAAAGAGTGTGGGGACTAGACTGGCCTGCCTGCAGTCCAGACCTGTCCCCCATCGAAAATAAAATACGACAACGGAAACCTGGACTGTTGAACAGGTGAAGCTGTACGTCAAGCAAGAATGGTGACGAATTCCACCAACAAAGCGTCAACAAATAGTGTCCTCAGTTTACTGAACGTTGTTCAAAGAAAAGGTGATGTAACAAAGTCCCAACCCCGTTGGAATTGGGGCAGTATTTGGGAGTAGTGCAGTTGAAGACAAAACGAGTGAAGACAGAATTGTGTTTTTCTTCATTCATACGCAGTCAAACTATTCGAAACAAGCAGACAAACACAGATAAGAAAAACGGAGTCGGAGAGACTGAAAAGAGGGCCTGAAGCAACTGAATTGTGACAACAATCCCACGTGTTGTCTGGTTATGGTGGCAATGACGGAAGCTTTTTCTTAGGAAAGCAAATATCAAAGCTCGGCTAATTGTTGGAAAACATGAAGAAAATTCAGATTTACTGGCGCCTGACCGACACAGTCTTAAACTAGAGTTTGGGAAATAACAATGGAAGAACAAAGCAGTACGACATAGCGGCAAACAATGAAAGATGTTCGAAAACAAGGACAGTGACTTTATCATTCTTAACAGGTCAAAATGTGTTTTTTTGGATTCACTTATACACAGTCATCATTCATACAGCGGGTTCTCGGTTTACAAGAGTTCTGATCCTACGTTGGCGATTTAGGCCAAAATTGCTGGACTTTTGAGGTTTTCGTATCGGCGGTTGTTGTCACATGTATGAGATAAGAGTAAAGCGTGACGAAAATTCAGACTTTCTCTGAAGTGCTTCGTCATTAATGAAAAGGAGCTTAGTAATCGTAAACGGGGATCAGCGTCGTCATTGTCGGAAACCTGACGGAATTGTTTTCTCGCAGAGAAAAACCATCAACGCCAAGCTAATCTTTGCAAAACCTGCAGGAAATTCTGGTTGACCTCTCGTGATGTGTGTGGTGTGTCTGTGTTGGTCATCTGGAGTACACTTCACACTATTCGAGCAAAATAATAAATAAAATGTGACACATCCCCAGCTCCCCGTCATGTGGGATCTGACGTAAAAAAGTTCAATACATTCATCGTGGTCGTGGTTCGATCATACGCGTTCGAATGAAAGTAAACACACAGAGACACAAAGATAAGTCGGGACATTTCTGTATCCGAGACGCTCGCTCGTGTCACCGACGACGTCATAGCGTGTAAGAAAAATGAAACGCACGCCAAGCCGCACAAGTTATTCTGAGAGGCGGAAGGAAGGGAGCGTCGGAACGGCTGAGCAGAAGGAAGGAAAGAGAAGAAGAAGAACACATCCTGCGATGCGGAATACAGCGCGATAAGCGTTAATGTATCCCGACCACCACTACCACGTCCCTCCCCCGTCGTCACTCTTCCTCCACCTTCCCTCCTGTTAGGCTCTCTTTTCCTTTCTTCCTCCCTCCATCCCCCCCCCCTTCCTCCTCCTCCTCCGCCGCGGCGGCGGCGTTCTCTTTGAGGGATGAATAATAACTGCTGCTCTGAGATTTCCTTCCTCGTTTTTCAAAGCGCCGCGCGGAGATGGGGAAGGTCTGCGTGGCCCTGGTGTGCGCACACACACAAGGCGAACAGCACACACGCGCGCGCGCGCGCGCGCGCGCGCGCGCGCACACACACACACACACACACACACACACACACACACACACACACACACACACACGGCAAAGCACAGACGCACGTACGCGCTGTCTTGTTCTCTCTGCTCGCCTGGAGCAGGGAAATCAGATCTCCTCCAAAGAGCGGTGGGGTGGTGAGAGGATGAAAGGGGGGTTCAGGCCTTGTAGGGAGCCCATACAAAACTCCGCTGCTAGCACATGTGGGCTGAGGCACGCACGCACACACACGCACACAGACACACACAGAAAAAAGCCACATACATAACATCGAGGGACAACGTGGAGGGCGCCGGATGCGTCCCGCGGCAACAGGGTGAACTCAAGGTTATGCAGACACATCGGCAGTTCAAGCCCCCCCCCCACCGCCGCCGCCGCCGCCGCCAGGACCAATCATTCGGCTTGGAGGCGCCCCGCGGAAAGGAGCGTAACCTCAATCGCTCACAGGCAACTCGAGCGCCTGCCTCGTGCCTCGCCTTTTGCGGAAAAATAAAGGAGGGTGGAAGGAAAAAAAAAAGAAAAAAAATTCACCAAAATTGGGGAAGTGTTTTCTTTCTGAGCGCATGCTTTCAGCTGCCTACCTGCCAAAAATCCGAGCCCACCACAGTATGGTTTTGAACAATAAACCCTGTGCATTTTCCGTTGCGGGGATGTTGATAAGGTGAATGAATGTATGTGACGAGCCAGACATTAAAAGGGCGTAACCTGACACTGAACTCGACAAAGAAGAGGAACCATGGACGGATAACAACTACAATGGCACGTAGCAGACCTCCACCGAGGTGCAACAATCCCAAACCAGCCCGTCCGGAAACTTTGTTTCAACCTCAAGATGATTCGAATACGAGATTCGGGCAACACGCGGCAACGTGGTCTCGTGTCAAATGGATGGCGGGCCGCAAATGGCGCCCGGGCCGCAGTTTGGACACCGCTGTTCCATGCACTCGCACATGTCTAAAAACAACATTCTGATGAATATTGGATTTGTGGAATGTGAATTAAGCAGCAAAACCCAGCCGGCTTTTTTTTTTCTTCCATTTTGCCTCGTACTGCGACAAATGAAAACGACGTCGCAGTGCCTCAGGACTCAGTGTGTGAACGTCACGCGACCAAACCGAGAAAACAGGTGAGCCAAGACGGTTTCGACCCGAGCCCTTCGGCACTGTGATGTTATTTTCGGTCGACAGGCAAGATAATTAGGTGTGTGAAAACGTCAGCGTCTGGGCCAACGACAATTGCTTTCGACACAATGGGACGTGCGCTGTGAGTCTCTGGCGCTAAACTTCACGCTGCGGCTGCCGATGTTCCGCCTAAGTGACACCCTGCGTTACCACACCAGAAGCGGTCACATTCGCAGGTCGTCTTCAACCCCCGCCCCCGAAAAGACAGCGAGCCGGGAAAAGAGCGGGCTTCGATGATGTGTGAAAGGGGCTCTTGTTATTTTTATAACTTCCACAACATTTGACAATGCAAACCAAATATAAAAAGTGTACCCTGTCAAACTAAACCAAAGTGTGAAGCTTGGGTGGAAAAAGGGGCTTCTGTGAGATGCGGTGAGATAACACGCGACCGCTCGTCCGGGAGGAGCACTCACTCGTCAAGCGGCGACGTGCCACCGGAATCGGCGGCGAGGTTTCCGAGGAGAGGGCTTATTTATGCAAACAGGCGTACAGGCGCGCACAGTAGGAATCTAGACAAGCCTTGTAAACAAACACACACCCACACTAAAAAGCACACAGGGGAGGCGATGTGAGAAGCAGACTGTGAAAACTGGAGTCGGCGTGCCCGGGCAGCGCTCGCACGCAGGCGCACGCGCGCACACACACACACACACACACACACACACACACACACACACACACACGAGCAGGGAGAGAGAAAGACGAGAGAGAAAGGGAGAGCACGGGCGAGCAGAAAAAGTAGGAGCACTTTCCCATTGCAATTCGCAACAGCTGGTGTCGAATTAACACATTTACCAGTGTGCATTTGGAACAGATTAAAATTGCTTGTGTGGCGTGTGACTGTCTGCGCATTTTTTATGTGTGTGTGTGTGTGTGTGTGTGTGTGTGTGTGTGTGTGTGTGTGTGTGTGTGTGTGTG
>NW_017806074.1:1529620-1530052 GCF_001891065.2 Hippocampus comes
GACAATTGCTTCCGACACAAGGGGACGTGCGCTGTGAGTCTCTGGCGCTAAACTTCACGCTGCGGCTGCCGATGTTCCGCCTAAGTGACACCCTGCGTTACCACACCAGAAGCGGTCACATTCGCAGGTCGTCTTCACCCCCCGCCCCCGAAAAGACAGCGAGCCGGGAAAAGAGCGGGCTTCGATGATGTGTGAAAGGGGCTCTTGTTATTTTTATAACTTCCACAACATTTGACAATGCAAACCAAATATAAAAAGTGTACCCTGTCAAACTAAACCAAAGTGTGAAGCTTGGGTGGAAAAAGGGGCTTCTGTGAGATGCGGTGAGATAACACGCGACCGCTCGTCCGGGAGGAGCACTCACTCATCAAGCGGCGACGTGCCACCGGAATCGGCGGCGGGGGTTCCGGGGGGGGGGGTTTTTTTTGCAAA
>NW_017806074.1:1530115-1530289 GCF_001891065.2 Hippocampus comes
AAAAGCACCCAGGGGAGGCGATGGCAGAAGCAGGCTGTGAAAACTGGAGTCGGCGTGCCCGGGCAGCGCTCGCACGCAGGCGCACGCGCGCACACACACACACACACACACACACACACACACACACACACACACACACGCACAGGGAGAGAGAAAGACGAGAGAGAGAAGGAG
>NW_017806074.1:1530419-1531020 GCF_001891065.2 Hippocampus comes
TCTTTCTGCGCGTTTTTTATGTGTGTGTGTGTGTGTGTGTGTGTGTGTGTGTGTGTGTGTGTGTGTGTGTGTGTGTGTGTGTGTGTGTGGCTGCAGATGAGGAGGCCCAAAACAAGAGTGTGTTTGTGTGTGGGAGTGCCTGCGTATTAACAGCACGGATCAGGCCGGGAGAAATGGCAGCGAGAGGGGGAGAGAAGGAGCGCTCTAGCCGACAGCTTTAGCTGCTGCCCTGGGCCGTCTCTCTAAGCCCTGTTTAGGAGGCTTTGGAGCTCAGATAGAAATAATCCCCCACTCAGACACACACAAAAACACGCACACGCACACACATACGCACGCACACGCACACACACACACACGCGCGCGCGCACACGCCCACCCGCACGGGATAGAAAAGCCGCGCGTGTTGGCGAGCACGCACGCACACGCGCACTCACGTCAAGCCAGACAAACAAGTGCGCACACATGGCAACAAGCGGCGACAGCACATTTGCCTTGACACGAAACCAAGCGGCCGCCTACGCACGCCAGCGGGGAGGAACAAAAAAAAAAAAAAAAAAATCATTACTTTCAAACTATAGCAAGCAAAAAACATGGCCGAGTA
>NW_017806074.1:1531161-1539526 GCF_001891065.2 Hippocampus comes
CCCCGTGCGCTCTCGGGAGAAAGGCAGAGAGCGGAGCGTGTTTGCTCAAGACAGGCGGAGAGAGAACGAGAGGGAGGGAGGGAAGGAGGCAGAGCGGGAGAGGGGGGGGTGGGGGAAGCAGCTTTGTGTGATGGAGGAGAGGGAAAAAGAGGAGACGGAAAATCGCAAATTAGGGGAAGGAGCGGCGACAAAAGTCGCTTGGAACTGAAGGAGAGCGGAAGGGAAAGTGACATTTACGGAGGAAAGGAAGGGGGCGGGATCATCTCCGTCAGTTGACAGCCGGGGCATGACAGCGATTGGAGGAAAGCCTTTGAGAGACGTTGACCCTGTAATTGACCTGCGTCTCTGCCGACATCGCCGCGGCGACAAGCGGAGCCGCCGCAGCTAATCACTTAGTAACCCTGACCTGTCAATCACGCCAGCGGCTCTACGCGGAAGACATGGCTAACGTATAGGGGGGGGGGTGGGCAAAGAAGTAATAACAGGGCCAAGGTTATCATTTACTGGACCGCCCGCCCCCCCTCACGGCAACCCTCGCTTGACAAAGCCCCGACTTTAAAAAAGCCAATAAAATGCTCCGTGCGTGGTCGACACCCACAACACACACGCACACACACACACACACACACACACACACACACACACACACGCGCAACTATGCGCACACAATCTTGCTTGGCTGCTACACGGAGAGCGGAGCTTCTAAGAGCCGCTGATAAGCGAGAGCGAAAGAGGAGGCGGCGAAAAGATACGAGTGACGCCAATATGCAAATACAACAAGATTTGCGGTTGAAGGTCTGCACATGATTGTTTGTGAATACGCGTGTGCACGCGCGTGCCTTACCTGTTGATGAGTGGGAAGGTAGACACCAGCAGGTAAACAGATGGATACCATTTTAGTGGCTTGATCTCCTCAGCCAGGGAAACCTGCAGGAGAGAGAATCATGTTTAGCTGGAACTGCTTTTTTTTTTTTTTTTTGCAGCTCACTGCTCTGTGTCAAAGGTACCGACACGGAACGGGGGACTCAAGTCAACCGGCAAATTTGACGGCTTCAGAGGTAGTATCAAAAGAGCCGATGCTTGTGTCAAAGGCATTGGAGAAAAGTCAGGACTGAGATCCTCTTTCGTTTTTCATGCTTTGTCGCAGCTTTTCTTCTGCTTTTTGTGAAATGTACTGACGGGGAAAACGGGGAGTTGAAGTCGACCTGTAACGTTATGTGCTTCAAAGTTTCTCCTGGTTGCACATGCCCAGAACAGCTCACCGGGGAGGTGTCAGAGAAGCTTTTTAACCAGATTCCCGACCCACCTCCTTAGGCTCCGCTCGATGCAGAGGAACAGCGGCTCTACTCTGAGCCACTGTTCTATAACCGAGCTACGGACACCCTGCGGAGGAAACACATTTCACCCGCTTGCGTCTGTGATCTTGTTCTTTCACTCAGCACGCACGGGTCTAGGTGGGAGAGTAGCTCGACAGGTAAACCAAGAGCTTCGCCTTGCCGCTCAACTCCCTTTTCACGGAGACAAACCGTCGCGTGACTACAAATGCTGCATCAATTCGCATGTCAGTCATTCTTTCCCGTCGTCATGAAGATACGTGAACGCTTCTATTCGGGACAGCATTTAATTCCCCCAGTGCGTTCCCTTAAACTGGAACACAGCAGCCCAGTCCATCAATCCAGAGGCACTGCGGCTGATATTTATGAGATGTTGCAAAGGTATGTCGACCAAGTGAGCCCCATAACATCCGGAGCTTTTAAGAAATCTTGGCAGATCTCATCTATCACCAAGACCTCAGAGCTAGGCCTGCCTCCCCTCAGGCTCACCATTGGATGGCGTATCAGAGGAACTGAGGTGTATCAAGTGTTATACCCAACGACCCACAACGTCCCCGTGTTGGGGTCAGCAAGCCACGTTGTTACATGTCGATGGCACGCCTCTTCGTCAACCTGAGACGCCAGACGGAGGGCCAGAATTTCCTTGAAGTTTGAAAGTTGTTCTCTATGGCCTCATTGAACTCCTCCCACACCCAAGTTTTTTTTTTTTTCCCCTTAGCAACTGCCAAAGCTACATCCCGCTTGGCCTGCTTCTGGGATACCAGAGCCAAAAAGGCCTGATAAGGACTCCTTCAGTTGGACGGCTGTCACTGTTGTGTCAGCCAGCGGGCGTGTGTGTGCATTACCGCCGCGATAGGCACCTAGGGTGTTCTCATTCAAAGCGTACACACCCTGATGCTTACTGGTGTGACGCTATTTCCTTTTTACTGACATTGAATGGCCTTGAATTTGGCTGCGTCAATGGTATTTAAAAAAAAAAAAAAAACGGGACAGCAGCTGTTGGAAGGGAACAGTGGAAAGCCGTGACTGGGAAGTGGAGACGCTCACTTCTCAAGCGCCTTTGTGTGGAGAGCTTTTTTTTTTTTTTTAAATTCCTGTGTTGCTATGCTGTTCGAAAGGTACCAACACGGAATAGGTGTGTTGGAGTGTGTGAAAGGCGGTGGTGGAAATGTGGGACTGAAGTTCACCATCCGAACCTTCGCATTTGCTGATATACCCGTTCGGAGTGGAAGGTACGGACACAGAGATTGAAGTCGACCCGCAAATTTGCCATCCTCTGAGGTCATTTGAGAGGTCTAACGGAGGTGGGATGACGGAAAGCCTCGATTGGGGTTTGAAGTTTAATCGCCGTGAGGCTCAATTCTTCGACCTCTTTGAATCAGAAAAAGGTCGGGGGTTTTTTTCCGTGATTGTGTTCCGTGTGAGAGGTAACAACCTTGAGAGCTGGCCCACTGTTCCATGGCCGGAACAAAAACCACACCGCTCCTCCTGAATCTGGGGCTCAACTTCCCGACGGACCCTCTTTTCCAGCACTAGGCTGAGGCGTGTGATTCCTCCATAATTGGAACACACCCTCCGCTCCCCCTTCTTGAAAAGAACAGAACAGTCCCATAACATCCAGAGCCTTTCGCAACTCCGTGAGGATATCTCATCCACCCGTGGGGCTTTGCCGACAAGGAGATTTTTGACCACCTCCGTTACTTCAACCCCAGAGTCTCCGGGCACTGTTTGCTCAATGGAAAGCGTGGCGGTGGGATTGAAGAGGTCGTCAAAGTATTCTCCCCACCCACTCATAACGTCATGAGTCAAGGTCAGCAGCACCCCATCTCCACGATACAGTGTTAATGGTGCACTGCTTCCCCCTCTTGAGACGCCGGATAGCGGACCAGAATTTCCTCAAAGCCATCCGAAAGTTGTTGTCCATGGTCTCTCCAAACTCCTCCCACACCCGGGTTTAGCTTCAGCAATTGCTGAAGCTGCGTTCAAAAGGCCTGATCGGACTCTTTCTTCAGCTTGACGGAGTCCCTTACCACCGGCGGGTTCGGGCATTGCCGCCACACAGGCACCAACAACCTTGTGGCCACAGCTCCGATCGTCCACCTCAACAATGGAGGAACAAAATATGGTCCACTCCTACTTGATGTCCCCTGCCTCACTCGGGACGTGGGCAAAGTTTTTCCAGAGGTGGGAGTTAAAATTCTTTCCGACATGTGATTCTGCCAGGAGTTCCCATCAAACCCTCACAATACTTCCCCTTCCATCGGAGCCGACGCACCACGTGGTGATCAGTTTACAGCTCCGCCCCTCTCTTCATGCGGCCGCAAATCCAACGACACGACTACAAAGTCGATCATTGAACTGCGGCCTGGGGTGTTTGAACACGGCGTTCGTCACGGACCATCTGTGACGAGTACAGAAGTCCAATAATAGAACAGCACTCGGGTTCAGACCGTGCGGGGCCCTTCCAGGTCTCACTGTCATTGCCCACGTGAGCAGTGAAGTCCCCCAGTCGAACGACGGAGTCCCCAGGGGGAGCGCTCGGCAGCACACCCTCCAAGAACTCCAAGAAGGATGCGGGCACTCTGAAAGGCTGTTTGGTGCACAAACACAAACAACATTCAGGAGCCGTCTCCCCACTCAAAGGCGGAGGGAGGCTACATTCTCGTTTTCCAAGGCGAACCCTAATGTCCAGGCACCAAGCCGACAAGGTCATGCATGTCCTGCTTTGGGTGGGCGCTGCTTGTGAGGCACAAGATGAGAAAACGTTCTTGGCGCTTCTGTTACATCCCTGACATGGCAGTTTTGTTGACTCTCGGTGAAAGGGGAGACTGACCAACGGAGGCGGAGAAGGAAAGCCATTGTTTGGTATTTTCCAAACACAAACACACAAAGGCACACAGGCGTCGGCGGCGGCGCGTTCAACGGGCGCAGCGGGGCGCTGAGGCAAACAACAAAGGCCAATTAAAATCTAATAAAATATTAACGTGCTGATAATATGCAATATCCACACAGTTATGGGGAGAAGCGGCGCGTCCAATTAAAGCCAATTGGAAAGGGATGAATTCAATATCTGGTGGACAAGCGGGCAGGCGGGCTGGGAAAGGCGGGCAAGGGGGGTGGGGGAGGTGCGACGGCAGCGGAATCAAGGAGGCGAGTGCAGCGCCTGGCGGTGGAGGGCTTTTACAAGCTGTTATCTAATTCCCGGGAGAGGAGGACTCGTGCGTCCGGAAAGAGGCTGAGAAGCGAGGCCCCCGGATCGATTTTCTGCGCTCTGCTCGTCAAAACCTCAACCGCCCCGCCGCCGCCGCCGCCGCCGCCGCCGCACCCCTCCCCTCCCTCCACCTCTTCCCCGCAGGCTGAGGCGCAGCAGTCAAGCCGGAGCAAAGCCTCCCTCCCTCCCTTCCTTCCTTCTTCTTCCTCTTTCTCCTCGCAAACACGCACCAGTGGCAGGAGGCAGGCCCACGAGCTCTGGCCTCTACCCCTGCATGCTGGAAATTAATTAGTCACAAGAAAGACCCTGGGGGGCCTTGCGAGCGCCGACGCAGGCCTTCCAAACAATCAAATGAAAATCACAAGATCCCCACAGTGGCGTTTTATCTCTGCTTGGCGGCAAGTATTTAAAGCCAAGTTTCCACAGAGCAACGTACACGTGTTTTCGGCAGCGACTGCAAGACCCCCAGTGGGGGCCAACGCGAAGCTTAGGCCTATTAGCGTCGAGATTTGACATCATCGCCAGGCGTGCGCGCACGCGCCCGTGCGCACGCTTCGGCAGGAATGTCTCATCGTCCGACTGAAAGGGCAAACCACGAGGCTGACGGATTCAACGTGATAGGGGACATTGCGGGAATGTCAGCACCAGTGAGCCTCCGCAGGACGGGGGGGGGGGGGGTTCGAGAAACGGCTCTTAAAAAGACAGCGGCAGCCAGAAGGGTGATATAAAATTTTAGGTGCGATGTAGTTACAAGCATTTGAGGAATTCCGGTGCGCTTACAGACAGGATGTGGAACAGCGCAATGGAGGTGGAGGAGGGGTAAGAGGCAGGCGAAGGGAGCGCGGCTAAGGAGCCTCGTGTTTTTAATCAAAGTCCCTCCGTAGCGTGGACCCCCTCACGTCTGAAGAAGCGGAGGGGAACGAAAGAGCAATTATGCGAGGCAGGCGCAGCGGTCCCGGCATTAATGACACATGCTAGACTGCAGACGGGAAGCACGGGCGGCCCATCTGTTTTGCCAGCTTCCCGTATGAGGGACGCGACGTCGGGCTAGGTCAGATATTTCGGAAAACATTTAGAAATAAAAAATCCACACTTGAATGCGGACTTTTGGATGCTTTTGGAACGTTAAAAAGCAGCCCACTGAAATGCATTTGCAGTTTGTTATCCAAACAATAGGTGGCGCTTTAGACTTCACTATGATGACAGCAAATCGGAACGCCGAAGAAGAGTTTGACCGCTCATTTTCTGGGTTAAATTGATGAACATTTCAATTTTTTTTGTTAAAAAAAAAATAATAAAATCTATTATTTCTGTGGAAGTTGATGCAAATTAACATTGGGGGGTGAAACAGTTTTAAAGCTTGCAATCAAGATAAATAAATTGCAGAAGGGGAAAATAAAACAGAAAGCAAAACGTGTTTTTAATAATGCCATTGTCATTTTATTTTTCTGTAAGCGTAGAGGGTCAAATCTGTTTAAAATCGGAAATATGACTTTTGTGAAAAACATGGCCACCGATTAATAGCTGTTTTTTCCCCCTCCTGATTAGTAATTGTAATAATTTGCCTTTGTTCTAATTTAGTTCAAAATAAATTCCACCTCCTTGCAATCTGGCAGAAACTTTTGCAGATGCTCCCATTTCTTCTCTCAGACTGTTTTCGCAGCTGCGCGCGCCAAGGTCGAGTTTCAATGTCAAACATGTCCGACAACAGGGACAAAAGGGACTCTGGCGGGAAAACAACAACAACGGCGAGAAAATGGAAATTGGCCAAGCGCAAGCGCGGAAACAATAAAACGACACAGCTGAGCGAGCACTAATGCTGATTATATACTAGCTGCAGGGCTGATGCCCATAAAAGATGTGTGTTGTCAAAAGCACTCATCCTGTGCAAGTGGCCCGCAGAGACAAAGCGGGTCTGATTTTTAAACGGACCTGTTCAGACCAGACGTGAACGCGCCTCACCAAGGAGCTCTTCAGAAATCATGGTTGCGATGAGATATTGACATCGACCTTCGGCTCTTTGTAATGCTAAAAATCTAACACATTGACCTAAGGCAGGATAATTAATCAATTCCATACAATAACTGTAGTTTGTTTGTCAGGAAGATTTTTTTTTTTTTTTTTTTTTTGCGGCTTCCAAAGATCAAAGCGTGTCTTCACTGACCGGCACTGCTTACACTAACAATAGGACAGCAAACAGAGGAAGAAAGGGGCTTGTTTCCAAAACAAAGTCAACGATGGAAATTTAGCAGTTTGGTCGCTACAATTGCCAATTTTCCTGACTGCTGCCGTGACTATTTAAAAAATAAATAAATACATAAATAAAAAAGCAACGAGCAAGTTTAATTCCTGCTCGGACACAGACAACAACATGCTAGTTCACACTGTGGTCAATTTCACATGAGGGAACTTCGGGAAATTCGATATTTCAATGGCCTCCTACTCAGCTTCGGAAAACAGATGAGCCGTGATCGGTTGTTAGCTGAGCCTCGAGCAAGTGCGATGTCATTTTCAGTTGACCGAAAGTGGCACAATGGCCGCAGCCTGAGCTGGCTAAACGCTGCTTACTGCTTAACTCATATTGCACAAAAATATTAATCAGAATGCTGTGTTTAGACGAGCGGAGGCGCACGGAATATATTACTGTCAAGAAAACGTTTGGGTTGACTTCCCCTTTCAAGCACGCGCAGAGTCACTTATGCTGTAAGCTTGCCATGCAAGCAACATGGTGTGTTCGGGGGACTTTCAAAACGCTGGAATCTTGTAAACGCAGCGCGCCGTTCTGGATACTCATCATTTTTCTTCTATTATTGTGATTCAAAGATCGAAGGAAGACAAAACTGAAGGTAGAGCAACCTTGGCAAAATAGTTGCAGCTTGGAAGCACATACCTCAGGTCAAAAGTCAATAAATATCTGCCTCTCAACATATGACAAAACGACATCTCCTACTACTGGTCTGACTTCCGAAGAAGTTGTGATCAGGTATCAGAGATTTGGTCAGCTATATGTGGAACGTTTGAAGGGGGAAAAAAAAAAGAATTAAGTTTCAACCTATTCATACTGGGTTGAATTTCCAGCGATCTGAAATGTAGTTTCCGTGTGGCCGAAAGGCCACACGGAACAGAAAACCTCACAAAAACGTCTCAAAAATACCAGCTTGAACGGTTTTCCTTTCTTTAAAAGAACGCATTTGACGGGCCGATGAACACAGCGTACAGGCGCGGTGACGTGGTTACATTTGCGTTGGCGCTCCAGGCAAAGTCGGCGCTGCTCACGGAGCAAACTCTTGGGGATGATAACGAGCACAACAAACACGAGCAAGGACGTTTGTTTGCTCAGCCAGCTTTTCCACAACCCGACGGAACTGCGCTGTCGCGCGCGCGCGTGTGTGTGTGTGTGTGTGTGTGTGTGAGACCTAGACAGAACTGTGCTGTTATGTGTGTGTGTGTGTGTGACTTAAATACTCAAGGCTGGATACCCCGTCGCTGACCTGTTCTGCGGCATGTGTGTGCGTGCGTGCGTGTGCGTGTGTGTGTGTGTGTGTGTGTGTGTGTAAGTTCCTGTGCGTTCAAGCGCGACCTCCAACAAATCAGTCAAGACACACACAGATGTGTCGCGGCCGCGTGACTGACGGCCCAGATAACTGCCGACACTTGTTATGTACGTCATCGCTCTCCCGACACACACACACACACACACACACACACAGTGTGTGTGTGTGTGTGTGTGTGTAAGTTCCTGTGCGTTCAAGCGCGACCTCCAACAAATCAGTCAAGACACACACAGATGTGTCGCGGCCGCGTGACTGACGGCCCAGAT
>NW_017806074.1:1552693-1568627 GCF_001891065.2 Hippocampus comes
ACACACACACACACACACACACACACACACACACACACACACACAGAGGGAAGGCGGAGGGGGGGGGGGGGGGGGCAGCCAGGCTGACTCAGAGTAACAGAAAGACGGAGGAAGACGTGTTGACGTGAACGGAAATCACCAGAGACAGAGGTGCGGCCAGCCGGAATCGCTTTCTGTCGTTTACACTTGCTGGTCGACACACACACACACACACACACACACACACACACACACACACACAGAGGGAAGGCGGAGGTGGGTGGGGGGGGGGCAGCCAGGCTGACTCAGAGTAACAGAAAGACGGAGGAAGACGTGTTGACGTGAACGGAAATCACCAGAGACAGAGGTGCGGCCAGCCGGAATCGCTTTCTGTCGTTTACACTTGCTGGTCGACACACACACACAGACACACACACGCACAACGCGCACACAGGAGAGGCCTGCCGCCTTGGCAAGCGCAATCGGCGAGGCTGTTGTTGTTGTTTTAAAGCGTCGCAGCGCGTGCATAAATTCTCATCAATATTCATGCGCATGAACCTGGCGCGCTGGTTTATTCATGCCGGGTTTGCGCGTACAAGAGTGACAGAGGCGGAGGGAGAGAGCGAGGAGGGGCGAGGAAAAAAAAGAGAAAGCAATGGATGGGGGAGGTTAGGTTGTGTGTGTGCGTGAGTGTGTGTGTGTGTGTTTGGTGAAGGGGGGTGGGGGGGGGGCTTAAGAGACAAAAACCACCACCGACTTATTTGCACTCTGCCCAGGCGTGTGTGTTGTTGACACACATTCTCACACACACACACACACACACACACACACACACACACACACACACACACACACACACACCCTGCCCCCACCCCGCAATTCAGCCGGGTTACGCCAGTTCAGCATGCAGTAATTACAACTGCCACTTCGGGGCAGCATTTACATAACCTTAACCCTAACCTGCCCTCCACACACCTTTACCCTGCAGGCAGGCCGAGAGGGTGCAGCCATTCAAGAGAAAGGAGGGAGGAGGCTGAGTGAGCAAATGCGACAGGCATTTGTGGTGCGCTAACCATGCGAGGCCACGTTGGCGCTTTTGATAATGGGGCCTGACTAGGTTGAGAGGCTCGAAGAGAGCTGACGACAATGAGCAAACTCGGAAGACTCCCACGTCCAACACATTCCAATGGAGGATGACTTGGTTTGATTTTCTTCCCCGAAGGAAGTCATGGAAATGCATTGGAACCTTAACAAAAGACAAACATTGCAGTTCGCAAACAGTCTTGGGCATCAGTTCTGGCTCAAAGTGGAAATGTTGTTTGCTCATAGTTGACATGCAGATATGTCAAGTGACGCCTGGTAAAACTTGCTTAATTTGTTCCTTGATCACGCGCTTTCCCAACTGAAATAAAATGCCATTTTTCCGTTCTAGACTCCACCCCAAAATGTTATCGCACTTTCTCCCTCACTGCGCTGCTCATTGTGGGATGCACACCCTGGCCAACTGGGGGCAGTATAGGACGAGCAAACTGTACTGGAGTCTCAGCTCCTCTCTCGGGTTCTAAGTATGGAAGTAATCGTCGTTCCTCCTGGAGGATAAAGAATATCTGCCTGCGGGCATTGTGATACGGCCTGTCTATGTGTGTTGCTGCACCATTTGTGTTCAGATCGCCAACGCTTGAAGGGTAACAACATCGCCACATGGTAATTATTAGCATACAGAGTTTCCAATTTAAGTCTGCATTCAGGTAGATGAGGCTACGTCGTCGTTTTCAATGCACAATGTGTAATTCTCTTTGTTTTGACAGTAACCTTCAGCTGAGTGTGGCAAATTGATGCTTGTTATGAAGCGAGTCGAGTCACCTGCCACCGTACGGCAGTCCTCTCAATTTTACGTTCAAAGTCAAGGCATGAAAAAAAACATAAATAAAATGGTCGATGAATGGCTTGTATCTCAAAACCCTTCAGTCAGGCCGATGTATCTTTTAGTTTTTTAGCTCTAAATTAGCCCTTAGTGTGTCTCCCAAGAAAGTGAAGAGTGCAAGTGACTGTGCCGTCAGGCAACCCTGGCAAAGTGTCACGGTTCCAGCGGCGTCGGGCGAGCTCTGGGCTGGACGCGTGCCGCCAGGTACTGCTTTTACTGAATTGTTTCTTTTGAAGCGCTGTAAATGCTCCGCTTTGAGCCAGATTTGGTGGATATAACAACGTCGCCAACTACAAGTCACGTGGGACAGAACAAGAGCCTGCAATCCTTTCGACAGACGCACTGACATCATCGCAGTCATAGAGACGGTTTTGGCTTACTTCGAGGACGTGGAACTTATTTTAATTGCGTTAAAAGGGTGAGGCGAGAGTTGCTCTTCACAAATATTAATGTGTTCCTCTGGAGTCCAACATTGCATTTTATGAAATAAAAACAGCGATTCTCGGTCATTCGTGCCATGTTTCTCAATCATCTTTCTTCGAAGACTCCTCCAAAATGATTGATTAAGAGCTCCACAATTGATCCGATTTTTCTCTTAACACAACGCTGGCATGCGGGATGCTGCCACAACTTCCTTACAAAAACACAACATCCGCAATCATAATTGCAGGGCGAAAAAAAGAGAGCCATTGTAAAACTACCACTGAAGGGGGATATTAGCAGGTTGACCCACCCCTCTATTCTATGCGGGTGTCGTTTATACAGAATGGCAACTTAGAGCTGTCAAAATCGACAGCCCTCATGGCAAAACATACCAAAGGTAGAAAAATTCTGGTTTTTACAGGTAATGAGGAAGGGGCTCTGATATGTCAGACAGTCAACTGCGCTCCCCCGTTACGTGTTGGTGCAGTTTATGCAGATGAGCCAAACACAAATGAAGGAAATGGCGATTTGGAGAGGCAGTAGGAAATGCGGTTTGGCTCCGGCTCTGATACTAACGCAGAACCTGAGAATGTTGGTCTCACTTTTTCCACTATTCCGTGTCAGAGCAATCTATAACGGCAGGGGAAATTGACAAATGCTGGCTTTTAGAGGCGCCACAAAAGGCTGTCCAGAATGAATCCTTTACATGTAACTCGCCATGCTCCCCAGCCCCCTTGCTATTTCAGTCGGTTCAAAGAGACGCCGCTGACAATCTCTGCCTACTACCTGCGATGCTGGAAAATTGCCAAGCTGATGTCGTCCACCGATCCCGTTTCGGTTTTGATCATACAAAAAAAAAAAAAAAAAAAAAAAAAAAAGCCACACAAAAGTGAAAAAGGAGCTTCTGTTACGGATATCATCTCCAAAGGGGAAAACTGCCGGTGTGAGTTTGGGAGACACAAAAGCGAGCAAACTTTGACATCTCAGATGGAAAAACAACATTTGGGGCCAACTTCATCTACCCTTTATGTGTCGTTGCACAAATTAGAAAGGAAATTAGGAAAATGTTTCACAGGAATTGTGAAATGCGGTTCCGTCGCCGCTCTTACACTACCCATAGAAGCTGGAAAATTGCAGGGTTGACTTCGTCCTCACACATTCCGCGTCCAATTGCACACAATAGCGGCACGGCACAGGACAACATCAAAGAATGCATCCTTTACATGTTGCTTGCCATGCTCCCCTGCACCCTTTTGCTAAGGTCAAAGTGAGGGCCCCGACAACCTCCGATTTAAACGCACGTTTATGTCCACATCCGCATTCATATACATGCAAAAGCACTCGCGCAGTAGGCGAGTCAAGAGGTCAAATAACTGCCTGCTGCTTTTTGAAACCAGCTCAGCGTGACTGCAGGAACTAATCCCGCGTGCGCTCTGATCCTCACGTTCACTGTGTGTGTGGTGGGGCTGGGGGTGAGGGTGGACTCCCGCTCCGGGTTGAACGTTCCCAGCCACGACTGCATCTGTGCAGGGAAGACACAAAATGGAGGAGAGGTTTCATTTGGACCGTCCCCCCGCAAAGAAAAAAAAAAACGAGTGCGCTTCCGTTACGGCTCTACCTCTGACGGTAGAAGATTCATGGTTCAACTTCATCCGCCTTGCCCCTCCCTCCGCCCGTGCCCCATTACGTACTGGTGACTTTTATACAGAACACCGACATGAGAAGAAGAAGAAGAAAAAAAAAAGAAATCACGGCTTCACAGGCGGTGTTAAAAGGGCTTCCGTTATGGCTCAGATACTAGTTGACAAGGCGAAAAGATTTCACCCAAAATAGAGGAGAGGTTTCATTTTGCCATTCTAAAAACCTCTCGCACCCCAATTCCATGTTGGTGCCATTTATGCAAAACAGCAACAAAACTGTTGTGAAAGGGGCAAACATAACAGCTCTTTTTGGACATCCTGTGCCGTTTACACAGAAATGCGACGGTAAAAACGGCAGCGCGTAAGGGGCATCTGTTGCAATTAAAAAAGGAAAATTGCTGGGTTGACATAATTGTGTTTCGGAAGGGTTTACACAGAACAGCGACACAAAACAGGGAAAAAGATCTGCTTTTGTGACAACCTTCGATGGCAGATTTCTGGGTGGACTTCGCCGCCCCATGCCTGTTGTTTTAACAGTACACAAGCAGACAAAAGGCCGAGAAAACACCTACTTTTACATGTGAAAGGGGCACCCTAAAAAATTCCCTAAAATTGCATGGCTGGCATTGTCCCCCCTCCATTTTGTGTTGGTGCCGTTCAATCCACAACGCCGACTTGGGAAAAATGTAGAAAATGATGCCTTTTACTGGTAGCGTGACGATTGCATCCATGCAGTCAGGACACATCAAGGATGACAGATTTGATTTGTAAATTCCAAAACCCAAAACAATTGATGTTAGTGGTGTCATCAGAAAAACGCTACTTTTACGGTACCGTTGCCGTTTGCACAGAACAGCAACATGAAGACAAAAGGTAAAATGGCTGTTTGAATGGGGCTACCATTACAATTCTGATATTACCGACAAAGACAGATCATTTCTGGGTCAACTTTGTCCATTGACTAAAAGTCATCAAAAGAAATGCCTTGCATGCACAAGCTATATGAAAGGTGCTTCAGAAATCTCCCAAAAATTGCAGCATTGACTTTGTCCCTCTTTTAATGCAGAACAGCAACGTTGAAGAAAAGGCGTTAAATGGTGGCTTTTACCAGCATCTCTACAAAAAGGACACAAATTAGCGGTTCGGTTTGGACACGGTAAAGGGGCGACTGTTCGGCCCAGGACCAGCCCGTTTGTACGCCGGCCGGTGGGGGAAAATTCAAATATTTTCCCGAGATTCCCGATGGCCTGGGAGCAACATCAAAAACAGTCAACGGGCAGTGTGAGAAGGCTTCACAATAAGAGTTTTGATTTGGACATTCTAAATACAGATTCCATGTTGGTGCTGTTTCGACAGAATAGAACTCAGGAAATAAGACAGCGGAAGGCCATTGCTTTGACAGTTGGTATGAAAGCGGGCATCTATAATGGCTCTGATATTAAGGCAGAACATTTCCCAGTCACCTTTACTGAAAATATTCCCTGCCGGCGTCATCGGAAAGAAGGCGGAAAATGATGGCAGTGTGAAAACTGCATCTGAGCAGGAAGGACACAAAATGGAGGAAAGGTTTGCTTTGGACATTACAAAAAGACTTTGCCCTGCAATTACGTGTCTGCGCCGTACAGTGATATGTGTCAGAGGTTTCTATTCCAATGAAGAGTGACAATTCTCAGGTTGACTTTGCGTTGTGCCGTTTCTATCGACCAGCAAGACAACCGGGCCTAAAATTTGGCATCGATGCAAAATCCTTTACGAATAGGACGCATGGAAGCACTTCCCACTCCACCAGTATCCAGACATGAAGCGGGAAATGATCAGCATCCGTAGTCATGACGTGACACCAGGAAAAAGGGAATCTTTGAAGCCGTATTAAAGAGAGCGAGAGGGGGGAAAAAATTGTAGCGAACACGGCAGACGGCTTCCTCCGGAGAGAATGTGGGAATACTTTTCCTTTTGTCTCATCTCTGGGGGAATGCAGGGAAATGTCAACACACGCACGTGCACGCCCAGACACATGAGTGGGATTTGGAATGGTAGGATGGAGGCGGTGGTAGGGGGAAGAAGTCAGAAGTTTTATGTAACGTAAATCTTTGAGGGGCGGAGGGTGGGGGTGGGGGGGCAGTGTGACACACATGCACAAAAAGAAAGCAGGAACGACGCGCACGGCTCCTTCGTCAGCTATTTATTAACTTCATGTTGCCATGGTTTCCGGGCGCCCTGACCGTCACTGAAAACGCGAGTGTGACCACGGCGTGTTTGCGCAGCGGCCCCCCTCCGCCGTCCGTCCGCGCCGAGCGCCGCTATCCATCAGAATCAACAAACGCCGCCGCCAAGTCTCCAACGCGCCTGCCTGACCTTTGCCGCAATTTCTCTTAAGCCACGCCACGGCGAGGCGAGCACATCAGCAGATTAAGTGTCGAGATGTGATGGAGGGAAGGAACGGGCACGGACAAATCACATCCGTAAACACTTCAACCGCGCTATAGGACCACCCTGTCGGGCCTGATAATGGTTCCCTTGTTGATTCCACTCCCCGCCCCCCCACATTTTTTTTTTTTTTTTGCAGCTTTAAAATTGCAAGGCAAACTAAGGTGCCAATGTGACAAGATATATCTATTTTTAAGTTTCACATAGCAGCATCCCTGTTCACAAGAACCTGTAAAAAGATATGAACATTTAGCAGTACTGTAAATATATGCCTGGCCAGTAGTTGCCACATTAAGTTCACAGCATTAACACAACTTAAGTACACAATATTAGCTCACTACGGTCAGTACAGTAACAGTGTGCTACTGAAGCTGATATAATTATGTAAAGAACCTAGGGTTACCTTTTCTTTTCATAAAGGCACTTTATGAATAAAAGGTGATTGATTGAAGTCCAAAACATTAGTACACAATGTTAAAACGGCAGTGCAGTGTCAGTACACCGCGTTAATACATGGCATTAGCACAAGATGCTAGTACAAGATGTTAGTTCACCACCTGGGTTCCTGATGTCAGTTCACATCAGTTCAAGACGTTAGATCATGACACGAGAGCATGATATCAGCTCATGTTAGCTCACGACGTTGGTTTACTATCTTAGTTTACGCCATTAGTACATCACGTTAGTTCACAGCGGTGGTTCACAGCATCAGTTCACGATGTCAGTTCACGACGTTGGCCTCACAACGTTAGTTCATTCTGTTAGGTCACGCGGTTCGGCCATACCTTTAGCTTACGTTTGGTCATGACTTTAAGTCATGAGATGAGCTCACGACGTTAGTTCATGTTAGCTAATGACGCGAGCTCACGACGCTAGCTCACGACACAAGCTCACAACGCTAGCTCAGCACGCTAGCTCACGATGCTGGCTCACGACATTAGCTCATGTTAGCTAACGATGTGAGCACGTTAGTGCAGCTCCTCCCGTGTTAGCGCAAAGTTTGTACGTGGTGTTACACAGTTTGTATGTGATGTTAGTTCTTGTTCGATCACCATGTCGATTCACAACATAAGCTCACGTTAGTTCACAACCTTTGTTGGCGCGAGATGTTAGAGCACATTAATTCATGAAAATAGTTGACAGTATTTGTTCACGACTACAAAACGTCTGGAAGTGTTATAACATGCATGACAGGCCTTACAAAACCAAGAAACACTTCTCACATGCACACTAATTGCTTTTCCTCTTGTGCAGTATCATAAATGTGAAAAGTGCTTCAGAAGAGAACGTTGAAAAACGCAATCACTATTTTCAAATGTCGTATTTCGGCCCAAAACAGTGTTGGCATGTACACCAACAACAAAATCAAATTTTAATCCGTTAAAAAACAAACAAAGGAATCAGCGCCAAAGATTAATTTGCTCCTTGTTGAAACAAGAAAATAAGTTGTGCCATCTTGAAAACTGTCGAACGAATTAAAAAATAAAAACCAGCAAAACACATTGCCATTTTTTTTTTTGCCATGTTGGCTTTATTTTGGTTGTAAAAAGAGAGAGAAAAATAGGAAAGGAAGAGCTGAGGGACTAGAGTCGGGCCACTCTTAATAGTGATGGAGGCTCAGCCACCGTAACGGCCTGATAAAAAGTTAATTTCAAATGTAACCGGACAAACTCTTTCACGCTGTGTTAGTCAGAAATTTCTCCAACACAAACTGAGCCGAGAAGTGGGCAGAAAATAAAAATAAGACGCGACAATGCTTTTTTTTATGTGTGTGTTTCAGTGAGTTGTGAGTGTTCAAGTTGGACAGACTCTGTGGAGACACGCTGTTCCAGTTAGGCTACGGCTATAGTGTTCATTCAGTCTCTATTTCCGACTGTCAAAGTAAGAGACGTTTCAGCTGTCTGTGGATTCAGAATGCTGAAGCTAAAAACAACAAGCAACATACTTCCCTTGTCACACGTTGCCAATTAATCATGAATCCGATCATCGTTTAACTAATCAGAATCTGCTAACGTCTCCTTGCTTCTTACTGTAGAGTCGGGCATGCCCTTGTACACTATATATGGCTTCACAACAATAGCTTGCCATAATATTTTACAAGGCGCAATGCTAGGACATGTCGTTTCGACAACGTTAAGACGTTCAGTTCACGGAACACAATGCAAGTTTCATGAAGTTAGCACACGACGTTAGCTCACGTTAGTTAACGACGGTAGCTTGCAACATCAGCTCACAATGTTGGTTTTATAACGCTCGCTCACTATGCTAGTGCATGACAGTAGACGATATTAGCACACCACCAGACTGGGCGTTGAAAGCTCGCCAATGCTTGTCACGACATCCGTTCACAACGTTAACATCGGTGCGCAGAATTACGCACTTCATCTTGGATCAAGGCGTTGGTTCACAGTGTTGGTCCAAGCTGTTGGTTCTCAATGTTAACAAATATCATTAGCACAGTGTGTGCTTAATTTACATGAGACGGGATATACCCACCGGATCTCTGAACGGGAGACATCGAATAGAAAATGCTTGTTTCAATGGATGTGTAACTCAGGCGAGTGGTTGCGCAAAGTGGAGGTCAAACGAGATAAATTAACACCCAAAAAACAAATCTCAAAGGCTTTTAGTCTGGACGTGGCCGAGGAACACACACGGAGGAATCATAAATTACATTCAATTTAGTTCTCAAGCTGCACACAGCCCTTCAGTGTTGATTTCTTTAAAGCCACGGTGTCGACACAGGCTTGGAAGACTAATGAGCAACGCGGTAATTATCTCCCGCAATCTCGCTCCCTTCGCGATGTGAAAACATCTCCGTCCAGCCTGCGCCGTCGCCGCCTCTCCTCCCCCTCTCCTCCCGCCAACGCCCCCCCACCCCGCTCACTCCTTGTCTCTTCGTCGAGCGAGGCGCCACCTACCTTCCCCGCTTTCAAAGCTTTTTGAGATTCTTTCAAGTGAGACAGCCTGCAGCGGAGGGGGAGATAAAGGCGCAGCTCTTCATAAATGTGATAGAGGATGCAAAACGGCAGAGTGAAGGGCGAGACAGGTGGAGCGAGACGGAAAAGGCGCGGGGGGGAAATGACGGGGTAGAGAGACGAGAGTGCAAGACAGGTGAATCGTGCAATTCTTTTTTTTTTTTTTTAATGTGCCGTGTGGCGATAGTGAGATATTCTTTTTCACGCGCTGGTGACAAAGATCACTCAGTGAACTTAGTGAGTCCACGACATTAGATGATATGTTAGCTGACAAGGTCAGCTCACAGCGTTAGCTCACAACGTTAGCGCATGACGTTAACCCAGGACTCTACTTCAATTTAAATACACAATAGTGATATGGGACATTACGGTACCAAATGTACTCAGTGTCTGTCTTCAAAAACACAACTTGATTACACACCTAACAACGCAAGAGAATTGAAATCAATACAGGTTTAAAAAAAAAAAAAAGTGTTTAATGGGCGAGAAACCAATTTGATTCACACTCACATTGAGTGCTCACTGAGCGCTCAACACGAAAGACGGCTTTTTGTTGTAGCGTGAACCTCGCTTTCAATTCTCAATCAAAGAAATCCAAAACATTCGAAACCCAAGTGCGCCACTGGGCTTTGTGCGCTGTGCTGTCATATCGCGGGAATGTCAGCTATGCGGACCTTGTGGAATGCCGCCTCCAGGCTTTTCGACTGCACCCTCAAAATGGAAAAGAACACAGCCTCTGTGTGAGCCAGAGGGGGGATCGATCCAATCAAACAGCCTGCTTCCGAACAATACTATTTATCGAATAAAGACAATAGGCAAAACGTCACGTTCGAGGGGCGCACGGGGTGAACAATAGGCTGGAATAAAAGGGAGTTGGATTGTTGTTGTTTGACTGTCTACTCTGCATCAAGGAATGAAGACAATCTAAAGGAATCGGAAAGCGCGCATTCATGCTGCTCATCGTCTCGAGCTGTAGCCGTCAAGTCTCACGTGTGTTTTACACTTGAAACGTCACAGTCAAATGCCACAAGCTGTACAATTTGTTCTGGAAAAATAGGCCTCAAATGTCAAACAAAATTTGAAGGTCAAACCACTGCCACATGAAATTTCAGCAAAACTCGTGAGACCGACTCGATTAGCATTCAAAGGATGAAGCGATGTTATCTGCTCATGTCTTGACCTGATTTCTTTAATATCGAAGACGTGAAGTTGTGAATCCAATCTCTTCAACAACACCGAACGAACATTGTAAATCAACGTCGTGAACCAACGTCGCGAACAAAGATTGTAAACGGACTTTATGAACCGCAGTTGTGAACCGTGGTTCCTCCAGAGTCCTCCATTCGACGCCGAATTGAATCGTTTTATTAAGCGGAGGGAAATATGAACCCCTCGGAAGCCGTGGGAGGCCATTCATTGAAGAAAAAAAAAAAAAAAAAACGAACTGCGAGAAGAGCGTTGTTCACACACGCCATCATGAGTGAGCTCAGACAGGGCTCTTGACACGGATGGTGGTTTTGATCAACCAAATTGGCACTTCGTCAGCCTGGCTAATGTGGGTAAAGTATTCATATCACCTCACCCTGGCGAGATGACTATTTGACAGCGCAAACACCGGGAACAACGGCGCGTCTGCAGCTGCCGTGTTGTTCACCCTTTCAGGGACAGCGGTTACTACAGTGGACAGCTTATCATGTTATCGGGTTCCAGGGGTGCATGAAAGGGTTCAACACAAATCTCAATTATTTACCAACTATTTTGACACATTTTCAATCTATTTGAGCAATCTTAAGAATGATTTTTAAAATATCAGTAATGCTGGTGTAGGGCGGCCCGGTGGTTAGTGTCGACCTCACAGTGCATAGGTTCAATTCCAGCTCTGGCCTCCCTGTGTGGAGTTTGCATGTTCTCCCCAGGCCCGCGTGGGTTTTCTCCGGGTACTCCGGTTTCCTCCCACATTCCAAAAACATGCATGACAAGCTGATTGAACACTCCAAATTGTCCCGAGGTGTGTGTGAGCGTGGATGGTTGTTCGTCTCTGTGTGCCCTGCGTTTGGTTGGCAACCGGTTCAGGGTGTCCCCCGCCTACTGCCCGGAGACGGCTGGGATAAGGTCCAGCACCCCCCGCAGCCCTTGTGAGGATAAGCGGATCAAAAAAAAAAATGGATGGATATATTGGTGTAAAGAGTGAGCATTTGGTAATTTCCAGTGGCTGTGTATCTGTGCTCGTAGAGCCGCGGCGTGTGACGTATCGCGCACATTCTCAACACCGATTGCCTGTCGGTGACGCCATAAAAAGTTCACATCAGCAAACCACGAGGAAATGGGCGAAGAAGCAAAATTTTCACTGCAAACGCTTTATCCGCACTGCCCAGCACAAAACCGCGCCTGACCGCGCAAACTGCATTGACTATATACGGAAACGTGTTGCAAGGAAAAGCTCAGCTCGCCTATGATCTGACCATCGCATTAAGACTAAAAAGAAATGCAAAAAATTGGCTCATTTCCATTCAAGCTTGGATGGAAGTGCGAAAAAAAAACAAGGTCATGAAATGAAAATGGAATTTAAAAATAAGACTGTGGGGAAAGGTTCATTGCCAAGTTCTGCGAAGGCTACAAGCTTAGACAGAGTCGGGTGTTGAAAGCCTCCGGGCAGGTCAGACAAACCTGTTGGAGGAGGCAACAAAGGCAAATTATCCAAAATGTCAGTTATTTATAGACGCACTTCCGGATTTCGACCCGGCAGAGCACGCGCGCTTGCCTCTGTTCAGTCAGACATACTTCCATCCACGCGGTCTCATCTTCACCGCCGATTTGACGCATCTTCAAAAGGTCACAAAGCATACCGATGCGGCCTAATAACCGCACACACTCACCCGGTGATTGGCCACACAGATGATCCTGGCGTAGCAGCAGATCATCAGCAGGATGAGTGTGAAGAGAGGCACGTACCATCTGCAATGTGACGTCAGAGAGAAAAAAAAAAACATGAGAGCATATCTGAACACCTTTAACCCACAATATTTGTTGGATCATTGCGTCTGATTTTTTTTTTTTTCATCAAATGGCCCTCTGAGGACAAATAGCCCCTGCTGGTTCCCCACCCTTGCTGTCATCCACAATAACCATACGGCCACGTATTTGAAATAAGCTCACGAGTGCGTGTGGTCTCTGCATAATGTTTTCCTGGGTTCCGCAGCACCCTGAGCTGAGTCTTCTCAGCTGTCTCGGGGTCGAGAAAAATGCTTGCTTGGTCTGTGCTTTTCCATCCTCCAATCGCTCATTGCGGTTCGCTGTGTCCCAGCGCCTCTTCCAAAGTCAAATTAAACACTTCCAAGATTGTTCTTAGCTCTGCATGTCTGAGGTAACTCACATTTTTGGGCAAAACAAATTAAAATTTCATTCTTCACAGAGACTTTTAGCTCAAATTCATTTCGAAACTTGGTCAATGTTTTGAGTCAAAATGACCACTTATCTATGAAAGAGGCATCTTTTGGGAGTGGCAAAAGACTGTAAAAAGTTGTGTTGTAGTACAGATATGAATGAAAAATATTTGCACTTGGATAAAGATTGACAATTTAGAAGAAATTAAACATCTGTACCATTATGGAGAAATTGCAATAAAATTAGGCAGACTGGGTGACAAGACAAGTCGCAGAGCTGCTTAAAACATGTACTTGGATGCACACAACATTGCGGAGGCACTGCAAGTCAAAAGTCTAGTAGGATGTTAATCGTGGTGACATCATTATTTGTGCGCATCGACGCCGTTGACAATATGCGGTAAGACTCCAGACTTGAATTCTTCACGGAACAAATACGTGCTTCTGTATCTAAACATGGACGCACACAATATTGTGGAAGCGACCACATGTTGAAGTCGCCAAACAATCATCTTTAACACTGAGTAAGGAACTCCTTTACAACATGAGGTAAGACTCGTGATGGGAAAATGAAGCTTCGAAAATGTGCCATGAACCACTTGTTTTTTTTTTTTTTTAATCCTCGGGATGGAACTGTTTTTTAAGACAAGGTTCAAGAAATGGAAGGTCAGTGTGCTTTCAGTCGCACGTTGAACAGAGAGTGCCATCTGGAGGACCTCAAAAAAATACATTTGATTCATGAAGCATCTTGAAGCTTCATTTTCCCATCATTCGGTAAGGCTCCACATTCATTCATCTAATATTAAGTGCAGCGGTAACGGAACGTGCCTTATTGTGCCACATGAAGTGTTCTTACGCTGCGACGCAAACTTACTCATTGTGCGCCAATTCATTATTTTGATCCAGTTATTGATCAAATACCTGCTGTGAATGTTGCTATTTTGTCAAGCAAAAAAGTATTAAAACACACACACACACACACACACACACACACACACACACACAAAATCAGTTGGATGTGCATTTAAAAGTTCACCTGCACAGATTATAGTGCATTTTAGGTTCATTCTGAAATGTCACCCTAAAGCCGAATATCCCTAACCTTTTGTAAGCAGTGAGTTTGATTTAATTTCTGCACCTCGCGAGCTTACGATGAATTCGCTCAGACAGCTATTTGTTCCAATGTCTTCTAAATGAAACTTTTGGACAGAAAATTCAAAGCACTTTTCAAACCCGAAAACGTATCATCAGAAACGAAGCATTTCGAAGACTTTCAAGCAGTCGTGGGAACCCTGCAAAGCTCTTCTTCTGACTGACCACTCGCAACGCTCTCATCCTTCATGCGTATAGGCCACCCTGGCTGGTTAATTAAGGTCGCCGAGGCTGTGTGTGTGACGCGCTTTCAGTGAGGCAAAACGCGGGCCGCAGAGAGACAAAAGTCGCCGGAAATGCACGCCGTTCCTGTGAGATGAAGCGCTGACAATCAAGGGGAGGTGCTGTGCAGCGAAAAAAAATGTCAGATATTTCTGACCGGATGAAAGAAAGTGAGGCAGGTGGGAGAAGCGAGGCGAGGGGAGGGTGGCGGGGTGGTGATGGCTTTGTTGGAATGGCAGCTTTGTGTTATGCAACCTCTCGGGAGGTGATGTAAGCTCGGAGGTGTTTCAACCTCTCCCTGTAATCACAAAACGGGGCCTTTGTCTTGCTTTGATAGGCAGGTTCGCGGATGCCGCTCGTCTGTTCTGCACAAGTGGGTTACCCAAAAAAAAAATACACGCTCACCCAAGGCAGTGTGAACATCCGGCCTGAGCTAAACAAAGCTTCGCGGCAAACATTTTCAGTAGGTTAACGAATTACACAATAAATTTAAAAGCTTCGGATACATTTGTAGACGTTTGAGTTTAATGCAGTGGAACCTCTGAAAACAAATTGTTGAAGGACGCTCACCAACCTCCAGTCTGGAAAGAATTTTTGCAACTGGAAAGAAATCAGACCCAGGGTCAAACTGTTACCAACACAAAACACAAAACATTCACAGCATGGCTGATTTTCTCTGTAATGTTTTCACATTCTTACTGATTGTGTAAGTGTAAAAAGAAGTTTAGCACAATCTAACGTAAAAACAAAACACCTTTCTGTCATATCTGCAAAATCCTTTTTCTTAGGCCTACACATAGCATGTTTCGAGCTGCAAAAATATATCCGCTGAAAGGCATTGTTCGCGAGTTAGTAGCAGATTTGCCTCCTTGGTAAGATTCCATTTTCAATGCCAGACTTCTCTGTCGCATCTTCATGCTTCAAACCTCATCCGTCATCCATTCCTTTTTCATAGCCTTCCACTTATCCTGTTCAGAGTCACGGTAAGCTCGAGCCTATCCCGACCGACTTTAGGTGAAAGGTAAACTACACCCTAGTCTGGTCTCCAATTACAGGGAGAAAAAAAAAAAAAGAGTATCTGGAGAGAACCCACACAAGTACGGGGAGACAAACTCCACACTGGGAGGGCGCAACCTGGATTTGAACCCCCAAACTCAGAATTGTGAGACAGATGTCCTAACCACAAGGTCAAAGGGCTGTCCATGGCAAAAACATGAACATTAAATGCTTTGGGAAGGTCTCGTGAGGTATGCAGAGGTCTCTCATGACATTCGAACATTACAGGACATCATCCACGGCGCCTTTCGGAATAAACCCAAAAACATGTTCATGCTCGCTGATCTGAGGCCAAGTGAGAAACGCGAATGAATGTCTGATTGGTACATTAATGGCGGCTTTTTCTCGTTCATTCAGCTTGAATTGGAAACTGGTCAATTTTAGGTGAGTTTGACTTTGAAATTCCGCTGTTTGAATAAAACTGAAACTGGCATTTAAAGCAACATCTACAAAAGGGTAAATATCCCCTCCCCCCCTTGGCATTCAAAAAAAAAAAAAACAATTCAAACAAAACTTTTCATTGGCGTCGGGAATCCGGGATGGTCGGCGGCGCTATTTTCGCAGCGGGATACGCGCTGCGGAGAAGCCACGCTGTTTTTATATGCGTTCCCTCAAGTCTGGTAGGAAACATCAATAAACAAAGAGGAGCCTCTTTGAAAACGCATGCGTGTGCGCGCGGGTGTGCGTACGCGGGTTCAATAATGGCATGGGACAATGATGAAAGCATTTCAAGGGAGGGGGAGGGGGGAG